>NC_089843.1:210554936-210871047 GCF_035609145.1 Eleutherodactylus coqui | reverse complement strand
ACATTGGAATTGTGGAACCACAAAACCCATAAATCATTTTAGCAAGGAGATTATGGAATCTCAAGCAAGCCGATTACTTGGATCCATTAAATTGGTCATATGCACTTCAATATAACGGACATGGATCGAAAAAACACCTAGTGTCTGCTTAGAGGGGTTGTCCAATTGTCGGTCAATTTTTTTTTTTAAATTACAGGTGCAAATGTGTTAAAATAGTACCAGCAGCACTTAAGGACCTTTTACACGGCCGATAATCACTCGGATTCCCGCAATCCAGCGTGAAATAGAACGATTATCTCTCAGTGTAAACGCATACACCAACTCAACGACGGTCCAGAATTTGTTTGCGTTTGCATTCTAGAGTTCAGTTTCTGCATGCAGAAAACTGAATGATGGATCGTTCCATGTAAACAGGCAGTCATTCACTTATGATTAACTGCCTGTTTATTGTGAATGTAGGCAGGCTGGAACGATCCCCAGCCCGCTCCACCTCCATGAAGGGTGTAAAAGCACAGGAAAGATTATTGCTGGGACGACCTGTCTGGGATTTCACTCGACAGGTCATCCTGTTGTAAAAGCACACTTGCTCGTCATCTGCTCCAGCACTGCAGCCTCGTTGTTCTCCTGGTCTTTGTTGTAGAACAGCTACCAACCACCTAATTGCTGAAGTGGTCATGCACCGTTCTCTTGGATTCATGGCTCCCAGCATTTAGCCCTTTCCAATCCAATTTGTATCCTGGTTTTCCTAGGGGGCTTACTCTTTTACTGCCGTTATACAACGGCGCTATCTGCTGGCTAAAGCCAGTACTGCATGAGGTGACATGTTGGATAGGCTCTGACAGCAGAGAAACTGGCAATATACAGTAAGAGAACCCCGACGGACGTCTTCCAACATCAGAGCTGTACAGCCTTGAATCATAATGTCTTCAGAGGTCAGACCGTGGATTGGAAAGGGTAAAACCCCTTTAAAGGGACCCTGGAACCAAAGTGGGAGTGGAGGACTATTTTATGCGGTTCTCCATTTGCAGTGTTCTGCCGATCCATGGGCAACTCTTCTGTGTTCCAAAGTAGCCACAGTGCTCCTCTCACCACCTGATGCACATTGGACATCAGTGCTCCAAGATACTTCATGTGGCTTTTGACATGCCAGCATGCTCACATGAGCAGCATATAGCGTCTTAGACTATGGTGTGCATTAGGTAGGCAGAAAAAGCTGGGCTATCACGGAAGGCCAAAAGAAGGGGCCGAGGAAAAGTCGGAGCCATAGAAGAAAGCCGCACACAGAGAACAGAAAGTAATGTTATTCCCCCCCTCTATTCCTTGGACTAAGGAGTCCCTGTAGACCTAAAGATGTTTTGGTAAATACCTTATAGGATAATTAGTGATAGCACTCTAGTAGACCAAGTAAGCCTGTGGGCATAGACTCCATGCACAGAACAACTACTGTTCGGTCATTTTATGCATTCTTAATTGAGATGAGCGAGCACGCTCGGTTAAGGCAGTTACTCGAGTTTGCTTTGTTCTTCTCGAGTAACTGCATACTCGTCCGAGCAGATTTGGGGGGTGGGGGGCGTTTCCCCCCCCCCCCCACTCACCCCAGCCACCCCAACCCCCCCACTCCCCGGATCTGCTTGGACGAGTATGCAGTTACTCAAGAAGAGCGACGCTCGCTTGAGTAACTGCCTTAACCGAGCGTGCTCGCTCATCTCCAATTCTTAATGATCTTCAGACATAAGCAGTATTCTTTCTGCACGATATAGTCACTACAGTTTTGGTAAATGAACTTTAATAAAAAAATAAATCAAAATTTACCTTCACAGCATAATTATTCAGTGGGTCCTTGGCACACGTTGCACAGTAATAGATGGCATCCCCGGCATTGCAGCATGGTTTGTTGCTTGTCAGCTTGAAGAGCGACCAGTTATTTTCATTGAAATGCAGTTCATTCTTCTGGTCCTGCATGAAGTAATCCTCACATTTGATCATTAAGCGTTTGGTGGATTGTGCATAAAGCCCGCTGAGTTTGGCATACATCCCCTCTTTGCTGTCTATGTTACTTAGCAGCTGGTGGAGCTGAAGACTGGATGCAGAGGTAGTGTGACTAGATACGCTTAGCTGTGATGTGGACATGGTTGGCAGTCCTCGGCTTTGAAGGCAATTTCTGCTCCTAACCTCATTTCTGTGACCAGTACCTCTACAACACACCTCCAAGGACTCGGAAGATGAAAACATGGCATGTCTATCGACCGGACTTAAAGACTGCTTGTGGAGCGTGGATTCTTCTCCGCAAACATTGTTTTCTGACTGACTAAGATTAAACTTTGAACTATTTGAATTGACTCCAGTTCTCGATGGGAACGCCCGACCCCAGGCAGAGTTATCGGGTGCCGATACAGCCCTGTTCATTGACTTCTTTACGGGCAACGGAGGCGGCTGTCCAAGTGCATTCTGAGCTTCCATTCCAGAGTCCACAGAAAATGAAACTTGGTCAAAATGCTTCTTCGCGTTGGCAGATGAAGGACTTGGAGAAGTGACAACTTCACATGATTGACCTACAAGAATAAACAAGGACTCATTAAACTACCTGATGTTAAAAAGTGTCGTAGACTTAGTTGGCTTATGGGTTTCATACATCTACGTAAACCGTGACACTCAACTTTTTGGATGCATGGAACGTAAAGGTTTTTTTTTTACTTTCTGGTCAATGTATTAACAGCCTGTATTTCACTAATATGGCACAATTTCTGTAAGTCTTATCTCTGCGATAACCGCTAACAGAATTTTGTGCAACGAAGCATGGAAGGTTTGTTTGCGTTGCTCAGGTAGGAAGAACAAAAGTACATTCCAAGACTGCTTTGTGACAAGAGGCTCATTGCAATCGGATTATTAAGAGAGGCAGGGAGTGGCCATCTACTGAACACGGATCTGGCAAGCTTATTTTATTTTAAGTCCATACTCTGAGTAGAGGGCAGATGTTGCAATAGCCTTAAATATGGCTTACAGGATCTTAAAAAGCAACGCTAACCCTCTTGCATAACCTTAACCAAGTCAGCTTTCAATGTGCCAAGCTTCTGAGAAACAACTTAATGTGGAGTTGACATATCGGAACAAGCGGGCAATGACATTGTGCATAAGAAGTCTACGTTCAATACTCACCCGGCACAGAGATAAGCAAGCTATGTGCAAATAGCCAACAAGTCTGTAACACTATTACAGGCTCTGCGGCTCCCTATAGCCATGCTGGTTGCGAAATCGTCCTTCTTGATTGAAGCGCTGCACCCCAACCGCCGATGTTCCCATTAATATTATACAGTCAAAGGGCATGAATGTGGTCATGTCCGTACTGTAATACCCGCTCCAAACAAGAAAGTTAGAGGAAGTCTGGGCATATTTGCATTCACATGTCTACCAGACATTGGCACAAGCTGTAGTAACAGGAGATCAGGTGGACTTTACCCTTTTTGCAAGAGTTATGCGGATAACAAAGGGAGAATGCTCATCGACGCCCTTACACTTCTAGTTTGTCTACAAGAGCTTCATGGAAACGGAAAAGTCATTAAAAGGGGTTTTCCAAACAAAATATAAAAAAATTGCCGGGAGAATATATTGTTGCAAAAGAAACTGAAAACCCATATTCCTCTTTCTGACTTTTTTTTTTAGTCCCCACCAGTCTAAACCCAAAGCAATTGCAATGGTCATATCATATGCCATTCACGCACAGATGCCCGATGAGACCGGCGATTGGCTGACTGGTCACATGAGCACAATAGTTTCTGGGATTGGACTGGCATGAACCTGAGCAGGTTTTCTTTTTCTTTTACACCCCTCCGCCCCCCCGACTTGGAAAACCACATGGACTTGACTATCCAATGAAGTGATTTAATATGCTAATAAAATTAAAGTTTGCTAGAGTAGATAATTAGCAATTTAACGGTTTCTCAAAATCTGTGTATAAATTGTTCCTTGATAAACATTGAAATCTTTATAGTTTATACAAAGAAATCTTAAAGTATCAAAAAAGGATTCAACTAAAATGGTAAATATACCTGCAATTTCAAATAACTTCTAGTATGTCATAGTGACATGTACGAAATTGTGATTGATAGGGATATGGATGCTAATGTAATGTCCCACAGCAACACAAGGCTCACGCTGAGGAGCCGGCGGGGTAGAGATGGCATTTGTCACGGTGGCTCTAGCAGACTCCTCCCCGGAGGGGCGCATGCAACCTCGGCCAAGGCACCGACACGCCTCTTCTAGGCTATGCTAGGACAGTGGTTACCTGTATAGGGTTGTGTAGTAGACCGTAGAAGTTGTCACTTGTGATCGCCGGGATTCCTTGCTATAGCAGAGACGAAGGGTCATACTAGACCCTGACTAGCTCTGCCAGTGACTAATGTCACTACAGGGGTTGTTTTTCCCCAGTAACTGGGGTTCCTATGGATGCCCCAGCTACAGTGGGAAAATGTCAAATAAAAAAAAAAAAGTGAATGTTCCCCAGTGGTCATAAACGACGTCATGGGGGACAGAGATAGTAAAAAACATAATTACATACACAAGTGAATAAAAATTACAGAATAAAATAATACATACATAAGAAAGAAAATAACCCCAAACCGACGCCAACTAAAACCGTCACTATAAGCGCCCTGTAATCCAAAACCATATATATAAAGATATCAAAACATCCGGAATAAAAAAAAAAGAGTAACCTGCTCCCATGTTTTATCTTAGCGTAAATATACTAATTAAAAATAAATTTAAAAAAATCTTTTTTTAGCTTTTCATCCCCGATAAAATGAAAAAAAAAAAAAAAGTCAGTGAAAAAGATATTAAAAAAATAGCCCTATGTGTCTCGGAAAAAAAAATGCAGCAAAAATAATTTTGATAGCTAAAAGGAAAAGGGCAGTAAAACCACCACATGAAAGTACCACCTCATAAAAAAATGTCTGGTCCTCAAGGTACAAAACAGCCTGGTCCTTAAAGGGGTTGTCTCACGCCGAAATGTTTTTTTTTTTTTATTCAATAGGCCCCCCGTTCAGCGCGAGACAAACCCAAGGGAAGGGTTAAAAAAAAAAAAAAAGTTTATTACTTACCCGAATCCCCACGCTGCGGCGACTTCTTTCTTCCTTTACCAAGATGGCCGCCGGGATCTTCACCCACGATGCACCGCGGGTCTTCTCCCATGGTGCACCGTGGGCTCTGTGCGGTCCATTGCCGATTCCAACCTCCTGATTGGCTGGAATCGGCACACGTGACAGGGCGGAGCTACGAGGACCAGCTCTCCGGCACGAGCGGCCCCATTCACCAGGGAGAAGACCGGACTGCGCAAGCGCGTCTAAAAACGCCAGAAGACAGCGAAATTAGACGGCACCATGGAGACGAGGACGCCAGCAACGGAGCAAGTAAGTGAATAACTTCTGTATGGCTCATATTTAATGCACGATGTATATTACAAAGTGCATTAATATGGCCATACAGAAGTGTATACCCTCACTTGATTTCACGAGACAACCCCTTTAAGGGGTTAAACCATAAACCATAAACAATCGTAGGACCACAAACACTAACTTAAAGCTCCTCAAAAGTGCAGGTCTGCTGTTCTCAATACACTGTATGCAAAATCAAATGAGAATAAAACCGTCATTTGAAGCCCGGTATGACCGTCTGCACTGCTGATACATGTAGCACTGACCAATCAGGAATCGTTCCAATATTCAACCCTTAATGAATTGTCCCAAGATTTAAACTTATACCCTATACACAGGATAGGGCAGGGACTCCCAATTGGGGTGCCGCAGCACCCAGGCTGGGAATCGCTCAGCCGACATTAGATGGGTCCTCCAGCTGACCTACTCCGTGTGGACTCAGCCTTCGGGTAGGTTCTCACAAATCAGAAATGCTGCAGGTTTTCCGCAGTGGAAAATTCTGTGACAAATCCGCAGCATTTTCGTAAAAGATTCAGAGCCAAAATACATACCTGTGTAGATTAGGACTATTCGGCAGCGGATTTCAGAAGATCCCGCGCTTCCTCTCAGATCCAAAGTCTGTGCACTTTTGGCACCTCCTTCACCGGACGGCTTCTAGTGAGCGCAGCGCCGCTGGTCAGAGGATGTGGAAATGGCCAACGGTACTGTGCTTATTAGAGACCGCCGGGTGCCCGGAATATCGGGGGTAAAGTCATACGTCGTGATAAGACATATGCCTGGCCGCACTTCCTGACCACACCCCATTTTTGGCAAAGGCACCGCAAGGCTGAAGAGGTTGGGAAACAGTGGGATAGGGAATAAGTGTCTGGTGGGATCAGACCACTGGGAACCCCAACGATCACAAGAACGGGGGTCCCATGTCATCCCTATGAATGGAACGACAGTTGAGCGTGCATACTGCAGCTCCATTCATCGCTAATAGGATGCCGAAGAGAAACCGGGTACAGCGCTCAGCTGTCCCGGGCAGTCCTATAGAGTTGAATGCAGTGGCAGTGTACATACTAGTCTTCCATTTGTAGAAGAGAACACAGGACCCCCGTTATGATTGTTGTGGGTCCCATATGTCAGACCCCCACCGGTCAGACACTTATCCCCTATCAAAAGGATGTGGAATAAGTTTAAATCTTGGGAAAACCCCTTTAAGCCAAAACATGAAGCAAAAAGTTCATTACACGTTATACAATATCAAATACCTTAAGTAACTTATGGTATGAGGAAATTATGTCGTAATGCCAGAGGTTCGTTAAGAGACAGTTATTACAGGGATTAAAGTAGATAAACCAAAAGCACTTGAAAGATTTCTAGGAATTTCCCGGCAAGGGTCTCTGTTCTGTATCGTCACCTCGCTCTTCTGCCAAAAAAATGTTTTTATAATGTGAATGCTCCATTAAAGGCGGCTATTTCCAATTTAGGCCATTTAGCAGCTCACTGACTAATTTGCAAATTTTAAATTAAAAAAAATATACACACATTTGGCTATTTTTCAGCACTGTGTGAGATCTATAGCTTTCCTGAACACTTTTGTTAAAGGTAAAAGAGGCATTCTCTAATCTACCCCTTTCCTATTAGAGAATATGGATATAAAACAGGAATGGAGAGAGGGCAGGAGTGCTTAAAAAAAAAAATATATATATATTATACACACACACACACACACACACACACACACACGTTTCTGGTGAAGTTGGCTCATCAACATATTCCATTCCTTGAATGACTGTCATGTAATACCGTATTGCACCTGCTAATGGTCTGGTCAGATGCAGTTATCACAGATAACAGCTGATCACAAGGGATTAGAGAATCTAGACCCACAGTGATCAGTTGATTGCCACGCTCCCTTATTAAAAAGTTAGTCCTCCTGAGCGCATATTAGCCTTTTACTCCCCACTTCTACACGAGCCAACCCAAAACCACCAGTCACCGGGAATCAGCCAACCCAAAACCACCAGTCACCGGGAATCAGCCAACCCAAAACCACCAGTCACCGGGAATCAGCCAACCCAAAACCACCAGTCACCGGGAATCAGCCAACCCAAAACCACCAGTCACCGGGAATCAGCCAACCCAAAACCACCAGTCACCGGGAATCAGCCAACCCAAAACCACCAGTCACCGGGAATCAGCCAACCCAAAACCACCAGTCACCGGGAATCAGCCAACCCAAAACCACCAGTCACCGGGAATCAGCCAACCCAAAACCACCAGTCACCGGGAATCAGCCAACCCAAAACAACCAGTCACCGGGAATCAGCCAACCCAAAACAACCAGTCACCGGGAATCAGCCAACCCAAAACAACCAATCACCGGGAATCAGCCAACCCAAAACAACCAATCACCGGGAATCAGCCAACCCAAACAACCAATCACCGGGAATCAGCCAACCCAAACAACCAGTCACAGGGAATCAGCCAACCCAAACAACCAGTCACAGGGAATCAGCCAACCCAAACAACCAGTCACAGGGAATCAGCCAACCCAAACAACCAGTCACAGGGAATCAGCCAACCCAAACAACCAGTCACCAGGAATCGGCCAACCCAAAACAACCAATCACCGGGAATCAGCCAACCCAAAACAACCAATCACCGGGAATCAGCCAACCCAAAACAACCAATCACCGGGAATCAGCCAACCCAAACAACCACCCAAACAACCAATCAGGTTGCAAATGGTGTGCATTTGGGGAGTCATATAGATATATGCCTCCTGAGAAAGCCTTTTTTAAAATTGCACGAAAGGGGTTCTTTCAAACATACAGCACATGGACACAGAGGAGGTCCACCACTTGGGATCCCCCTCCGTACGAGCAATTCCCATTCTCGCAGACATGAGCTTTCCTGAATAGGCACCATGTATTACAACAATTTCCCAAGAAAATGCCCAACTGGCTGTGGTTTTCCCCACACCAAAGTCACCTGTTCTCCAGGGAATGGCATCGATGGGGGACGCACATTCTGAAGGGAGTTGATGAGACGACCCCATTCAATTATAGGGCAGGCCTATATCATGGGCTGCTATACAATGTTTCTATGGAGTTAGAGTGGCTCTTGTATATATATATATAAAAAAAAAAAGAAGCAGAAATTTAAAGGGATTTTCCCTTTAAAGACATTTATTCTTTATTTGCAGGGCAGAAAGTAGATAATCATTTGGCCTTTCATTTTTAACATGGAAAAATGCAAAAATTTGACTTTAAATGCATTGGTGGCGCAGAGTAAAAAAATAGTAAACCTCGGCACATAGCTCACTCCCATCTATGGCTACTTTAACCCGTTAAGTACCAAGCACTGTAAACATTTGGCGCATGGTGCTGAGCATTAATTCCATCTGATGCTGAAAACATGGCGCGGGAATGTAAGCTCCTGCAATGTAGCAGAAGCAGGTCAGGTCCTCAGCTCTTAGTCACAACAGAGGTACGAGAGGAGAAGGGAAAAGTGTTTTTTTAACCGTTTCTGCCTTCTCTCCTGCAGACAACATAGCGCTCAGTGAGTGCCATGTAGTGAATAGAGAAAGCCAGTGTTACTTCTGCTATTTGATCCAGCGATCACGTGATCACCGGGTGCCCCCTGCCACAGCAGAGCTGCAGGGTCCTAGCAAACCCATATCAGTTCTGCCAGTAACTACTATCACTACAGGGGATGTTTTCCCAAACCCTACAGTCTATCTGCATGAAAACACACCTCCAAAAAGTACAATATATCTAGAGATAGGAAAACAAATAAGCTTCAGAAATTGGATCATATGACATACAAAAGCCCGTTCGCTTACCTCCTTCACTGCACGTCCTGGAGTCCAAGCTGTCCATAGAGCTTGTACTGAAGCTGACATTGCTGGTCACATTGGAACTGCTGATGTTCACTGCCTTAAATGATTCTCCAAGACTCTCCACAGATCCCAGACTCACATTCTCCAGTTCACAGCTACTCTTGTTCATTTTCACATGCCTTGGGACAACAATAAAAAAAAAAAAAAAAAAAAAAGTTAAATTGTCATGAGTCAGCTTTTTATTACTTTTCCCAGCACTTTACTTTTCCTGTTGATTTAAATGCTTTAGAAGTGAGCAAACTTAGATGCACGCAAGTCGTCCATCGTGAACATTTCTATCTAAAGTTTGGATGTTTTTCTGGGAGGAAGAATTAAAAAAAATGGTCACCCTTTTAAAATACTTTAATAGTAGGAAAGCAGAAATCATTAAGAGCCACCTGAACAGGATGCGCAAACCGAAACTTCCTCTTCTCTATATTAGGGAGCAGTAAAACAGGTTTTTCCTTCCACAAAAATGCACTTTTGAAGTGAAGCAGAACGATCTGTATTGCATCGTGCCGCCCTAAACACAAGCAAACACCGGAATTTCTAGAATGACACAATAGTGTATACTGCGCCGACGTTACAACAACCTACATTACAATGGAAGACGTCCGTGCGGAGTCCGCATAGAATCGGATCTGCAAGTGGATCACCGCCGCAGAGCAGGAGCCAGCTGATAGGCTCAGCGCTGAGAATCGTGGCAATTCGCAACATGCTGCGATTTGCCGCCTGCTAGCAGAGAATTGCTGCGATTCTCCGCTCGTGGACAGGGGGGCTAAGGAAAGCATTCCCTGTGGCCGGATTATCGCCGCGGGGAACACAATGCGAAAACGCCCGTGGACAGGTAGCCTTAGTGCGGTCAGTAAAAAGGTGCATTAGCCGTCACTAAGGTGTTAAAATAGAAGAGTTCTTTTATCATTTTATGTCATTCCGGCTCTTGTAGGTCAATTCATGTATGACTAAATAAGCTTTAGCTTCTAACAGGCAGACACAACACCTTTCATATCCTCGACTAAACTGAAGCTGTACTTGGCTAATGGTGTACATATTTCTGGGTGATTAGACTTGGAACAGGTACAAAACAAAAAGATAAAAGCTAGGATCTCTGCCGAAATATGTGGAAAGGCAACTTCATCCTGGCATAATTAACAGGAATGTTTCTGAAAGAAGACATTGTGATGGTGCAGGTTTGTTCTCCTTGGAGCATTAACAATCATTAACCTCATTCTTCCCTTTTCTATATTCACATGTGTTGCACTGGAATGCACCAAAATTATTAGAAACTTGGTCAACACTTGGTTTTATTAGGACTAATGTTGCCTCATGTGCTCCTTGGCTTTTGGGATGTGAAAAGGACACTTCAAGCTGTACCCATATAGCGATCACTATACTGGAAGGCTCAAGGCGCAGAATGGAATGTGACGAGGCCGCCCCTCCAGGTCCCCCCGCCACAGAGGCCAACCCCTCCAGGTCCCCCCGCCACAGAGGCCACCCCCTCCAGGTCCCCCCGCCACAGAGGCCACCCCATCCAGGTCCCCCCGCCACAGAGGCCACCCCATCCAGGTCCCCCCGCCACAGAGGCCACCCCATCCAGGTCCCCCCGCCACAGAGGCCACCCCATCCAGGTCCCCCCGCCACAGAGGCCACCCCATCCAGGTCCCCCCGCCACAGAGGCCACCCCATCCAGGTCCCCCCGCCACAGAGGCCACCCCATCCAGGTCCCCCCGCCACAGAGGCCACCCCATCCAGGTCCCCCCGCCACAGAGGCCACCCCATCCAGGTCCCCCCGCCACAGAGGCCACCCCTCCCGGTCCCCCGCCACAGAGGCCCACCCCTCCAGGTCCCCCGCCACAGAGGCCCACCCCTCCAGGTCCCCCGCCACAGAGGCCCACCCCTCCAGGTCCCCCGCCACAGAGGCCCACCCCTCCAGGTCCCCCGCCACAGAGGCCACCCATCCAGGCCCCCCCCGCCACAGAGGCCACCCATCCAGGCCCCCCCCGCCACAGAGGCCACCCATCCAGGTCCCCCGCCACAGAGGCCACCCATCCAGGTCCCCCACCACAGAGGCCGTGAGAAGAGGCGGCCAGCCAGCACAGTCCACATAGACTAGTAGTAGGTCATTCTGAGACGGTCTCTGGATTCAAGGACACAAGGAATTCTTTGCATAACTTCCAGCTTCCCCAAGCAGCTCCACTACTTGGAATTAGAAAACAAATGCCATGTAAGGCTTTGAAGTCTTCCTGAACAAAAACACAGCCTGAACCCTACGACTGGAACAGGTTCTGCCTTTGATAAATGTTACTCCATGGATGCCAGGAAAAAAGTGTGTATAAGACACATACCATCTCCATAGCAGCAAATCGTGTCTAAATATGACTCATATGATTGATTAGCTCCGAAACACAAAAGGCAAACGGATGTGTAACCATCTGTATAAACTCTTAGACACTATACGGGTCGCACCGAGTCTACAACTCTGCATGGTGGATATTCAAACAATTCAAAAGAACACAAGAAAAAAAGTTGCCCAGTACAGTCCCTTTAAGTGAAGGGCGGGTTTATATCACTGACATACTTTACACTGAGAGGTGTGGGACTCGTTACCCTCAGTTGCCCGGCTACACACTAATGCTATGTGATGCTCAGTGCTTCTACATTGACAATAGGACCTGGTTGCAATGCGAGTTGCACAAGTTTTTACTTAAAATGGTCACTTGAAAACTTTCAAAAGACTTTGCATAAATCAATATTTTGTGACTATTGTAGAAGAAACTTTGCAATATATATCTTATAAGAGAAAAAAACACTTCTTTCTCCACCTATGCTATATTCTTCCTCCCTCCTTAATCTTAAAAACTGCTAAAATCTGAGTTGGTAAATAAAATGGAATAACACAGGGGAGTCCAAGTCATTTTCGCCGAGGGCCACATCAGCATTAATGATGGTCTTCAAAGGGCCGTTTCTAAGGGCTTATTCAAATGGGCAAATCTGTGCGCCACATAATGTGCATATTTTTTTAAGGCCTCATGTCCACGGGAAATAGAAGAATTAACCCTCTCCAATCCACTGTCTGACATCTCAAGACATTAGGATTTAAGGCTGTACAGCTCCGATGATGGAAGACAATCGTCCGGGTTCTCTTACTGTATATGGCCAGCCTCTCTGCTGTTGGAGCCTATCCAACGTGTCACCTCATGCAGTACTGGCTTTAGCCAGCAGATAGCGCCATTGTATAACAGCAGAAAAAGAGTAAGCCCCCTAGGAAAACCAGGATACAAATTGGATTGGAAAGGGTTAAAATCCGCAGCAGATCACCCGCACGCGGATCCACGCCCCATAGGAATGCATTGACCACCCGCGGGTAGATAAATACCCGCGGATGGTCAATAAAAGTGAATTAAAAAATTTCTGGAGTACGAAAAGAAATGGACATGCTCCATTTAGGTGCGGGTCTCCCGCGGGGACGGCTCCCGCAGGCTTCTATTGAAGCCTATGGAAGCCGTCCGGATCCGCAGGAGACCCGCGCCCGAATTAAACTCACCTGCTCCGGGCGATGCAGGTCTTCCTTCCTTCACGGCAGGATCTTCTTTCTTCGGCCCGGCGGATGTGCCCGGCGCATGCGTGCACCACACAGCCGGCGTGCTGAGCACATCCGCCGGGCCGAAGAAAGAAGATCCGGCCGCGAAGAAGACAAGATCTGCACCAGCCGCAGTAGGTGAGTTTATTCTTATTTTCAGCGCTCATGTCCGCGGGGCAGGAGGGACCCGCTGCAGATTCTCCATGTAGAATCCGTAGCGGGCCTGATTTTCCCCGTGGAGATGAGGCCTAAGCTTTTTTTTTTTTATTATTATTTTTACACGCATGGTACAGACAGCTTAATCCCGATCGATTTGCATTGGGTATTCAGACATGCGTTCTACACATGCGTAGAGTAGATAAAAATCAAAAAATAAAGCAGCATGTTCTTTTTTGGGACGTTTTATGAAATTAAATCATTGGGCATCACATAAATGCTCCGTGAATATGAATGTAAGGTGCGTATTTATGAATGAAGGCAAGAGAAATCCATGGGACCTTCTCGCGGGGTTTTTTGTGCATGTTAATGTATGCAAAAAGAACGTAAGAAGGTCCAAATACACCGTGAATGTGCAAAGTTTGGGTCTATGAAAACACTACATATTTCACGGACCATAATTGCATCCGCACGTGTGAATGAGCCCTACATGTAACTACACCTTAACCCCTTGAGTGGCACGCCCGGAAATTTTTTCCGGGACGAGCTCCACTGCTCATAGTGACATAGCCCGGAAGATTTCCGGGCTAATCACTATGGGAGCTGCAGAGCACAATGCCACAAGCTGTGACAGTGTGCTCTGCCTGCACAGACCCACAGAGAACAAAGCAAGGGCTTTGAAAAACCAGCAGAAGATATTGCCGATATGCCGGCAATCTCCTGCTTTGTTTACAGGTTGTCATAGAGACCATCGGCTTGTCAGAAGCAAGCCGATGGTCTCTGTGGCAGGGAGAGCTTGGTGCTTGTCTGTCAGAGGACAGCTAGGTACCAGCTCTTACAGCAGAGATCAGAGAAAACCTCCGATCTCTGCTGTATTAACCCTTTACATGCTGCAATCTATGTGACTGCAGCATGTAAAAGGCTGTCACCATCGGACCCCCGGAATGTGATCAGGGGGTCCTGATGGGTCCCTGTGGAAGTCCCCTAAAGGGACAAAAAATTAAAATTAAAAAAAAAAAAAAAAAAAAAAAGTTAAAAAATTATTAAAAAAGTAATAAAAACACTTGTCTCCCTTTACTTTGTAAAAAATCAAAAATACAATCACACATGTGGTATCTGTGTGCGTCGTAATGACCCAGAGAAGAAAGTTAATACATTATTTAACCCCTTAATGGCATGGCCCCTTTTTTTCTTTTTCCCCCATTTCTTTTTTTCCTCCCCCGTTTAAAAAAATCACAACTTGTCCCGCAAAAAACAGGCCTTAATAGGCCATGTCAATGGAAAAATAAAAAAGTTATGGCTCTTGAGACGCAACTGCAAAACTAGTTGAAATTCAATGATTAGACCATTTTAAAAAACCTGCCCTGGTGGGCACGACAGGGTGGTAGGAAACCCGCCACTCAAGGGGTTAATATGGCTATAGAGCTCTATGCACTATGATGGGGTTTCTCCCCTTCCACCTCTTCAGCACTGAGCTTCCTACCATGGTGGCTAGGGTGCCCAGATGGCGCTGTCAGTTGCTGAACAGAGCTGTGTGGAGGTGTGCTGGAGTTCACAATCCAAGATAGCACTTGCTCCCTGTGCTGGCGCTGCCCCCTCTGCCAACCGCTGTTGGCGAAAGTGGAGAGGCGTGTCTTCTGGGTCCGGACCTCGTCACGGGCCTCATCAAATGACATGGCAGGCCGGGTTTGGCCCGCTGGCATTGAGTTTGACATGTGGAATAACAGGCATCAGAGTACATTCTGCCCATATACATCTATGGAGGGGAAATCGGTGAGGAAGATGGAGAAGCTGCGCACACACACACACAGATATGGAAGGGCTTTAGGCTACGACTACATGGAGACTTCAGCTTGACATGTTTCATGGCCAAAGAACACACTGGGGTCCAATGAAGCAGGAACACAATGTAAATGAATGCACTATGGCTCGCAGGCTGCGGCCAAACAATCAAAAGAAATTAAAACTTGATGGTATTGTTGGGATTGTGTCGCAGTCACGTTGTGACTTACAAGTTGTCACACCTGCAATGCAATAATCATTTACATTAGGATGTGACGTAGTAAGCTTGTGCAACACGTTGCAGCCAAAGTCACCAGGTAGCCCTAGCCGTACTGTCAACACAGCTACTGGAATTACATCTACACTGCTCAGTAGTGCTGAATCATGTCCTTGATGCGGACTCTCTGTATATGAAAGACTATGTGTTAAAGGTGTACAAGTGATACATCAGCTAGTCTCCTCCCACCAGCTCATGGAAAAGCAAATTAGAAGAAGGTGGAGCTTGCAGAAGTGAAAACTACTTTAAAAAAAAATACAAGTCATATAATATGTACAGATGGGACCTCCAGAGTGTGACAGGTAATTAGTTGAGGGAAACAGAGATGGAAAAATGCGCTTTCGCCACAGTGG
This sequence comes from Eleutherodactylus coqui, assembly GCF_035609145.1. Taxonomy (NCBI): domain Eukaryota; kingdom Metazoa; phylum Chordata; class Amphibia; order Anura; family Eleutherodactylidae; genus Eleutherodactylus; species Eleutherodactylus coqui. Next base: position 210,855,602 of record NC_089843.1, on the reverse strand, counting down.
TCCTTTATAGGGATTTTCCAGGCAAACACTTTTGTTGTATTTTATGATGTCATCAATAGCATATTGGCAGGGGTCTACCATTTTGGACCCCTTTTTGTCTGAAAGCTGCCAAGCAGGACCAGAAAGTCCCTTGTTTGACATTGGTCCAGTTTGGTATTACGGTTCTCTTCCATTAAAGTAAATAGGAGAGAGCTGCAATACCAAAGCCGGCCACTGGCGAACAGATGGCACTATGAGCTTTCCAGAATTCTTTACTACTTTCTTGTCAGTTCTGACCACTTCCTGGAAAAGCCCTTTAGCCTCTATGAATGGCTGTTAGAATGTCATATGAGTACTATAGATATGTAAATTATCTGCATATATTGCTCATATGTGTGTGTGACAACACAGGAGAATGCTGCTGCCTGTGAGAATATATCTCTAGATTGCTTTCTTAGCATTAATATGCAAAATAATGGTCCTAAATTGGACAACCCCTTTTTAAGTTGAAGATGGGGTACAAACAAATCACTCGTACTGTATCACCAAGTTCTTCACAGGGAAACCATAAAACAAGTCAACTAGAGAGAGAATCTGTCCCGATAACAATAGACTTATATTAAGTGACCCCAAAACGGAGCCATCTGTTGCGGTCTAGGAAAGTGTGTGGCGAGTGTCCATTTCATCGAGTCTGCACCCAAGGGCCCTTTTTAGATGAGCCAACAAGTGACATCATCGCTGGCCCGTTCGCTCTCCAGCAGCCGGTTTATACGACCAATCGTTGGCTTCTTCAGTCTTTCACACTTGCTGTATAAACAACTGAACAACTGGTTTAAACACGAATTGATGAGTGATCGAGGTAACCATGACTTTCAGGTCAGCATAAAATGCACCCTAATATATACACATTGCTTACATCTTGTATGCAGCTAGTGACTGGTTCAGTATTGTAACCCCCCCCCCCCCCCCCTCTTAGGTATACATTGTAACATTATACCTGATTGTAATTGTATGTCGAGGTGCCCTGAAACTCCTTGCATAGTGCAGCGCTCAATGTTAACCCTTTAGAAACAAAATTATTTCCAATGGAATCTCGTTACCGAATGGTTCACACTGATTAATGATCTCTCCATGCGATAGATGTACATACCTGGTTCTTGAGGGAAACCCATCTTTTTAGTAGTTCTGTTCTGCTCCTCACCCTTATTAAAGGGGTTGTCCCGCGAAAGCAAGTGGGTCTATACACTTCTGTATGGCCATATTAATGCACTTTGTAATATACATTGTGCATTAATTATGAGCCATACAGAAGTTATTCACTTACCTGTTCCGTTGCTGGCGTCCCCGTCTCCATGGTGCCGTCTAATTTTCAGCGTCTAATCGCCCGATTAGACGCGCTTACGCAGTCCGGTCTTCTTTTCTGAATGGGGCCGCTCGTGCCGGAGAGTGGCTCCTCGTAGCTCCGCCCCGTCACGTGCCGATTCCAGCCAATCAGGAGGCTGGAATCGGCAATGGACCGCACAGAAGACCTGCGGTCCACCGAGGGTGAAGATCCCGGCGGCCATCTTCGCAAGGTAAGTAAGAAGTCACCGGAGCGCGGGGATTCGGGTAAGCACTATCCGTTTTTTTTTTTTAACCCCTGCATCAGGTTTGTCTCGCACCGAACGGGGGCTATTGAAAAAAAAAAAAACCGTTTCGGCGCGGGACAACCCCTTTAAGTCTGACATCCCCCAAATATTTGAGAACATTTAGGTAATTACACCTCCTATGAGTTCTGAAACAGATGGCAACTGCTATGTTACAAGACGAAACATAATGAGTTCATCACCAGACTATAGTGCAGATAGAAGGTGCAAAAGAACAACCTTTGGAACCCCGAATTGAAACTGCAGCAGGGCATACACCAGCGATAAATCTAAAGTACAGCAGGGTCACGGTGTCTTAAAACTCATTAGGAGGGGAACCGGGTTGTCCTCAGTGACAAATCCAGGTTTAGTTTGGTTTGGTCACAGACGACGGCAGTGTTCGTGTCTGGAGAACCCCGGGTGAGAGCCTCAATCCTGCCTTTGCTGTGGAGCGGCACACTGCCCCCTGCTGGTGTGATGGCCTGAGGGGCCATCGCCTAGTATGAGGGACAATGACAGCTCAGAGATATGGTCAGGACATCCTGCAGCCACATGTGTTCCTCTCATGGCGGCTTTCAAGAGGCAGCAGGATAATGCTCGGCCGCACACAAGGGTATCACAGGAATATCTCTACATTGTCACGCTTCCACATGGTCACCAGATTCATCACCAATAAAACATATATTGGACCATCTGGAATGCCAACTTTAATAGCCTATGAGTTTGCACAATCTAGACACTCAGTTACAGCAGATGTGGAGCGATATACCATACAGAACCTGTATGCCTCCATGCCCACCCGTATCACATCTTGTATCCAAGCTAGAGGCTGTACAACAGGGTACTAGAGCCTCCATGCCTGCCTGTATCACATCTTGTATCCAAGCTAGAGGCTGTACAACAGGGTACTAGAGCCTCCATGCCCACCCGTATCACATCTTGTATCCAAGCTAGAGGCTGTACAACAGGGTACTAGAGCCTCCATGCCCAGCCGTATCACATGCTGTATCCAAGCTAGAGGCTGTACAACAGGGTACTAGAGCCTCCATGCCCAGCCAGATCACATCTTGTATCCAAGCTAGAGGCTGTACAACAGGGTACTAGAGCCTCCATGCCCAGCCGTATCACATCCTGTATCCAAGCTAGAGGGGTACAACAGGGTACTAGAGCCTCCATGCCCAGCCGTATCACATCTTGTATCCAAGCTATAGGTGGTACAACAGGATACTAGACCCTCCATGCCGCCTGTATCACATCTTGTATCCAAGCTAGAGGTGGTACAACATGGTACTAGAGCCTCCATGCCTGCCTGTATCACATCTTGTATCCAAGCTAGAGGTGGTACAACATGGTACTAGAGCCTCCATGCCCACCCGTATCACATCCTATATCCAAGCTAGAGGCGGTACAACAGGGTACTAGAGCCACCATGCCCACCTGTATCACATCTTATATCGAAGCTAGTGACGGTACAACAGGGTACTAGAGCCTCCATGCCCGCCTGTATCACATCTTGTATCCAAGCTAGAGGCGGTACAACAGGGTACTAGTGCCTCCATGCCCACCCGTATCACATCTTGTATCCAAGCTGCAGGCTGGAGTGTATGTATGTTGGAGCACTTTATTCCTCCTCTTATAATGGGATTACCAGTAGACAAGAGGTAGAGTCTTACAGACTGTCTTGTCTGCAGGGGATGTGAGAAGTAGAGATAATGTTCACAGTGATGTGTTGATCTAACCCAGCAGACAACCTTTTGTGTGTCCAGAGTCAATGATCCCATTCATCTTATGACACAGGTCAGTGACAGGACCTATCAAGTCACACAGTCTGTATATAGTCCGCAGTTGGGAAGTCATCTTGCTGCACAATGTCTTTAAGGAATGTTGTGAGGACTGCTGGGAGGAGGGTGATGAGAACTACTATCAGACTGAAGTCACAACATCATTAAGGACAAGTGCCCCCCCACCCCACCCCCACTACACAGCATGATAGAATTAACCAGTATGATGAACTTCGGGTAGAAAAGTGTAGAGCGATGATGAATAAATATATGTTACATTACATTCTCTCTCAGCATTCTATTGCATCAAGCGAAAAGCCCGAGCTAGAAAGGATCCTAGAACAAATACCTACTTAACTCATTTATAGAGTAGGAGTAGAACTAAAAAGAAGATTGCCAGGGACTTCTGCTTGGATGTGAAGTTATTACAGATCCAAGATTTATGAAAAGGAGTTGTCAAAAGTTATTCTGAGGTTCTGGGAAGGAACATCCCTTGGAAAACTGAGAAACCCAAAATTGTGATGGTCCTCCAATAGTGATTTGTTACAAATGTATTCTTATTACGAACGGGAAATACATCCTGGTCATTGAGAGGGCACCCGCTACGTCTAGAGGAAAGCAGATTTCATCACCAACATAGAAAAGGGTTCTTTACTGTAAGAGCAGTTAGACTGTGGAACTCTCTGCCTGAGGAAGTGGTGATGGCAGAATCCATAGAGGAGTTTAAAAGGGGACTGGATGTCTTTCTGGAGAGGAAGGATATTATAGGTTATAAATCTTAGGTTAATTGTTAATCCGGGTTTACAGGCAGGTAGGAACTATCAGGGGTTGATCCAGGGAACAATCTGATTGCCATTAGGGAGTCGGGAAGGAATTTTTTCCCCAAAAAAGGCTAATTGGCTTCTGCTCTTGGTTTTTTTTGCCTTCCTCTGGATCAACATAGGAGGATAGACAGGCTGGACTAGATGGACATTGTCTTCATTCGGCCTAATGAACTATGTTACTATGGACAGCAAAGTTATTGTATACTATAGGAGATAATAAGTCCCCTCCGGGAACCAATGCGAGACTAAGCAGCTACAACTCAGGCAGCAGCATTGGCTACTTGGTACATGGGAATTCTTTTACCTGGGTCACGAATCCTTCATAGAAAAGGTACTGTTGTATCTTGTCTCCACCGGAACTGTGGGTGGAGGCGAGGGTTGTGCTGCTGGAGTAAGATGGAATGCCCACAGCTGGCTATTGGTCCCGACTCCCAACTAATTTATCCTGGGTCCACACCCCATCTCACCACTTGGATTTATCTGCTCACAGCTCCAGACAAGCACTCTCCTCCAGTAATCTCACCCGACCCTCCTCTGCTATCACTGTCCCTGGCACTTAGAGTTATTGCCTCCCTGCCCCTGTGCTGTCCATTGCGAGTGTCCCCGGCAGCCTGCCGTCAGCGCTGCAAGATGCTGGGAGCGCTGATATGAGCTTGGCACAGAGAATGACAGCGGGGACCGGACAGCAGCGGAGCAGAGAGGGTAGATGGGAGGGGAACCTAAAAGCGCCAGACATATTGTAGTGCTGATGGCAGGCCGCCGAGGAGAGTCACTACAGACAGCGCCAGAGCAGGGAGCCAATAACTCCAAGCGGCAGTGACAGTGACAGCAGCGGGGAGGAGTGGTTGTCCCAAGCAGGGAGCAAATAAAATCCAAGCGGCAGGGATCCTGACGGCAGCGGGGAGCTGAGATGAGGGGGTGGGGGTGGGAGTTGGGACCAATAGCCAGCTGTGGGCATCCCATTTTACTCCATCAGCACAAACCCTTGTCTCCACCCACAGTTCCAGTGGAGACAAGATACAACAGTACCACATGGATCATCGGGACCAGTGGGGTCCCAGCAGTCATACCCCTACTGGTCAAAAAAGGCTAAGGACACCTCCATGGGCTTTTTCGTAATTGAATGTTGTTAAGTATTTTCAACCATTTAATTTTTAGGCTTGCCTTGTGTGCCATTACAGCGCTGGCTAGACAGCAGATTCTTGTACAATCCATCAATCAGGCAGACCAATGGTGACTGTGTAACTAATGGCAGGTGGCGATGGAGAGATCTGTATATGTACTAGAGTGTAGGTGAGGCAATGCTTGTGCATGGAGGTGGGCGGCTGGAATGATCTCCAGCCTCTCTGCCTCCATTCAGTCAATGATGCTCCTTCCTGTGTAAAAGCCCAGGAACGATTATAGCGTTAACAACCTGTCGCGCTTCTGTACCTGACAAGTCATCTCGTGTAAAAGGGCCCTTAAAAAGTGTATGATAAGTCTTCTTCTCCCACCATTCCCTTGTGTAGTAGTGAATGACAAATCTCCTCCCCTGATATCTTCTGCGCATTCAGATCTCTTCCCCCCTCCTGTTATTAGTTCTGAAGTTTGTCAGTCGGCCCTGCAAAAGGTGTCCATAGCCTTAACGTTACCCCTATCCCATGGATAAGAGTTAATTGTATATCTTGGTACAATCCCTTTAAATAGATCCAAGCACGTCTCACTCTACAGTGCAGTTTCTTGAGAAAGCCTGAATTCTTGTTAGGCTAGTAGGTACTTGTAATTAGGAGAAAAAAAAAACTAAGCATCTTATAGCCCCAGGCTCACAGACTGTAAGCAAATGTAAAAACACGTTTCTTTGCACACAAGGTTCATCTGCCTTCTGATTACCCATTATTTACAGGCAAAGACCAGGACAACACATTGTAATTAATAGTATGAGGAAAACAATTCTAAATCGATTTTCTGTCAATGATCTACAGATCATGTTGTATACTGTAGGTTTATTCTTCAAAACTCTAAAAGTCAACACCTCTAAAAAGTTACTCCATGTCAACATGCTTCAGGCTCTTCCATCCGTAATAGGTCACCATGACATGACCACCTTGGCCTAAACCAAGATCCAAATTTATAGTTAATTGAGCAAGTGCCACTTGTCTAATGGCTGACACTAATTTGTACTAAGAGAATGTATTTGTCTAAGATTAGGTCAAAAGGGTTTTCTACTAGTTTAACATAACTAAGCATGCACTGTGGGTGGTCTGAACTGTCCAAGTGGCCCAGAATTTAGACAGTAGGTTACTTAGAGACTTCTGCTCGGAATAGTCTTTTTATGACCACAAATTCCGGCGTCTATTGACCAAGGTCAATGCATCTTAAAGATACACCAATGAAGACATACTGTATTAGCAAAGTGATTAGTCTACAGTTTTAGAATTAGGAAACACCAAATACCTTGCTGGTTTTTTAGGTGGAGGAGGTGGCGGATCAGATGAGCCTTCAATGTCATTACTTGCTTTTGAAAGTTCAACTGGACAGGAAGATGATTTACTCATGCTTGTTGAACCTTTCTGTCCGTCCAAGGGGTCACCTTCTTCTGCAGTAGAGCAAGATCCACCGAGCTGTCCATTGCTTACAGCATTTGTTCTTGGCTGTGATGAAACTGGCGAGATCTCTTCCTCCTCCTCTTCATCAATCCTACACTGTTGGCTCCACATTGTCTGTGTGATTCTCTGCCGACGGTCTCCAGTTAACAGACACCTGTCGTTCAGCTCAAAGGGTTCCTTTTTGTTTGATGTGGAGGATAATATCCCAGTAGTATGCGTTGGAGAAGACAGTTTGGAAGTGGAAAAATCCTCAAATTTAGTAGTTTTAGCTGGCACCACCAGACTGGAGCTGCAATGGAATTTCTGTGATAATGAAGTCTGGTACTTTTTATTGACGTTGCCTTTTCCTTGGTTCCTTTCTGTCCAGGAAAAAGTAGGTGAAAGACTCACGTTCTCTACTGATGAAGGACTATTACATGACCATTCAACCCCAACTGCAGAATCAGGGCTGCTCAAGTAAATTGTTCGGTTGTCTTCTTCTGTGTGTGCAGCCATAACGGTTATTCTAGCTGCCACGTGGGTCATAGACTCTTGTAGTACCCTTTCAATGCCCACAGAACATTGGTTCTCTTTGGTGCCGTTCTCTTCTTGTTTAGTATTAATTTTCTCCATTTGGACTGCTTTTTTTGTCCCCTTGCCAGTAACACCTTTTCTTTTAGTACTTTCAGCATAAATTGGTTCATTGCTTCCCCGATCAACTGGTACTACAGACGACTGAAACTCAGTCTGGGAAGTTGGTGATCTAAGAGGACTGTCCTTCATACCAACACGTGAAAGCACCTCCGTCAGGTTGTGTGACTCAGAATGAAGTGATACTTTCGTTCTGAAATACATGCTCTTACTAGAAGCTAGTTCTGAGTTATGGCATGGTTTCTGATCATTCGCAGACCTTGTTTGGTTGCACAATCCTGGAGCAGTCTTGACAAATAACTCGCTGACTGTATTGTCTTTAGAATGAAGACTTCCATTGGGGGATAGCCTTTCGGCAATAGATTGGGTTCCTGAGCAACGACCACTGCTATTCTTCGAAGAGGATAATGCAGATTCTGTTTGGAGACACTTCAGCTTTTGAGTTTCTCCATCTTTATTGTGCTTTGATGACAGAGTACATTCTTCTGAAAGCACAGGCAACTTTTCTTTAAGAAAAACAGCTTTGTCAACCTGGCCACCAAAGTGGCTCACGTATGTTAAATTCTGGACAGCATTAATTTCGATTTTCTTGTCGTAATTTGACAACCCATCGAAAACACATTTGGGCGTATTATTGAAAGAGTTCAAATTATTTTGGATAACTTTACAGAGCCCTTTACTCATAACATTTGATATATCTCCAGATTTCAGGGCAGAATTGCTAGTTGAGGATTCTTTCCAACTAACCTGAGAAAAGAGAAAAACACAAATTCTGTAGTAAAGCAGTAACAGAAAGTTTGCCATGTTTAGAATCCAATAGTGGGCGGCCCATCTGATCACTTTAAACAGACTCGGTCGCCTACATTTAGGTCCTATGAGCTAAGCTTGTGGGCTGAAAGGAGGTCACCTGCTGAGTCCGGGGTGGTAAGTGTTATACTTACCTATTCCGTCATTACCCAGTGTTCGCACTGGAAGCTGGTGCTGAATGTATTGAGCAGCGCTGCCAAGTTGTCCGCCCACTGTAAAATCAGAACGGGTGGATTACTTGGCACGCAACTCAATGAATTGAGCAGCGACTTCAGCACCGACACCAAGGGAACGACAGGGGAGGCAAGTATAACACTTAGATTCTTGGATTCAGTGGGTTAGGACTGAGTCATAGGACTAAAAGTAGCTGATAAGGGTCTCCTTATTTCATTAATCCAAGGGTTCTTTCTTTCAAATACTTTTGAATCGGAACCAATATTGGGTGGCAGGGGGGAGATTCTGGCTCAGTTTGCGCCCCCAAAACTGGTATACATGCCTCATGTTAGATTTACCGTATAACGTGTTTTAGGCAATTTTTGTAACTCACCATCCAAGATAGCATGGCTTAAAATTGGGTGCAAAAAAAAAAAGTCGGAACAAAGCCCTCTAAGTGCTGAAAAAGTTAGGCTCCTTTCCGCTGAACAAGAAGTGTATGATTCTCATTTGCACAAACTAATGCGCTTGTGATGTCATCACCTGCTCGTTTGCGCTCCTAAAGTTGGTTTGTTTAGACAGGCCGATTCATTGTTGAGAATATGCCTTAGGCTGGGCTCAACACGGGTGGACCGGATTTCGCATGCGGGAATCCCGCAGCCGATTCCAGCTGTGAGCCCGGTAATGTGGATAACAGTACACTTTGTTTAGTTTTTTCCTATATGTGTATTTCCTGTGCTGTTCCTTAGCGATGACGCGGGTACCGCAGCCCATACCCAATGCTAATTGGGAATGGGCTGCGAGTCAGATGCTCTCCATTGACATCAATGGAGGTCGTTCATGCGGAGCCCGTGACAAAATAGAGCAGGTTTTTATTCTGCTCGCGGAATACGCAATTCATTTCTGCGAGTGTGAACGAAAAAGCGAAAGTTAAAGTCTGCGTTTTGAGGCAGATTCCGCAATTGGAATCCTCCCGTGTGGGCACGGCCTTAGGTCACTTCGACATGAGTGTAATACAGGCACATTTCTGCACCCGTGTTATGCTTAACTATCCCGACCATCTATAATGCTGCGAGTCACTAGCTCCAAGGCTGTGCTAGGTCATTCATCTGTAGTACGGTACAAAAACCCACCCATGTTCAGATCAGACTTTATTACCATTCATGTTCCCCAGGATATGCAGATACCTATGGTTCAATGTTTGCATGCACAATGGTCCATGATAGTGTATATATGTGCACTAATTTTCAACATGTGACCAAAAACTTACCTGAGCGAGCGTCTCAGTGCTGTTCAGCTCTGCCCATTCCTCAGACGTCTCCGACGCAATCATTGTGGGCTTCACCGCTATGGTGGGTTTCGAATATAGAGCAGCAGTTACAATGTCATCGTCTTGGTTCGTGTTCTCCTGCTTGATCCTGATCCCTTTATGACTCGGCAGGACTGACAAGTTGTTGGCTTTTCCATCAGAAGGGGCCTGATGTGGTCGATGGTCACTCTTTGGGTGAAAGCAATTCTTACAGGATCCAGGTTTCCAGATATGTTCAACAAAATTGTTGCAAGCCGACATCTTCAAGCCTTGACTGGTCACGGTGATGGCTCTTTGCATGGTAGGTTCAGGATATCCACTCTCATCTTGTGCACACAAATGTGCGTGGAAAACCAGAGGCTTCTTTATGCAACTAGAAGAGAGAACATTATATTATTGGTTTGTGTTAATAAAGTGAAAAGATTAAAAAAAATTGGAAACTGTATCTGATAGAACCCCCATCTACATACAAAGACCAGATGAGTCCTGCACGGCCTTAAAAAGAATGTAAAGGATCATTCTAGTGAAATGTGCATCTCCTATAGTAGAGTCTTCCAAATGCCTAAATTAATATGTTTTTTCTAAGTAATGCGCTTGCCAAGCAATAAGTATGGGCAACCACTTAGCAACAGGTATGGCTATCAGCAGATGACACAAGTCTATCTCTACTCTTCGAAGTTGACCTCTAGTTGCCAGTACTGAACATTAAATGGGTATTCCCGGATTATAGTGTTACGACATAGCACTATGATGTGCCAGAACATTATGATCGCTATCGTCCAACCTTTGGGACCCACACCAATCACCATAAATATGGCAGCCCCATTGGCTTATCAAATGACATCCAGTTAAAGGATAGTATAGACTACCATCACTTAATATGTATTTTGGTTTTCGTAGAGACCAGCCAAATTCAAGTTTTTCCACGTTACAAAGTGAAAGAAGCAAGGAGGTCGGTTGCTACAGAGAAATGCTCCGCTCGTCTTCATGCCGGACCGGTCCCGAAAACGATACATGGATTATCGAAAGTTCTATTTAGCAGATAAAAGGTTCTCAAATGGTTCCTCTGATTAACGTCATCAAGGCGATTCATCAAACTCTTCCACAACTCCACCAGTAACTATGTACTGAATGGAAGTCAGTGAATGAATCACCGGTGTAATCTACGTTTGACAGATCGCTTACTCAGTACTTGGCAAGTTGCAGGAGCACGAATCCTCCAGGTCTCACCAAACAGGGATTCTGATACTGTGAGATATCCGCTTTCCTGCAATGCCTGCCTAGTCTGTAGACTCCCTATATCTAAAGTCATTCTTATCTGTGCAATATGCGTTTCCTTTCTCAGCTCAATGACAATTGGAAGCGACACCTAAAATATTTACCATATCAAAAGTCTTCATTAAGTTTTCACAGTTGCCGCAGACTAATTCCATTGTCAAGTAACAGACCTTAAAGCTCACCAATTGGCATTTCCTTGTCTTAAAGTGGGAGCCTCCTCATACATTAGGCATATTGTGTGCCGACGGAAATAAAATAAGTCTGGTTATTTGGTCTTAATTTGGTCTTAATTGCCCCCCCCCCTTCTCCACAGTGATAGACTTAGTAGTTAATGCTGCGTTTAGACTGAACGCTAATAGTTTACTTTAAAACGCAAGCCAACGACTGAACGATGGACAAGAATTGTCAGGTTGTCGATAGTTATTCAGTTTCAGGCGGCATAAAAATCAGTACCGGCTCGTGCACTTATTGTGCAGTTCAAGGACTGATCCTTCAGGAATGCTGCCTTCCAATAGGTGGGGCTGCAGAGGTATTGTTCCATCTCCCTTATTTTCATATTATCCAGAGGAGCAGGGTGGCCTTATAAGTCTCCTCATTCACCTTCTAGGTCACTTTAAGGCTCATTTATCCCCAACTGCCGCATCCAGAAAAGGGGGAAGGACCAATGGTGAGTTCTCTTGATGGGCCACAACTTATCAGAAATCTGGAGTGGAACCCATAGAGAAAAAAAACGAAGCAGATGGGAGGTTCTCTTGGAAAGACAAGGAGAGAGTAAAGTGGTGCGGCAAGGAGAGAGTAAAGTGGTGCGGCAAAAATGAAAGCTGTTGAGATGCCTGCTAAAAGAGAGCAAAGGCCCTGAAACTGAGCAGACAGAGAAACAGGCTCCAGCAGGGGCGTAACTATAGGGGATGTGGTTGCACCCGGGCCCAGGAAACTTAAGGGGCCTATAAGGCCTCTCTTCTTCGTATAGTAAGCCTAGTAGTATGAATAAAGCATTATAGTTGGGGGCCCCCTTGCAGATTTTGCACTGGGGCCTAGGAGCCTCAAGTTACGCCTCTGGACTCCAGGGTACAGAGTTGATAGGGCTGCAAAGAACAGGAAGGAGACACCTATGTCACAGACACCAAGTGTCCACTAAGTGGCCACTTCACTCCGCTTACCCCAAAGATTGCTCAGCTGAGCTACAAATCATGGACCAAAATGGGACAGTTAAATAATAAAACTCGTCCCACAAACAACAAGCCCTGAAGTACGTATATGAAAGAGAAAAAAAATTCTTAAGCTGTCAGAAGGCGGAGGCGCAAATTTTTTTTTTTACGATCCCCTGAAATATAATAGTATGACAACGCAGCCCTCAAATAATAATAATTTTAAAAAAAAGAAAAAAAGAAGTTAATTCTACCCCCTTGTTTAATGCAGTATACAAATATATTACTAGAATGAGACGATACATTTATCCCAAATGTCTTGCAGGCTGTCAACATTTATAAGTGTGAGTTTGTAAATGTCTTAATATCTCCTTACGCCCCGTAATACTTTAGGGTGCATTCAGATGTGCGCGTTTATGTACGTACATACGTGCGCACATAACCACGTGTCCATGAATTCAATGAATGGCTGAGCGCAGCCATTTTTCTTTATTTTTTTACACCAGATAGAAATGATTTTCAGGGACTGGCCTATATTTAAAGCCCTGCCCTGAAAATCACTGCAGGGGTTGCTGGCAGACCATTGCTTTCAGAGGGTCTGCCGGCAGAGGTCGCAGCCCCATTAAAAGCAATGCTGCACGGACCTGCATTAATGAGTGTTTGTGCACGTACGTGGGCGTGCCGGTTTTGTACGCACCAGCACACGCTCGTGTGAATACACCCTTATACCCAAAGGCAAGAATTAAAAAAAAATAAATAAATAAAAAAATAATTATCCCTGAAAAAGTGCTAAATGGCATTTTCAACAGAGCAGATAATCTTCTGGCTGCATCACAAACACTAGGATTAGCATTCATCAGGGTCATGTAAACTGTGGCACCTTCAGACATTGGCTGATGAACTGCAGGATCCCTCCTTCTACCACAGCTTTAAAAACAAATAAAGGAGATAACAAGTAGAGCTGAAGGGTCTGTTTACACCGAAGGAGTTGGAATGAGCCAATGACGTTGGAGTTCACGCTCCTACGGCCCGTTCATACATACGATACATCGTTGGTTCAAACGAGAGATCATTCAGTCGTTCACATTCGCCGTATAAGCGCTTGGCCGTCTGCAGACGGCCGGGTCAGATCCGGCTGCGAGAATTCTCACAGCGGGACCCGACCCGAGCGCCTGCAGAGAGCACCACGGACTCACCCGCTCCCGCGGCTCCAGCTCTTATATGTGCTGGCTGCCGCACAGAATTAGGACATGCCGCGGTTTGTTTGCTGCGCGTGATTTCACGCAGACAAACAATGTCAATCCTATGTAGGCGCACAGGGGCGGAAATTTTGCGCAGTACAAAGAAAATGACAGGCATGCACAGACGCCGGCTGCTGTCAGGGGCGGATTCTGCTGTGTCTCCGCCCCATTCGTATGCAGCCAGCCTGAGCAGTGGCAACCTGGATCTTTTATCTGCCGATCTGGCCCCTCTTCTTTGCCCCGTGCAGCCGCCCATCTGCCGCTGGGTTTACATGCATCAGTTCCACAGCAATGGACTATTGCCTACAACTCCCAGCTTGCATACAGCTGGTCTCCCACCAGCAATGTAGCTCCGCCCACAGCTCACAGGTCCTGCAACGTACTGGTACCAACCTTCCTCTCACTCCCAAGTGCCAGAGAAAGGAGCTTCCGGCACTCTGAACTGCACATGAGTACACATGCTTCACACTCTCGTCCTCCCATCATGCACTGCTCACAGGAAGTTGGAGGCTATGGACAGGGGAGGAAGTGGGGAGATTTTTCTGACAGAGTCAAAGAAAATGAAGACGGTAGTTAAACCGGATCCAGTGAACCTCTTACAACATGACTTATTGTGATGATGTACATTAGACTTTATAATGTTAGCCGGCGCCCGGAATACCCCTTTAAGGATAAAGTTGACTTTTTTTAAGTCAACTTACGCCAATTTTTGGTGCACAGTACTGCTTTTAAGCATACAAGTTGTAAAAAGGATGTAAAAGCACAATAAATGTGGCGCAGACCATGGAAGCCTGACGTAATTTGCACCAAAAATCTGTCACATTTTCAATAGTAAATCTGCCCCAATCGGGGGGGGGGGGGGGGGGGGGGGTTCGGCCTAGTTTTTACAATTGAAAAGCTAAACTTCAGTATCTGAAGGGAAATCATCTTCAGTGGAGGGAATTGCATAAATTGCAATTCCCTAATGTCGTTTTTCCAGCAGGAAGAGTGCAGATTAAGTGGCAGGCAGCCAAGAGGCATCTGAAGACTAAACATGTCCTATGGGGCTGCAGCTCTAAAAGGGCCTCCGAAATGAGATGGTTGTAGAGCTGCGTCACACGTGGGAGAAAAGAATACTCCAATTTCTCTGACTTATCTCTATATTTGCATCCCCTACATCAGGGGTGTCAGACTCACCGGAGGCCACAGCAGGCCTTCAGAGGGCCAATTGTAATCGTGCAGTAAGGGCTCGTTCACATGAACGGATTCGCGCAGCACATGGATTTCAATGGTTTCGGCCACATAAGTGTATTTTTTCACACATCGTGCGATCACGTGAAAAACTACTTTAGCGTGGATGACGCTCTGCGATGGGCCGTGGAAGCGAGAGGCTAAGCGCAAATATGCAGTAAATAAGCAAGAACCGTGCATATGGACTGCGTATTTTTGCACCAATGACTTTATCTGCATCCTCTTTTTGCGTGCGCAAATATGCGGTGCATTTCTGCACATAAACGTACGCAGCCAAATAATGCGGACTGAAGGAATTTTTGGTCGCGCAAATACACAGCATATGTGCAGAACCGAAATGCACTCGCGTCCATCTGAACGAGCCCTAATAGTGACCCCCGTAGTGGTCCAATAACAGTAGCAACCCCCCTATTGGCCTGTGGCCAGGCAACATCCCTACAGGCTTTTCACTCACCCTGACTGCAGCTCCGGTCCGGTGGCAGTATAGCCTGTGACCGCTGACCTCTCACCTCAGCGTCTGCAAATAGGATGGAGAGGTGGGACGAGGTCAGAGGTTACAGACTTTACACTGCCGCTGCGGACCGGAGCTGCAGGCGGGGTGAGTAGAATTCTTGTTAGGTTTGATGCACGGCCAGCGGGCCACATAAAATTCATTTCATGGGAGCGCCTAAGATTGCCAAGCAATTGTACTTGTCAGTTTCTGATGCTCCTATTCATGCGAGGACCTTCGGGACCCCCATTCTCAGGACGGATGAGGTTCCCGGAGACAGACCCCCCCCCACCAATCATACAGTTGGTCCCTTACCCGATGGATAGGGGAATAACCTGCAGATTACACTGAAGGGTGCTAAATTCCAATATTTGAGTGGCTAAGAAGGCTGCCACTATTTTCCAATTACACTATGTACTGCTCCGTGATTGGCTAGCAGCAGTGGCCAATGACAGAGCAGGTATAGTGCATTGGTAGTCCCAATACTACAATAACACACTATGTGTAATAAGGTAGTCTAAAGATGGTGCCGACCATCTTGGCCATCTGAAAATGGCATCTAGAACAGGGATTTGGCCGAAAAGATCTACAGGTAATACAGTCCCTCCGCTCCCGGGACAGACCTTTGTCCTGAAATTAGTTGCTTTAGGGCTCTTTTTCCGCACTACATTTGGCCAATGCAATTGAGGTACTTTTAAAATAGTGGAGATACGTCTACTGTCTCCTGCTCCCGGGCGGCGGCTACCGCCGCGGGATACCGCGACGCCCATGGACAGGCAGCCTTAGGCTAGAGGTCGGGAGGTGTATCGTCTCTCCTTAAAGAAGAGCACCCAGAAGGTGAGTGAGGAGACTTATAAGGCCATGCATGCTCCTCTGGGTAATATATGCAAATGAGGAAGATGGAAGAATATCTCTGCAGTGCCACCTATTGGATGGAAGCATTCCTACAAATCAATGTCAGACTCTTTAAACAAGAAAACCAAGCCAGAATCTATACAATGACAGCTGTTTGGGGGTTTTGCACTCATCAGGATTCAGCAGGTTTCTGGCTTGGCTAGCTTACAAGGTCTGACATTGATTTGAAGGAATGCTGCTATCCAATAGGTGGCGCTGCAGAGGTATTGTTCCATCTTCATTATTTGCATATTAGGACAGAGATATAACATGAAGATCCAGGGCACCAATGCAAAGTCTGCAAGAGGGTCCTTCACCTACCATAACCCATGAATACATCTTATGTGGCAGAGGTGCCAGTGCTACGCCCCTGCTTCAGATGTACGGGGCACACATGGTCTCCTCATAGCCTTGATATTACGTATAGTGGAGCAAATTAATATTTTTTCAGAATAGGGAATTTGATAGACGGTAGATATTAGTACTTAATTCTTTGGCAGGATCTTGACATTTTAAGGCAGCCCTTCATCTAACTATGTCCACCGGCAGTCACCCAAGATGCCAACAGTTTAGTCGAAGCTCATTGTACACAGAGGGAGAGGATTTCGGACACTGTTGGCTTGCTGTGAAAGCAGTAGTGCTGGAATTCCTGTGAGGCTCTACATGCATGGCCCGATCAGTCCGCATTCCTTAAGTCTTTATGGACAGTTACTTCGGCCTTTGTTATGGATGGAGGGGAAGAGTGCCATTCTACTGGGATCCCACATTCCACACCAGAAACAGGCCACAACACAATATCTCCAGCAAAGCTCAAGTGATTTCTGGCCAAAGTGAAAAAAAAGGTTTAACTGAATTCCAGATAACGCAATTACATGGAGAGAATATCAATGAGAACTTAACCCCCCCCCCCAAAAAAAAAACAACACTTTAATTGTTACAATAGACCCAAGTGAATACCTATCTACTCAATTAAGAAGACCTCAAGATAAGAGGGGTAACCACATGTGGTGTAAAAAAACAATTGTTCACCTGTGGGCCTGATCATACATAGTAGGAGGTCTCTTAAGTTTTATCTATGGATGGCACATCCAGTCATCTCAACCCCCCACTAGGCCATAAAACAGTGGGGGTCTATGTCATCATCACAAAAGGAAGGTTTCACAACATAATCACAAGGTGGTTTTTCAACAGGACAAGACATTAAGCCTTCAGATCTTCAAAAGTCCTTGATGGAGTCTCCCTGTAAATGGGGACCTATGGCAAGTCATTGCATTGGACTGCATAATTCCACTGTATATGGTCACCGTAGTGGCTACAAATCACATAGGTGTTCAGCTTCCTTCTAGCAACGATGCAATACAACCAAATTATGCACCTGATAGTTTATGTCCATATAGTTTAATGGGGTTGTCCAGGACTTCTAGTATTCATGACCCATCCTCAGGATAGGTAGGTCATCCATAGTTGATTTTCAGGGTACTCTAGATCCTGACGATCAGCAGTTAACCAGGTCCAGCGTCAGGGCTGACAGCCCTGGAAGCAGATAGTGCTGTCCGTATTACATTGGCCTGGGTTGGTACTGCAGGCGTAG
The DNA here is from genome assembly GCF_035609145.1 of Eleutherodactylus coqui. NCBI lineage: Eukaryota > Metazoa > Chordata > Amphibia > Anura > Eleutherodactylidae > Eleutherodactylus > Eleutherodactylus coqui. The sequence goes on along the minus strand of NC_089843.1, from coordinate 210,838,037 downwards.
CTTCCATTTAAGCTTCGTGTTGTACCATGGCTTCTACTTGACCCCAACGTTCTTCACTGCAGTCCTACACTTTGAAACTAGTACTACATGAGGGTTAATTTACCAGGACCCGTGCTTGCAGTACCAACCTGGGCTGCTGCAATGCTAACAGTGCAGCCCACACTGCACGCAGACCTAGCAAACAGCGGATGAGTGGGATCCTGAGTGGGGGATATGTGCCGATTAGCTATTGATGGACCAATCCTGAGGAAAGGTCATCAATAGTAAAAAAAAAAAAAAAGTCCCAGACAACTCCTTTAGGTTCCTATAATTGTATTCCCCTTTAAAGGGGGGCATGGGGGTTGGGAGACTTTTCCAGTATGCAAGCTACTTTTTCTTGAGTCTGTCCAAATGATCCAAATCTACCAGCCCCGTTCCCCTTTGAGTGATAGGAAATATGACACGCAGAGCATCAATAAACTGACAGATGATGAAATACATGGCGCATAGAGCGTGCTGCACAAGTTTTTTGTTTTCGCCCCAGTGATTCCGAGAGCAGACCACCAACTTTCTTGACGTGCCTGCCACAGATGCCCCCATAAGAGGTCCCCAAAACGGTATGTGAAGCACAGATTCTGTACTTCCATAGTCCATATCCACTTGTGGATAAGAAAGGGAATTGGCTTTAACCACAAAGTCCATTGGTCACTAAGAACTGATAGGCTGGGCCCACCGGGAGCCGATTTGCAGTGGAATGTTGGCAGCAGGCATTCTGCAGCGGAAAACCTTCCTCAAACCCATTTGTACGGATTTTTAAGCATTTTATAGCGCATTTCTGTGCGACATTCACCCCTCATCATGAAGAGGCAAATTCTGCAGCATAAACTGTAATAAAATAAAATGGACATACTGCGGAGTTGAATTCTGCACCGCATGTCACTGCCACACGGGTTGTGTGCAGATTATTTCTGCAGCCTGTGGAGAAGATTTTCAAAATCTCATCCGCTTTGCTGCGGCTGTAAATGCAGCAGAATTTCTGTACGGAGGGTCTGCAGCAAATCCATCCTGTCTAGACCCTCCAATATAGGTTCTTCTCAAAAGATTCGGGTGTCGGCGGGGGAGATCTCTCTGTAGTTCTTAACCCTTGATAAATGTCACTATTTGCATACTATATATGTGCACATTTTTTCTGTGCCTAGGCCAACCATATGCATGAGATATTGATCGGCCGAACCCACCGAATTCTAATACATTTGGTGGCCTCCCAAAAGGAGGATATAGGGGGGTGTCAAGCAAGACAACTATCTAATGTACATGGGCAGCGGAGCCCGTCACAGTGTCCCTTACCCCTGGATCCGCCGCCTGATGCTTCGGCGTGCATGGGCAATGGAGCGCATGACGCGCCCACAGCGTCATATGATGCGGCTGGCGGCGGGCGGGGAAGCGGTTTCACGCTATCTTCCGCTGTGCTACAGCGGAAGATAGCGTGATGGACGGCTTCCATTGACTGCAATGGAAGCTCTACACCCGTGGCAAATAGAACACGCAGCGGATGAGTACATGTGATTTCACGGCGCGGAATTCCGTGGTGAAATTCCGAACTGTTAGCATTGCGCTATTAGGTTCAATAAATAGTTGCGGGGCAACGCCGTGGATTTCCGCTGCGTAATACGCGGCGGTAATCCACCTGTGGTAATTAGCCCTTAAGGCGCTTACAAAAAAATAAAATACATAAAAATCGGGCTAAAAAGAACAATTGTTTTGTGTGAATGTAGCTGAGGATTAAGGATAAAATCGTTAAATTTCTGCTCATCGTTCATTTTAGGGTGGAAGAACCAGGAGCAGGAACTGACCCCCGCCCCCTCTCTACCTCCTCTCCGCCCCTCTGCACTATTTGCAATGAAAGGAGGTGGGGCTACGTTCCGAGAATTAGCCCCGCCCCATCTCACCTCTCTCCATTGCAAATAGTGCAGAGGGGCGGAGAGGAGGCGGGAGCTCAGTTCCTGCTCCTGGCTCTTCCATCCTCCCCCCCCTGCAGATGAGGACGACTTATATCGGCTTGGCGTGAAAACTGATCCGATATACGTTCGTGTGAATCCAGCCTTAGGCTGCCTGCAGACGGGCGGAAATCCCGCGGCGGGATTTCCGCCACTGAAAGCCTGCATAGGAGTGCATTACAATACGCACTCCTATGCAGACGGCCGCGTATTGGCCGCACGAAATGTCGCGCGGCAAGCAAACCGCGGCATGTCCTATTTCTGTGCGGGGCTCGCAGAGCCGTGCACAGAAACGTCACTCACCCGGCCGGCGGCTACAGCAGCCGGCACATGAAAGAGCCGAGGCCGCCGGGCGCGGGTGAGTACGCGCTTCTCCCTGCAGGCGCTCGGGTCTGATCCCGCGGCGAGAATTCTCGCCGCCGGATCCGACCCGCCCTATCGTTGGCTCGTTCACCAATCGTGCGGATTAAATTCGGATCGTTCAGTTGTTCTCAATCACTTAGGCTACATTCACAGTTCCTTAGTCCACGCTTGCCAACATGTGATCTTCATGGCGACGCAAAGAGTTTTTGATTACAAATTGCATCGCTTCTGTGAAGTTGCGCCCATGTGCATGTTAGGATCACAAGTGTTTCCCATTGACTTCATCGCATCCCACTCACATGCACATCAAACGAGTGCCATGCGATGTCTTCTAAGGTCTCATTGAAAACAACGGGTGAGATGTTAAGGGAAGGCCCAAAGATAGAACATGCTGCGATATTTTTTTCCTTGCAGCAATGATGTGGGAAGAACCCCCCCCATTTCCTTCCAAGAAAAAAAACAAAACATTTCCTTGTGCAAATTAACGCATTCAAAAGAATGGATTTCACACTTGTGCGGGTTTTGTGAGCACCGTACTAAAGCGAATATTCTCACATGAGTTATGTGAATGAGAACGACCTAACAAGCCAACGATGTATCTGCCTGTATAAACAGGATGCCCGAGCAAACCAGCAGACTCTGATATTACTCGTTCAAATGGGAAATCACCCCGTCTAAACGGACCCTTTGCCAACATCATTTTAGATACCGTTGAACTGTCAGCACCAACACCCATACCGGTGAAATATGAGGCTGCTACATCAGGTATTTGGGGACATATGCATCAGCTGAACCAGAGATTACTCGCTGCTACTTTGTATCCAGGATATCTCTTGTATACAAATTGCAATGCAAAACACCCCAGTGGGAACAGATGTATTATCGCCCCTTGTCAAACATCCTGCAGACTCAGGATTACCTGAGCAGCAACATAAGCAAATAAGTGTGTGCTAATACCCCTGCCTATTGTTGAGCAACTCAGGGGAATTGACAATGACAGGGGATTCCCGTGATGTCCTGGAATGTAGCAGGAACGTGGATTACAACATAACAAAGTTAAGAGTTTTTGACTTGAGCACAAAAGTAGGAAAACAATGTATTCTATAATCTATGCTTACATGACACTTCGTTCTAATGAGAATGGCAAAGTACAAGCTCCATGGAGAACAAGATAAGTGCTAAGGTCGTGATGACCATTCAGTACAACAATAGTAAGAAATGCCTCTTCATCATGCTCACAGCCTATGACCATATAGAAAGACCTGTTGTTCCATGCCTTCCCACTTGTACAGAGGATTTCCTCAACCCTTGTTACATTCATGGAATCAAATGTTTTGAAACAATCAACAGAAATCCATTGACACATTATAACAGTTTTTAGCAAAGTTTCCCATGTCTATAGACAGGTGAGCAAACACAATCCATGTGAATGAAGTCCATTCTTGGTGTAATCTCACCTTTCATCATAAAAGCCCAAACCCATATATATATATATATATATATATATACACACATACATACACACACCCTGTTTCCCTGAAAATAAGACATACCATGATTTTGCAGAATTTTTGAGGATGCACAATGATTTTTTCAGGCTTTTTGAGAATGCTTGAAATATAAGCCCTACTCCAAAATTAAGCCCTGCTAACAGTTAATTTTAAGAGTCAATTTAAATATTGTCCAGGCAGCTATACATGTAAAAAAGTTATACCTTTTTGATTAAAAATTAATATAATACACTGTCTTATTTTCGGGGGAAACACGGTATATATATCAGATCTTGGAGTTATATATATATATATATATATATATATATATTTGTAAGTGTGTTTTGAAACAAGTAACAGAATCCCCAGGATCCGTTAGATTTGAGCAAAGTCCCCAAAGTCTATAGACAGGTGAGCAAACACCTTCCAGATGAATGAAGTCAGCATTTCTATAAATGCACCTTTCATCCTAAAACCTTCTAGAAGTTCTCTCAGCTGTACATCCAGATCTCTTCTGGCCCCAACTCTTATCCCAGCTACATGATCTTCTTAGAATTTACCTGTCCAGTTAAACTTAATCCCGAATGTAAAATACATCCTCATGTCTCCAAGATCCCTTGACAAAAGTGCTCGCTAACAAAAGAAAAGTCTGTTTGGGGCTGAAATGCAAAACCAAAAAGTTTCTACCATGGTTTGTAGTTCCTATCCCTGGGGATACACAGCTAACCTGCCCTGTAACCCTTTCACTGCTGCTCTGTCAGAGGGGGTGGAAGGGGCTGGCAGTGCTACCTATTTAGAAAGCAAGAATATGCCCAGACAAGTCCTATAAAGCAAAAAAGTTTAAAAAACAATGAGAAAACTTTTTCTGAATGGAAGGGAACACCTAGAATGGGACAGACAAGACACAAAAGTTCTAACATGTGTTTAGTTACTTGCTATGGAGTTATTTCATTACCTGAGCCTGCAGCTCCTTATGGGGTGTGGGATCCTAGGAGATACAATAATCCAAGGAGGAATAGATGGCAGAGGATACCTGGTGCCAGCATACAGTGAGGGCTCAGTGGGCAGCAGCAGCTCTGGGCACACAGTGAGCAGCACAGAGTTACTACTGGAGGGAGGAGGGCAGAGGTGGAGGCACTGGGGAGGAGCTGTGTGTTGTATCAGTCCTCACTCTCCACCCATTGGGCATGGATTGTTACTTTTGTTTGGCTTAACTATTTCAGTACTTGCAGCTACAATGCATTTCTGGAAAATGGCATGTAGGAGGCAGGAGGCTTCCAGACTTTTACACTTTGCAAAACTTACAAAACTTTGTTACTTATCTGCAACTTTTTAAACTTTATCTCAGCATCTGGTGTAGGAGGGGGATATGCAGAAGCTTCCTAATAGAATGCTATTACCAGAGTAGTTAGTGTATGATAATATTAGAGGAGGATCAGAGGAATCCCACTTCTTTCTCTGCTGATCAGGCAAAATCAGTGAGGGTCACGAATTAATGACGAAGATGGAAATCATCGTATTTTGAGTGAGGTCTATGAAAACATCAAATATCTCATGAGAAATATCTTTAGCACTAGCGGATTTGGGATAAGTTTATTATTGGTGCTGCACCAGCAGTCCGGTGTGTGGGCTCCTGCAGACGGGCGATTTTGTGTGTGTTTTTCGCACATGGAAAATCGCTTGCGGAAACCGCAGACAATAAAATCCACGGATTTCAATGGGTTCCCTCACATTCTACGTTTTTGTGTGCAAATATATACGTGACATGCTTTTATTTTTGTGCATACACGAGGCACCATAGGAGTGCACAGATTTGCACCCCGTCTGCACAAAATTGCGCACTGAACTGCATAATTTCATGGTGTTCATTGATAACACTGGGGACTAATTACGCTGCTCAGGAATCTCAATCACGGCTCGGTTGTGCACTGCGCCGATGTGAACGGGCAACGTAGAAAAGTGCACGGATATGGGCGTGATGGCCAGTGAAGGCGCTCCCTTCACAGCGCGATTGTCCGAGCAGATATGCGAATGTTCTATTTTTTCAATAGGCGCAGAATACTGTGGATCGGTCACATGGGTGACAATCACATATTCCGCAATTGAAATCCCGTTGTGTGAAGCCGGCCTAAGGTTGGATTCACATGAGTGTATTTGTGCTCGCTTTTAATGGGTTTGCTCACATGCGTGTATTTTGCGTGCACATTCCGGTCGCTTACAAAAAAGCAGCATGCTGTATATTCCTGCGCAGGGAAAGAGCAAATATTGAGCTCTCCATGGCTGCCTGCAGATGGCCGGGTCAGATCCGGCTGCAAGAATTCTCGCAGCGGGACCGCACCCTGCGCCTGCAGAGAGCAGCGCGGGCACTCACCTCTCCCGCGGCCCCAGCTGCAGAGCGGAGCCAGCGTCCGGTGCGTGAAGTTTCTGCACGGGGCTCCGTGAGCAACGTACAGAAATAGAGCATGCTGCGGTTCGTTTGCCACGCGGCCAAATCGCGGCCATCTACAGGTGGCCTATCAATGAATGGGAGCATCGCTGCGTATTTTTCTGCACGTGCAAAAAACAGCCAAATTGACACCGATGCACACGCAAAAAAGATCAGCTTCACACAAGCGTATTTGCACATGCAAAATTTGCGAGCGCAATATGCAGAGAATACCTGTTGATGCTGCGATGGCGTATTCCACAACGCTCTTGCAGAATATTCCATCTCGTGTGAAAGGTCCCTCGCGGTATGTTCACACGGATCTGTTTTTGGAATTTGCCCTGTCATTGGAGAAAAGCTGCATGCGGAAATCTAATGCGGAAAATCGCATTTATGGGCACTTCTGCATTAAGACGTAACGTGTCGGATGCTGAAATGAGATTTTCCGTGTCGAAATTCCGCACGTGGATTTTGCCCATGGTGAATCTCTCCATGTGAGCATACCCCTAGGCTGGCATCGCACGGGCGCATGAGTATTTGTGTGCACATGGGCGCAGCATTTTTGAGGAATGAACAATGCTTTTTTGTGTGTGCGTTAGTGTATTTTACTATACTTGTGCAAGTGCACGGAGCAAAACATACGCACCAATTAAAATGGCTAATTAGTCTAATGAGTTCAGATGTGCTCTTTTTCCTGCGCAATTACGCATCTCCTTGCACACATTTGCACATCCCTATTGACTTCTATGGCGACTTTTGGTGCGCAAATATGCAGGAAAGTAGAGCATGCTGCCTTTTTTTTTTTTGCGTGACCCGAAATGTGCAGAAAAAAATTAATGTGTGCGAATGAGCCCATTACAGTTAATGGGTCGTATTCGCTGCGTATGCGCGCGTACATTGTGCATGTGCAAAAACCCCAATGTGAAGGAGCCCTTAGACTGAATCATTCACTCTGCCTCCGTTCAGCAGAAGCGGTCAGCCATACCCCCCTCGTGCTGATGCCTAATGACAGGGTCAGTGCCAGATGAAGAAGTCACATACAAGTGACCTCTTGTTGGCTTCTCAGATGTCACTCTCTGGCAGAGAGCATCATGGGAGCACGGACGTGAATGGCTTTTTTTTTTTTTTTTTTTTTTAAGAGAGATGCAATTACAGAAGTTCTGTCAAGTAAGCGGCTGTGACGTCATAAACAGGCTTAACACCGCTTGGATATAAGTAAGCTACTATGACATCACTGCTAGTTTGAATTACAGTGACATCACAAGTGGGTTTCATTTAAGTACCTTGCAGTGATATCATAGGTGTGCTTTTGTCACTTCTATGACATCACCAGTGATCAGTGAAGCTATTGTGTCATCACAAGTTGGTTTTAGGAGGCAAGCTGCTCTGACATCACAAGTGGGTTTACCCCCGACCGTATATACATTGCATTTCCAATGCATTCATTCACAAGCACGTTTATACGACACGTAAAAATGTTGGCCCACTGAAAACAGAACATACACGAACAAAATACGTCCGGCATATGTACAGTGGACAAAAAGATAGTTCTGGAACTATCTTTTAGCCAATATACGCTGGCGGGTCCCATAGACGCTTATGGGAGCAGGGAAAGAGAAGGGAGGGGGAGGCAATTTTGTAGCGCCCAATACTGGAAAAAACTTACAGGTGCCTCTATATAGGCACTGGAAGGCATCCCGAGGATTTTTGCAGGGCGAGAATTTTCCACGGTCCGGACGTATATTTCCGCTAAAAACAAAGCTCACGGCCATGTGAATCGGTGTAAAAACGGAGGCCATGGCAAAATGCCCATTCGCGCGTTTTCACGGGGCGGCAGGCAAGCGTAAAAATTCCTACACTTGTACGAATGAACCCTTAGTCCTCCTTCACACGGACGACATGGCATCTCAGCGAGAAAATCGCAGCGATATCGCATCGCTGCACCGTGCAACATCGCTGTGTCTTTTCGCGGCAATACCGCAATTTTGTAGCACTACAAAGTCACGTGATATACCTGAAAATATACCGTAACTGCAGAAAAAAAGAAAAAAAGAAAGCACACATCACCTAGACGCGCTGTCAGTGGCTCCGCTGCAGCTTCTCCCTGATCCCAGGTCCACTTGTCTTCTTCATCTCTTCCTGCTGTGAATTGAAAATACCAGCTTCCTGGAAGTGCTAGTTTGTAATTGGGTGATGCTTAGCCAATAAGAGCCAGCACTCAATGAAGGGCTGTGATTGGTTCATCGAGCACTGGCTGTGATTGGCTAAGCGTCAGCCAATCATAGCCAGCGCTTCCAGTAGGCAGGAATTTAAAATCCTTGTCCAGAAGATGATGAAGGAGAATAGTGCCGGGACCCGGGGAGAAGCTGCGGCCGGGCTGACAGCGCCGGAGAGTTGATGTATGTGGTTTTTTAATTTTTTTCCTGCAGGTAGGGCTTAGATTAGGGCATTGCACCGTCTGAATAAGGGGATATATGCCTGTCTGAATAAGGGGATATACGCCCGTCTGAATAAGCCCTTACTATGTAATTTAAAAAAGCAATGCCAGAATAATTACAAAACGCAAAAAAAAAACCAATCTCAGGGCGCATTCAGATAACCGTATATCGGTCGGGTCTTCACGCCCAGCCAATATACGGCGTCTCTCTCTGCAGGGGTAGGAAGCTGGAAGAGCCGGGAGCAGTGCACTGAGCTCCCGCCCCCTCTCTGCCTCCTCTCCACCCCCTCTCCGCCCCTCTGCACTATTTTCAATGAGGAGGGTCATTGCAGATAGCGCAGAGGGGCAGAGAGGGGGTGAAGAGGAGGCGGAGAGGGGACGGGAGCTCAGAGCACTGCTCCCGGCTCTTCCAGCTTCCTACCCCTGCAGAGAGAGACGCCAATATACGGTCGTCTTAATGTGCCCTAAGGGCTCGGTCAGACGAGCGGATATTCGCGCATTTTTATGCATGGAAAAAAACCTGCAATGCGTTCGTAGAAAAATTCGCACCTACAAAAGAAAGAACATATGGGTGGCAATGGACGCGGTCCTGAAAAATGCTTTCCGCACGCATTGAGGTTTTTTTTCTCCGTGCAAATATCCGCTAATCTGACTGAGCCCTAAAAGTCGCATGTACCTTAAAATGGTACCAATAAAAATTACAGCTCTTCCTGCCCGAAACAAGCCCTCTTAGGCCGCCTGCACACGGGCGGAAATCCCGCGGTGGGATTTCCCGCGGGATTTCCGCCACTGAAAGCCTGCATAGGAGTGCATTACAATACGCACTCCTATGCAGACGGACGCGGGTTGGCCGCGTAAAATCTTGCGCGGCAAACAAACCGTGGCATGTCCTATTTTTGTGCGGGGCTTGCAGAGCCTCGCACAGAAACGTCACTCACCCGGCCACCGGCTCCGGTCTGCGCATGCGCCGGCTGCCCAGCAGCCAGCACATGAAAGAGCCGGGGCCGCCGGGCGCGGGTGAGTACGCGCTCGTCTCTGCAGGCGTTTGGGCAAAAAGTGGGGCGGTCACTAAGGGGTTAAACATGGAACCTGCCTTCTGTATATTCCTGCCGGTCACTCGGTGGATGTACCCGCTTTGGTGTCTTATACTGTAAACAATAAGCGGAGTGCCTTCTATCCGGGAAGGGAAGTGGTGTCAGCACTTCCCCAGGGAACAAGCTTAATATCTGCATATTTACGGACGCTTCCTCTTTCTAATTGTTCCTTTTTCCGTTTCCTCGTTATCAAGGCCACAAAAAAGGTGATACGCGACATTCCAGCATTTTAACTTAAAGTGACCTTTTGCGTTTAGACTCACTAGTTACATTGTCAGCTGAAATAGTGCAGTGTCAGCGCAATAAATGGCCCGCCCACTCCGCTCCTTTACGCTTTCGCTTAGGTCACAATTTGTCTTTTTTTGTGAAAAAAAAGTATTTATTACAGTTTATGGATTCCATTTATTTTTATTAGGCCCCCCGCATACGGCGATTTTGTGCCCGTTTTTGTGCGCAGGAATTCAGTCGCAGAAAACGCATTCATTAAAACCCATTGATTTCAGCGGGTTCCCTTACATGGAGCGTTGCTGTGCCAAAATTTCTGTCAGGGGGGGAAAATATGCGTCATGTTCTATTTTTGTGCGAGGCCCCATAGGGATCTATGGGGTACAGAGATGTGAACTTGTCCCAAAGAAAATTGCGCACTGAGCGGCAAAATTTTGCAGTGTTAATTGATAGGATCAGGGATTAATTAGGCTGGTGTGCCTGTTCATTCCTGGCGCAATGTGAACAGGCTCAACAGCGCATAAAAGTACAGTAAGGCTGGGTTCCCACGAGATGAAAATGTCGCGGAATGTCCTCAGCGGGACCGCACGGAAATGCAGCAAGATTTCCGCAGCGGAAAGGCTTCTTCAAAACCCAGTGCGGCTTTGAAGTGGCTTTTCCGCCTGTATTCCGCTGCAGAAATCTCTCCCCAGAGCGAAGAGAGCCCGCCGTGGAAACGGCGATGCAATTGACAAGTCGCGGATTTGAATTCTGCGCCGCATGTCAGTTTCTGCGTGGCCTTTGCAAATCTCGTCCTCTTTGCTGCTTAGTCTCAGGTTTAAAAATGCATGCAGAATATTCCTTCCGCCCCGTGTGAACGCAGCCTAAAGGAGCATGATCGCGCTCCTGAGACGATGTGATAGCGCTCCATTCTGAGCACGATTACATCACGCTCTCGCCAACGTTAAGACGTCACGCTACTCTGCAGGAGGCCTGAGGGCTTAAGCACATTGGCGGTTTTCGTCCCCGCCGCTCAGGTGCCGGAAGCTGCTACAGCAGTATGTTCTGCTGATTGTTCACGAAGCTCTGCAGCCAATCAATGACTTCAGTGCTAAATAATAACCAGCACAAGGCGTTCCGGAGGCTTCTGAAACCGGAGGAGCTACGCTGCACCCGGGGACCTCTCTCTTTCTTCTATCTATCTCTCCTTTCTCTCTCTCTCACCCAGGGGCGTAACTATAGGGGATGCAGGGGATGCAGAGGATGCGGTTGCACCTGGGCCCAGGAGCCTTAGGGGGCCCATAAGGCCTCTCTTCTCCATATAGGGAGCCCAGTACTATGAATAAAGCATTATCGTTGGGGGCCCTGTTACAGGTTTTGCATCGGGGCCCAGAAGCTTCAAGTTACGCCTCTGCTCTCACCTACTTCTCTCTCTCTCTCTCCTCTCTCTATTCTCTCTATCTTCTCTCGCTCTCTCTCCTCTCTCTCTTCTCTCTCTCTCCTTTCTCTCTTCTCTCTCTCCTTTCTCTCTCTCTCTCACTGTCTTCCCTCTCTCTTCTCTCTCTCTTCTCTCGCTCTCTCTCCTCTCTCTCTTCTCTCTCTCTCTCTCTCACTTTCTTCTCTCTCTTCTCTCGCTCTCTCTCCTCTCTCTCTTCTCTCGCTCTCTCTCCTCTCTCTCTTCTCTGTCTCTTCTCTCTCTCCTTTCTCTCTCTCTCCTTTTTCTCTCTCTCACTCTCTTCTCTCTCTTCTCTCGCTCTCTCTCTCCTTTCTCTCTTCTCTCTCGCTCTCTATCTTCTCCCTCTCTTCTCTCTCTCCTTTCACTCTCTCTCACTCTCTTCTCTCGCTCTCTTCTCTCTCCTTTCTCTCTCTCCTTTCTCTCTCACCTCTCTCTCTCCTCTCTCTTTCTCTTCTCTCTCTCTTCCCTCTTTCTCTCTCTCTCCTTTCTCTCACTCTCTTCTCTCTCTTCTCTCTCTCCTGTCTCTCTTCTCTCTCGCTCTCTATCTTCTCCCTCTCTTCTCTCTCTCCTTTCACTCTCTCTTCCCTCTCCTTTCTTTCTCTCTCCTCTCTCTTTCTCTTCTCTCTCTCTTCCGTCTTTCTCTCTCTCTCTCTCTCTATACTTGTCATTACTGTAAATTGTTTGCATAATAAAATGGTGGCTGTGACCAAAAAAGACGTAGTCTGCGTATGTCTCTGTTGGGGGAGGGAAAGAAAGGGAGGTAGGGCAGGGGGAACAACTCTGTCTGTGCCCGGGTCATGCTGAAATAGAGCCAGCTGTCTTCTTTTCACAACTTTGTATGCTGTTAAACTCCCTCCCACCCCCCCTTTTTCTGCTCCCATAGAAGTCTATGGAAGCTTCCAGCATATCTCAACAAAAAAAGGGCAAGACCTGACTTTTAACATGGCATATAAAATCAGTGACTGAAATTGTCGCGGATGTGGTATTCCTCCCGCGCCCAAAATCGTTCATGTGAATGAATACATTGGAATCCAATGGTTCGGACGGTCGTGATTTTTGTGCGCTTTTTTTGACGCTACTAAATAACTGCATATATCCAGTCGTGTGAATGAGGCAGGGGGGGGGGGGAGGATTCCTTCCTGACTCCACTCCAGCAATCAAGGTCACTACTCAGTCTTGTGCTATCCTATAGCATCCCTTCAACAAGTCAACTTAACCCCTTACTGACCAGCCTATTTTGTGTCTTAAGGACCAAGTGATTTCTAGCATTGCATTGCCAGAGCCATAACTCATTGACATAATCGTATGAGGACTTGTTTTTTTTGGGGGGAAGAAGAGTTGTATAATTATTGTTGTAGAACTTTTATCACTTTTTGGGGGCAAGATGGAAAAAATACTCCAGAAATTTTACGTTCACCATTTAGTAAAAATAATGTGGTTACTTTCTCATCTAATCAGCGCGATTACTCTGATACCAAGATTATGTAGATTTTTAAAAATGTTTTTTTACTACTTTTGCATTAAAAAAAAGGTTTCTAAAAAAAGACAATTGAACCTGCAGCTCCGCATTCTAAGGGCTTATTCGCAGGAGCGCATATCATTTTCATGGCCGGCTGGTATATGTTATCATCTGGGCTGTCTTCCCCCTTCCCTCCCCCTCGCCGGCTCTCTGCTTCTCTCCTCCCCTCCGTCTGTCTGCAGCCAGCAATGGGAGGGGATGAAGCTTAGCTCCGCCCCCTCTCATTGCAATTAGCCAGAGGAGAGGAGAGTGGCAGAGAGCCGGTGAGGGAGAGGGAAGACAGTTCAGATGGTAGCGTATATTGGGTGGCCGATATACGCTTGTGTGAATAAGCCTTAAGACATTTTTATTTTCCGGTAACGGAGCTCTATGGGGGCTTGTTTTTTTGCAGGAAGAGTTGTAGTTTTGATTGGTACACTCTTGAGACACATGGCATTAGTTTTTAAAATTATTTACCATGTGTAATAAATATTAAAATATTTCCATCGTCTGGGTTATTATAAATGCGGTAATATCTATTGCGTTGCTTTTTAAAAAAAACTTTTTGATATTTCATCCATTTAAAATGTTTTTTTGCAATTGTTCGATTGCTAGGATAGTACACTGCATTACTTATGTAGTGCAGTCTACCAAGCCTATGACAGTAGCGCATTAGACTCTGCAGCAGTTGCTTTTAATAGGCTGAGTTATATGGTAAACGCGGAGGCCTTTGTCAGGCTCCTGGCTGCCATGGGAACCCACTGGTACCTTGCAATCGGATTGCAGGGTGCCGATGGGTGACAGAAAGAGCCCACTCCTCCGTCAAATGCTGAAGTTGCTATTAACCCTTTCCAACCCACTGTCTGATGTCTGAAGACATTATGATTTAAGGCTGTACAGCTCAGATGTTGGAAGACGTCCGTCGAGGTTCTCTTACTGTATATTGCCAGCCTCTCTGCTGTCAGAGCCTATCCAACATGTCACTTCATGCAGTTCTAGCTTTAGCCAGCAGATAGCGCCGTTGTAGAACAGCAAAAAAAGAGTAAGCCCCCTAGGAAAACCAGGATACAAATTGGATTAGAAAGGGTTAATACTGGCTTGAAAAGGGGCTGAACGGCCAGGATCTGAGGTCTCTCCATTCCTGGCTGTTTGAGCAGGAGCTGGGCTGTCAGTAACCACAGATGTATTTGCAGGTTTGTAGCTAGAGATGAGCGAGCATACTAGCTAAGGGCAATTACTCGAGCGAGCATTGCCCTTAGTGAGTACCTGCCCACTCGGGAGCAAAGATTCGGCTACCGGCAGCGGGCGGGGGAGAGCGGGGAGGAACGGAGGGGAGATCTCTCTCTCCCTCTCTCCCCCCCGCTCCCCCCTGCTCATGGCCGCAACTCACCTCTCACTCGCGCCGGCAGCCGAACCTTTTCTTCCGAGCGGGCAGGTACTCGCTAAGGACAATGCTCGCTCGAGTAATTGCCCTTAGCGAGTATGCTCGCTCATCTCTCTTTGTAGCCCATTAGTGAGCTCAGTAAAAAGACGTCTTGGCCGTCACTTAAGGGGTTTTAAAAGCATTGAGGATTGAGGAACATTTTATATTTCAAGCAGTTCTTGCTTCTTTTCTCGGGTGGTTCTTTACCATCAATTAGTTGTACTTTTTTTTTAACCTTCTCTTATAACCGTACGTTGCCCTGACCGTAGTATTTGCAGTGAATAGATCGCACAAAGCAGATGCAGAACTTTCCATTCACCACCTGTTGCCTGATTTACACGTTAATGGAGAGACCAAGAGGGCTACCTGCTGCAGGGCTGTCGCCTGACAATGCTTCCTGGGCTCAATATACAATGTATCAAAGCAGGAACTTGTAAGGAAATATTGTTTCATGAGATGCCCGTCATTCCCATGCCATAGACTGTGGGGTATTTCACCGTAGGGATAACGGATGCAACCTTTCCTCGTACGTCTGAAGCTGCACATCAATAGACCACCTGCCATCATGCCAGTCATATGAGAACTACATAAATGTAACTGGTCCCAACAGCTGCTAGTTCTATAGAAATAACAATATAGCAGCCGCCCATATAGGACGGTCTATATGTGCCAAATATCAGAGGCGGGCCGAATACCTTACTACACTTAATGAACATGCTCTAGTCAACGTCAGGTGGTAAGTAGAGATGAGCAAGCATACTCGCTAAGGGCAATTGCTTGAGCGAGCATTGCCCTTAGCGAGTACCTGCCCGCTTGAGAGACAAGGTTCGGGTGCTGGCGTGGGGGAGTGGTGAGTTGCGGCAGTCAGCATGGGGGAGAGGGAGAGATCTCCCCTTCGTTCCTCCCCGCTCTCCCCTGCAGCTCCCTGCCTCCCGCCGGCACCCGCACCTTTTCTCTCGAGCGGGCAGGTACTCGCTAAGGGCAATGCTCGCTCATCACTAGTGGTAAGGCATCGTTAGTACTTATTGTATGGCCACAAAGAAGACGGATAAATAAATGGGGCACATGCTAAAAACTGTGTTGGATGTGTTTGGGAAATAAGAAGTGGGCACATCACCCACATCATCTCCATAGGTCTAATTCACACGATGCAGTTTTTCCGTTGGCACGGGGCAGCCATGCACTTGTTTTATATCCATCTTGTACAACGTAAAAACTGGCAGGATTTTGGGATGGAGTCTTAACGACACATTCTTTCAGGATAAGGGGGGATTCACACGGACGTACGCACAATTACGCACGCTTCCGCACAATATATTTGCACTGTGTGCAGTAAAATTCAGCAATAGGCGCGCAAAAAACTCATTGATAGTGCCAATACGTTGCGCCGAGGCGCGCACTAAAACACGTATGCCCATGTGATGGCTCCTTTAAAGGCTTTCACAGGGACATATTTGTGTGCGTAATACACAGAGAATAAAACACACTGACATCAATGGGTTGGTCCACATTTATGTATTTTGCGTGGACATTTTGGTCGTGCAGAACAGAAACCAAAACACAGACGGCTCTACTTTTCTAAACATTTGCGCAACAAAGGTCCCCAATTTTACTCAAAATAGTAAAAAATAAATCTCAAACATCTGAAAAAAAGAAAACTGCTTGAAAAATAATGTAAGAAAAAAAGCAACCGAACTCCTGTGTCAATCCACTGGCCAGCCTACACTGATACATACACTCCCAGCTGTTCTGCATCAGGCATGTGTCTCGGTCTCACTCCGGGGTTCGGTATAGTTAAGGCCACAACCATATAAAACTTCATAATCGACTGTTGACAAAAGCTTCGCCCACTAATAAAGAGAGCGGCTCGTTACACTTCATTATCTTGTAATCTACTTTTCATGCTTGACCCCATTGTGATTTTCAGCCAGTTAAGCCTATAAAGACCCAACTAATTGTATTGTGTATAGTCACCATGTATAAGCAAACTTCTCATTAGTCGGAGCCATGAGAACTTGTCATTGTCAGGGCTGCAATTAAAAAAAATGCTACGGGGAATGAGGTCTCAGGATAACTTCTAGATAGTTTAACGTAGTTTGATACATTTAGTGGGGGGCCATGAAAATCCACAAATATTCACATGCTTATTATTTTTTGGTTAGTAGATAAAAGATGCATTTTAAGTAGAGATGAGCGAACCTGCTCGGTTAAGCAGTTACTCGAGCGAGCATCGCTCTTCTAGAGAAACTGCATACTAGTCCGATCAGATTTGGGGAATGGGGAGGGGAGATTTCCTTCATCCCCACAGTGATGCGTAGCTGTTTTGCCATGAAAATGCCTCGCGTCTGAGGGGAATTCACATGGTGGGAAGCGCAATATGGGGACAGGATTCACGGCCCCATATTGTGCTCGCCCATGTGAAGTTAGCCTTAGAGCTTTGTCAGATGACCGTATTTGTGCGCCTTTTTGCGCGTGTAAAATATATGTGTTTAAGGGTGCATTCCCACGAACGTATATCGGCTCGGTTTTCACGCCGAGCCGATATACATTGTCCCCGTGTGCAGGGGGAGGTGGAGGATGGAAGAGCCAGGAGCAGGAACTGAGCTCCCACCCCCTCTCTGCCTCCTCTCCACCCCCTCTGCACTATTTGCAATGAAAGGAGGAGGGACGGGGGTGGGGCTAAGTTCAAAGCATTAGCCCCACCCCCGTTCCATAGCCATTTAAATCAGGAGGGGGGGGGGTTGTGGACGCATGTGAACAGGGCCTGCTTGCATAAAAATTACAGTACTATGCGCCGATGCATATGCAAATCTACCTTATTAATCTCGTTTGTTGCTCAAATGCATGGGACCTTACACTCTCCTTTAACTTACCTTTGCTTCAACATCATCAACAACTTAACCCTTTAATAATAAATAAATAAAACACGGACAACCAGGTTGGAACAAAAAGGCCGCGGTCTTTATTGATGGGATTTTATTAACACCAAACCATTAATAATAAATACTGTCTTTAAGACGCGCTAAAACCAACCAATGCGGGCTACAAATTCCCATCAATCAACCGCAACACCCTACTGGGAGGGAGGGAAGCTGCTTTACAGTCAAAGATGCCCGGGACCTCTTTGCTGATTACCTCTGTTCACAGCCCCCTCCACTCTCGTTATCCAATCACATAGGCTTCCCCAACACCGCTCAACACCAGCAACGGGCCGAGCTTCCCGCTCTTTTAGGCCACCAGTCAATGCCCGCTGCCAGCTTTACCTCAAAACCGCCTGGCAACGACACCCCGGCCAATCACAGCAGGAGACCATCACCAACTATAACCTGACAGAATGACCTGAGAGCCAAGTTAATTAACCTTTTAATCACCATAGCAGTATACATTATGGTCCCACATAAGCCTACTGTATAACACCAGAACACTCCCAGGTCCCATGCGGATCTCCCTCCTGAGTGTCACTCGATCCGTACATTGCACTGAAGCATGTGTAACTATGCACATGGTCATCTGAAGAAGCCTTCAGGGTTGAGGTATGGAGGGTTTTTCCAGCACAGACTCCCCCAATATGGCGGCGCGCTTAGTTTACCAGACAAAAAACACAACGTTTGGTCCGGTACAAAAAAAAGACAAAATGTATAAAAAGAAATAACCCACTGTAGGAAAGAATCATGTAAGATGTTTTCCTTAGCTCAGCACATATATATCCTCCACCTACGACCGGAGTGAATGAACCTGTACAAATATGTCAGAAGAAGGTGTTCTCAGGTTCGGACATGATTAAACCTGCACAACCGGTGTGACGAAACCTCCAGATATGCAGCCCCCAACAGAAGGAACTAACTAATGACCAACTGTTACCTTCTTGTCCTTAAGGACCTTATTTATATCTTGAGGTAGTTGATAGATTTCTCGAGATCTTTACAAATATGCTTGATACTGTTCCACATAAAATCTTAGTGACTAATACGGGGATACTAGGACTTGTGTGTAAAGGAGTAATTCTAAAAACTTTGGGGCTGGAGGAACCTCCAACCAATTCTTTGGACCGCCAAGATTACGTAAAAACAGTCCCAGACCGCAGCAAAGCAAAGATTTCATTGGAGTTTACTAGAAACATAGATGACGCTTGGATTGGTCAGCCGTAGAGATGAGCGAGCATACTCACTAAGGCAAACTACTCAAGTGAGTAGTGCCTTATGCGAGTACCTGCCCGCTCGTCTCTAAAGATTCGGGTGCCGGTGTGGAAGAACGGTGAGTTGCGGGAGTGAGCAGGGGGGAGAGAGGGAGAGGGAGATCTCCCCCCCCCCCGTTCCTCTCTGCCCCCCGCCGACACCCAAATCTTTTGAGAAGAGCGGGCAGGTACTCGCATTAGGCACTACTCGCTCGAGGAGTTTGCCTTAGCAAATATGCTCGCTCATCTCTAGTCAGCCGCAAAAGAAGATCAAGCGGCCACAGAATGCGCTGCTTGATACTATCAAAGCCGACCCCAACATGCAAATGATCGAACTAAAAGAAGCCATACAAAAGAGAACCACGTGGAGGGGGCTGATCCATCTAGTGTCCAAAAGTCGTCACGACTAAACAGACAGAGAGGAAGATACAAAGCAGTGGCCATTAACGTAACCTATACATACCGGATCCCAGTAATTACCAGAAGGGGGCAGTGTTCTACCCTCTTCTTTTTAGTGTAGTTGTTAGTGAACTAGATCATACATGACTGCTGGTAATGGAGTCCTTGGAAATTGAGCACAATGTCCTTGATCATTGTTGTCTTTATAGCCAGCCTCAGCTACATGCAACCTGTAGAATTGCAAAGGGGGGCACCAAGTGGATGTAGGCTGGGGGCAATCATCTCCATTTGGTCGGCCCAGCCAGATGATCTTCTTCCTCAGTAGAAGAATCTTGTGTAACTATATGAATCATCTTCAACCTGGCTCTGTCTCTTTCCCTCTGCTATCCCAAAGTGCCACTGTCAGCCCATTGGTGCTCTCACAACACAGTTTCTTAGTTCTGCTACTGTATTTATGTTAAGAGCTTGGCTCTGGTGCTGTATCTATATTAAGAGCTTGGCTCTGGTGCTGTATCTATATTAAGAGCTTGGCTCTGGTGCTGTATTTATGTTATGTGCTTGGTTCTGATACACTATTTAGTCACTGATTGGTTCTGGTGTGGGCATGCGGCTCACTTGTTGCTTTCCACACAAGCAGAATATAGGCAACTTTCAGTTCAGTATATATTGTTTGTTCCCTATGAAGGGGAACACACAAAAAAAACTTTGGCACAGGGTGCCATCTAACCTAAATCCGGCATTGGTGGTCTTCAGCTATGGGAATCCATTAGCCTCACAAGTTAGACCATAACTACAATTAATAGGCTCCCAGGAATTTATGAAGAATGCCGACTACGGAGTCAATGTGGTCTTCACCTGTAGGACCCCATTATCCTCACCATCTATGTCCCAGGAAATTAAGCAACATATTCTTGATCATCATGGGCTTCAACTACAGGACCCATTATCTATACAATGTATACAATGGCTGCTAACGATGGCTTCCCAGCAAATTAAGTGCAATGTCCTTGATCATGGTGGACTTCATTATCACCCCATTAGCCTCACAAATACAACCATGACTATTATTAATGGGGTTCCAGGAAATTAGGGACAATGTCCTTGATCATTGTGTTTATTAACTATGACTCCATGGTCTTCAAAACCACACCATGACTGATCTTAATGGTGTCCCAGGAAATTAAGCAGAATTTTCAGTTTTCTTAATAGAAAACTAAGTTGAACCACATGGAATGCAAAAACATACAGAAAAGGCATAAATCAACTGCATGATGGGAATATGACACAAATAGATTAGAGGCATTTAGCCCCTTCCAAAAGTGCTCATAAAAGATTATAATTAGAGATGAGCGAGTATACTCGCTAAGGCTGCATTCAGACGAACGTATATCGGCTCGGTTTTCACGCCAAGCCGATATACGTTGTCCTCGTGTGCAGGGGGGGGGGGTGGAAGATCCAGGAGCAGGAACTGAGCTCCCGCCCCCTCTCTGCCTCCTCACTGCCCCTCTGCACTATTTGCAATAGGAAGAGGCAGGGCGGGGCTAATTCTCGGAACTTAGTATGTATTATAATTAGAGATGAGCGAGTATACTCGCTAAGGTACATTACTCGAGCGAGTAGTGCCTTAGCCGAGTATCTCCCCGCTCGTCTCTAAAGATTCGGGCGCCGGCGCGAGTGATAGGTGAGTTGCGGCGGGGAGCAGGGGGAGCGGGGGGGAGAGAGGGAGAGGGAGATCTCCCTCTCCCCCCCCGCTCCCCGACGCTCCCCGCCCCCCCCGCCAGCCCTCGAATCTTTAGAGACGAGCGGGGAGATACTCGGCTAAGGCACTACTCGATCGAGTAATGTGCCTTAGCAAGTATACTCACTCATCTCTAGTAGCAATCGAACAATCGCAAATTAAAGTGTTCTGGTGGGACTAAAAAAAATTAAAAAATACTTAAAAATATATATTTTTTAATTATTGGAAAAAAATAAAGGAAGTAAAAGTATAACTCCCCCTCCTTTTCCCATATTAATTAAATGAATAACTACATAAAAATAAAAGCATATTTGATATTGCCGCATTCTTAAAAGTCTGATTTATCAAAGTAACGCATTATTATCCCTGCATGGTGAACGTTGTCAGAGAAAAAAATATACAACGCCAGAATTGCGCCTCTTTGGTCGCCCCGTTTCCAGGAAAAAATGTAATAAAAAGTGATCAAAAAGTCACAAGAACTCCAAATGATCCCAATAAAAAATTACAGGATGTCCCGCAAAAGATGAGCCCTCAGACCACTATATCAATGGAAAAATGTAAAAAAGTTATGGCTGTCAGAAGATGGCGGCAGAAAAAAATTGTCTTTTTTTTTTACAAGTTTAGATATTTTATTTTTTATAAGTAGTTCAGCAAAAAAACCAAAAACTTTATAAATTTGGTAACATAGTAATCATAGTGACTAGAGTTGAGCGAACATACTCTGCTGAGCTTGATGCTCGTACGAGTATTAGTATACTCGATGGTGCTCGTTACTCGAACAAGCATCAAGCCGTGTTCGACCCCGCCCCAGTTTTTGCCCCCCCCCGCCGTGACATGCCTGTTTTGGCTCCTCCCTGCTGCAGCGCACGTCATTGGAGAAAGAGAAACGAACCTAGGAAACAAAAAAAAAAGCTCTGCACCCGGCGTCCCACATACAAAAATGCTCGAGTCTCCCATTGTAGTCAATGGGGTTCGTTACTCGAGTAGAGCTCTCGAATTTTACGAAAAGCTCAACTCGAATAACGCGGACCCGAGCATTTGGGTGCTCGCTCATCTCTAATAGTGACCCATGGAATAAAGTTATCAGGTCATTTTTGCTAAAGTATGTATATCATAGAAATTAGATCCCCCCTAAAGATGGCAGAAATGTTTTTTTTCCATTTCACTCCAGTTAGAAAGTTTTAAGTTTTCCAATACATTATATGGTACCATTAAAAATTACAACTCGCCCCGCCCAAAAGCCCTCAGTTAGCTAAGTAAGCAGAAGAATAAAAAAGTTATGATTTTTATGAAAGTGAGGAGGAAAAAACGAAAATGGAAAAATAAGGGATTAAGGGATCCATATTCTCCCATTTATAGGAAATTGCGGTGAAATATGCCTTGAATGTTTGGAGACTCTGCTTCTCTACATTGAGATAATGCAGTATAGGGAAAAACGGGTAATAAATCGTAGAATTTTTTTTTCAGAAATTCATTTGGAAATTGGTTGAAGAACACTTAAAAAAAGCAATGGCCTCCTCCTCTCCCTGCCGCCATATATCCATCTCCCTAATAGGTGTGTCTTCGCCATTTGGGACAGATTTACTGTCTAATCAATCTACTCTACTGCTGAATATTTCAGTTGGTGGAAGAACCCTAAGGCCGCTCTCACACAGGCGTTCGCAAAACGCTGCGTTCGAAATCTTACAGTGATTCCGAGTGATGATTTCAAACGCATTGTCCAGGATTTGACAGTAGTTTTTAACGCAGCCCATCATTGGGATGGGTGATGAGGAGCATTAAAAAGCACTAAAACATCCGAAATTAGAGCAGACAGTGCTAGAAAATCAAGCGTTCGAAACGCCGCATACGAACGCTAACCTGCGAGTCTCCGTTGAGATCAATGCAGTGCGAGTGCCGTGCCATGTCTTTAAAGGTCCCATTGAAAACAATAAGCAAAGCGTTCTAAGGGAACGCCCAAAGATAGAACATGCTGCGACTTCCATCTTTGCAGCATCGCGGTGCAGGAAAAGAAAAATTTGCTCATATGAATAAGTCCATTCAAAAAATTGGCATGAGATTCTCACCCACGTGAATGTAGGCTAAAGCCCCCTTCACACGGGCAAAAAGGCATCGCCGCGATATCGCATCACTGGTCTGTGTGATAGCTCTGCATCTTCTTGCGGCAATACCGTGATTTTGTAACGCTACAAAGTCACGCGACTTTGTAGCATCACATGCGAGTGATTGGTTCAATCACTGCCATTCATCAAGCACCTGCTGTGATTGGTTAAGTGTCAGCCAATCACAGCCAGCGCTTCCAGGAGGCGGGGACTTTTCAATCCCCGGCCAGAAGATGAAGAAGAGAAGCAGTGGCGGGAAAAGCTGCGGCGGAGAACGCTTCTAAAGTAATGTATGTGTTTTGGTTTTTTTTCCCTGGGCTTAGGTTATGGCTCTTGCAGCAGGATTTCCCACTGTCAAAGTTGCATCACACCGCATGGAAATTGCGTTTTCGTGCGATGCAAGAGGGAAGAAGGCTCCATAGGGAAACATGGGCTACAAAACCTCATGAGTCGCAGACATATCGTCGGACCTGCAAGGTTTATGGATCGGGTTGTTGCATGCTACAAAACATCGCATGTGTGAAGGAACCCATAGGAAAGCATGGGCTTCACATACATGCGATTTGTAGCATTGTAGCAGCGCGACTTTGTCGCCCGTGTGAAGGAGGCCTTATGCGGCTTCCATACATTCTTTTGAATGTCTTATTTTTGGGCGTTCCCTCGGAACACATTGCTCATTCTTTTCAATGGGACAGGAGAACACATTGCAGAAAAACACCTGCCTCCACCAGTACACCGCACATGCTGATATCGGACCAAGTATCAAATGTGAACTTTTTGTGTGTTCGGACAACGGAATCAACTCAGATTCCGCCTCAAAAACTGCTGCATAAATCCATTACTCTTCTGCCGGGGAATTTGCCGTAAGCCGTGTCAGTGCGAAAAATCCACATGCTGAATTTTCAACGCATTTCCACAGGAATCCATGCGAAGAAGCGACTGCTTAGCTGCAGATTTTGCCGCGGGTTTAGAGGAGGAATTCCTTGTCAAATTTCGCTGTGCAACCATACCCTTATGGTGGACCTCCGCCTATGGGCCAATGCTGTCTGCTTGCCCCCCAATTGGGCAGCCAGCCCCCGCTCAGTATAGAACGTCAGCCACAAATTATCTAAAAACATTTATGTCATTTCTTGGACTGGAACAAGTCAGAACATGAACACCGACTCCCCGCTGCTTCCTCCTTCCACCAAACTAAAGTTTACTTAATCAGATATCTATAATGTGAATTGGAAAGACTTGTGTTTACCAAACACCCCGGGGGATTGCTTACAAAGGCAGGCAATATTTCCAGACGCCCCCTTGTCTAAATGATCTTCCCTTTCAACTCAGTGGGATTCAAATGATGCGTAGGAAAAGTAAAGGAAGAACTTCACAAAAGAAAACTTCCCAGCAAGCACTTCCCGGTGCTATCACGCGCTATTTCTTCTCTGTGGGCAAAAAGTAATATGCACACCTGGGAAATTGCCGAAACACATTGGATAAAGTCTAATCTAATTTGCATGTGCCGAGTCCGCTGGTGCTTGCCGACTGCTGTTGTCGGAAACAAGGATTGGCCCGTGTAATCACATCTGAGAAAGTAGTCCACTAACAGACTGTAAACCATATGAACATTGGCACTGTTGTGCTAACTTCTGCCTGTGATACTTTGTACAGTTTTCAAGTCCACCGACCTGGAGTTTGGACTAAAGATTAAAATTGACTTCCATTTCCTAGGTTTTCGTCCAGTCCCAATCAACATCTTCTCCAATATATCGTCCTCCATTTCCAGCCCATGCATGTAATAATTTAAAGGTAATTTGCTGTGATACAATCGGTCACAATATAGGTGTATCGTTGGGCTACTTTCTCATCTGCGTCGGAGGTTCCGGTTTCCTGTTCTGTTATGGGACAGGAAAGAGGAATCCCCTAATGCAGGGGTCCCCAACTCCAGTCCTCAGGGACCACAAACAGGTCATGTTTTCAGGATATCCTATGGTAAGAACACCTGTGACAATGCCTGGGGCACTGATGATAATTACATCACCTGTGTAAGGGTGCATTCACACGAACGTACATCGGCTCGGTTTTCACGCCGAGCCGATATACGTTGTCCTCATGTGCAGGGGGGGGGGGGAGGCTGGAAGAGCCCAGGAGCAGGAACTGAGCTCCCGCCCCCTCTCTGCCTCCTCTCCGCCCCTCTGCACTATTTGCAATGAGAGGAGGCGGAACGGGGTGGGGCTAAGTTACGCGAATTAGCCCCGCCCCCGTCCCACCTCTCCCCATTGCAAATAGTGCAGAGGGGTGGAGAGGAGGCAGAGAGGGGGCGGGAGCTGAGTTCCTGCTCCTGGGCTCTTCCGGCCTCCCCCCCCTGCACATGAGGACAACGTATATCGGCTCGGCGTGAAAACCGAGCCGATATACGTTCGTGTGAATGCACCCTAACACTGAGGAAATCCTGAAAACATGACCTGTTAGCGGTCCCCAAGGACTGGAGTTGGGGAACACTGCCCTAATGGAATGGCTCCGTCTTATGATGGAACTGAACAGTGCCAAATAGACCCCATTGACAATAATTAGGGTCTGTGTAGTCTCCGTTCAGCTGTCCGACATGTTACTGGATAAGAAAGTCCTCCATGCAGGTCTTTTTCTTCTGGTATTTTATGGCGATTCTGCACTAGAGATGAGTGAGCATACTCGCTAAGGACAATTACTCGATCGAGCATTGCCCTTAGCAAGTACCTGCCTGCTCGGAAGAAAAAATTTGGCTGCCGGCGGCAGGGGAGAGCGGAGAGGAACGGAGGGGAGATCTCTCTCTCCCTCTCGCCCCCCCCCCGCTTCCCCCTGCTCACTGCCGCAACTCACCTGTCACCCGCGCCGGCATCCGAACCTTTTCTTCCGAGCAGGGAGATACTCGGAATTAGGAGTAATTGTCCTTAGCGAGTATGCTCGCTCATCTCTATTCTGCACAAAAGAAAAAATAAAGAGTAAGGCCCAATGTCCACTGGTGGATCTGATTTGCAGAAACCGCGTGGAAGATCCACAAATCAAGCCACCCATAGAAATACATGGGCATCCGCAAATGCATTAAAGCATGCAAATTAGTTTTGCGCACCTATCCTGAAAACAAATCGCAGCATGCTCCATTTTGCTGCGTATTCCCCACAGATAGCTTCCATTGAAGTAAATGGAAGCCATCCGATCCGCAGCCCACCCAGAGCTGACACTGCGGACGGGCCACGGATGCCACGGGAAAGCAGGAGTCCAAGAAAAAAAAAGTACTGCGCATCCGCAGTGAAAAACAAAGAAGATCCGGACAGGAAGCAGGAGACCCGCACTGGATCCAGACAGGTAGTTATGTGTCCTCAGCCATGGGCCGGGTGGGATTCTGCTGCGGGCTCCCACATGCGTAATCCGACCCACCCGCGAACATGAGGCCTTACGGGAAGACACTATAAATAATAAATGTTATATATGTACGGGGAAGCTCAGTGAGGCTGCGACAAGTTTCATGCCTGAGTTTTATGATTGATAAGTTATCTTTTGTGACTTTGGGTTTGTTTGAAATGGCCACCAGGGTAGACGCCCGCTGGATGGGATAAAGTAAAGGGGAAGCGGTTCCCAAACACATGTCCATCTGGGTGGGACATGACGGCAACCTCTACTTTAGTTGTCAATATTAAGGGCAGTCTGGGAGAAAAATGTACCCTGTTGTTTTAAGTTGTTATTGGCAATCAACCCGCCTAATTAGTCTTTCCCAACACAATTAACTTGCTTTGTGTTATTATTCAAGCTCCTGGGGAAGCTCGTTGTTTTGGGATTGCAGATGCTCCTGAGCTGCAGGACTCAACACAATGATGCTACTTATCCAATTAACAATTTGGAAATGTTTGGAATTTTCTCAGTTGTTAAAAAGTTACCTAAAGCAAATGGTTATTCTTTTGATATGGAAGGTAGCTACTTATGGACTCTGTCCATCTTTAATTAGGAAGCAAGGTTGGCAACTGTTTGACTGCCAGTAGGATTGCTGGACCTTCACTAAAAATAGAGCTCTCAGACCACTACTGGTAATTAGTAGCTCACACTCTACTCCATGAACCTTGCTCCAAGACTTTGTTTTATGAAGTAGCCATACTGCTCCCCTCTCAGGACTTGTCTACTATACTGCTCCCCTCTCAGGACTTGTCTACTATACTGCTCCCCTCTCAGGACTTGTCTACTATACTGTTCCCCTCTCAGGACTTGTCTACTATACTGCTCCCCTCTCAGGACTTGTCTACTATACTGCTCCCCTCTCAGGACTTGTCTACTATACTGCTCCCCTCTCAGGACTTGTCCACTTTACTGTTCCCCTCTCAGGACTTGTTCACTATACTGCTCCCCTCTCAGGACTTGTTCACTATACTGCTCCCCTCTCAGGACTTGTCTACTATACTGCTCCCCTCTCAGGACTTGTCCACTTTACTGTTCCCCTCTCAGGACTTGTTCACTATACTGCTCCCCTCTCAGGACTTGTCTACTATATTGCTTCCCTCTCAGGACTTGTACAATTTACTGCTCCCCTCTCAGGAATTGTCCACTATATTGCTCCCCTCTCAGGACTTGTACAATTTACTGCTCCCCTCTCAGGAATTGTCCACTATATTGCTCCCCTCTAAGGACTTGTCTACTATACTGCTCCCTTCTCAGGTGATCTTCTCCACAGATCCACACAGACCCAGATGTCATAATCAATGCTCCCTCCTGACTCCCCAAGCCCTTACCAGGTCTTGACCTATCACCTATCGGAGAGAGAGATCTCCCCTCCGTTCCCCCCGCTCTCCCCCACCGCTCTCCGGCCCCCGAATCTTTTCTTCCGAGCGGGCAGGTACTCGCTAAGGACAATACTCGGTCGAGTAATTGCCCGTAGCTCGCTCATCTCTACCTATAACATGTGGTCCGTTGTTAGGGACAGATATTCTACAGAGGATATATTCATGCTGGTTATACCAGCAGAGAACTTAAACAGGGTTATTTTGGATGGAGCAGAGAAGGAAGCCACATCACATTTATATAAGCCTACAAATAAAACCAGGGAAAGGATATTTTATCTTTTTTGTAGAAATATTGTGGAGTTTTGGCTGCCTCCACCTGGCCGTGCACACCCGCCGCCCACTTACCTCCTGTCCCTCCGACTGGACCTTAAAATTTTATCCTACTTCCCCGGGTTTTACTTGTAGGCTTAGTCCCAAGAGAGCAGCATTCTTATAGGTAGGTACCCATCTTTCCCAGGTTAAGATTAAACCACATGGTTTAGCGTTAGGACTAGAGATAAGTGAGCACCAAAATGCTCGGGCGCTCATTACTTGAGCCAAGCTTTTTCTAATGCTCGAGAGCTCATTTCGAGTAACGAACCCCATTGAAGTCAATGGGAGACTCCAGGATTTTTCAAGGTGACCCATGCTCTGCATTGTTTACAATGGAGCCGCGGCTGCTGTCGGCGGCTCCATTGAAAACAATGGCCTGCTGGCACCCCTGAATTGTTTTTCATGGAAGGGCTTTACATTTAAGCCCTTCCCTGAAAAACAATAATTTTAGTGTAAACAAAACAAAACTTACCCTCCGCCACTGCCGTGTCCCCGCGGGGATGAAGAACACATCTACCGCATGCCGCGGCTCCATTGAAAACAGGTGGGGAGGAGAGGGACAAAATTTTCTCGAGCACCCGAGCAACGCATGGTGCACGGCTCGAGTAATGAGTACATTGAGTATGCTAATGCTCGGACGAGCATGCTCGCTCATCTCTAGTTAGGACCCATCTGAGAGCTTGGTCCCCTGGACATTGGTAAATGGGCCAATATGATTTGATCAAGTTATAAGAACCAAGAACCTATCATAATTTAATGTGGATAGAGTATTTATTATAGGGATGTATACCCCTGTGCTATTAGTGACGCTCACATTATTTTGAGCAACACAGCACAGTGTTCTCCAGATGTGTTGCTGTATTCCTATGCAATTTGACGGGGGCTTTGGCTGCATTGGTGACCTTCTATAGAGCAAATTAGTGAGCCCGATTTTTGATCCCATTGACTTTAATGTGAGTCAAATTTGACCGTCCCAATTCACAATGATTTTCGTCAAACTGGTCCAACTCCACTAATTGCTCATCACGAGTGGCAACATTCTTGACTGGTATAATAACATCTGTATATTTAAATTGTACACTGATGAAGGGCAATAACCCGGAAACAGCTGTATGTACATGGGGTCGGGCTTTGCTTTTAATTCCCAGTCATTGTAACAAGACTTGTATAAAAATCTGACTTTGACTTGAAGGAATGCTGCCTTTCAATAGGTAGCACTGTGGAGGAGTTATTCCATCTCCCTTATTTGCATATTACCCAGAGGAGCGTGCGTGGCCATTTGAGTCTCCTCACCTAGTTTATAGTATATAGTTGCTCTCCCTAAGGAGAAAAGAGTGTTTCTGACCCCCTTTAAATTGTTTATGATTTGGGGCCATTGTGGAGTGTGCTATTTGGATATGTATATATCTCCACGTGTGGTGGGATGACTGTCATGTCTTTCTATGCATTATCTGGATCTGCACTTTAATGTATATAGATTAAAAGTTCTATTTTAATGATATAACATAATTCCATCCTATTGATCCCTTTATATGGTGGAGTCTTCTATAGAGGCTTCTCCATACATTTTCTGTTCTGTGTTTTCTCATACCCCAGCCCTCTTCACCCGTACTTCTCATGAGCAGTTCTATTTGATAAATTGACTCCATTTACATCATATTTCCTACAGTAAGAGCTTCTTGCATAATGAACACATTATAGAATTAAGAGTCATTAATCTACATCCTGTTCTTGTGGGCATTGGCATCACTAGGGTGTACTAGATCTATGCACTATGTATTCAGAGGGTGGATGTTTGCACATTGTGTATTGAATGAAATATCACACTCGGTCACTCATAGTACACGGGTGTGACATGACTGCACTACTTTATTCACTCTGGAGTTACAATATTTGTGTATGTATATAGAAAAGAGCTCTCACCCATCCCTCCTTTCTTTTATGCTATAGAAGTGCATACATATACTCACATATGTAGCCAACTTTTAACGGGAAAGTAAAAGTATTACTTCTACCGTGCGACCCTGTGATCACGTGACTGCCGAGAGCCCTCTGTTGGAGGACAGTTGCAGGATCCTAGCAGACCCTGATCAGCTCTGTTAGTGACTACTGTCACACTAGGGGGATGTTTTCCCTGTAACTTGGGCTCCTATGGATGCGGCTCCTATGGATGCCCCAGTGACTGTGGAAATTGTCAAATAAAAAAAAAAAGACCATGGTAAGGACCCCCATGAGACGTCACGGGAGACATAGATGGTAACAAAAGAATAGTTACAAAAATAAGTAAAAAAAAACTACGGAATTAAAGAAAAATATATACATTAAAAAATGATGCCAACCAAAAGTGCCACCGTGTGCGCCCTGTAATTGAAAACTATACAAATTATATATCAAAAGGTGCCAAACAAAACAAGGAACCCATTCCCACAGTAAAATAAAGTAATTGAAAAAAAAAACACTAATATAAATGTAAAGAAAAACATTTTTTGCATTTTACCACTAATAAAACAAAAAAAATGGAAAAAAAAGTTAGTGCAAAAAGACATAAAAAAAAATAGCTCTATAGGTCACAGGAAAAAGAAAACACAGTGAAAATAATTTTGGTAGCTGAGGGAAAAAAAAATAGGGCAATAAAACCACCACATGGGTAAAATCTCTAAAAAGTGTCTGGTCCCTAAGGTACAAAATAGCCTGGTCCTTAAGGGGTTAACTCCAGAGCCGGTCCAGCACTGCCGCTCTACATTACTGCAGTGGTGGCGTGTACATATACCCCCATGACTGCTACAGCCAATGACCGGCCTCAGTGGGTATCATTGCATCATGTATTTATAAGGCCATGGATTGGATGCCGATCAGAACATGTGTGCGTTGGCGTACATATGAACATGCCCTGCCTGCGCAAAAAAGAACAGTATTGCTATTTCCGTAGTTCCGTGTTAGGACGAGTGTTGACGGCGTATTATGAGCGTTTTTTGTGCACTCTGCCATAGGCTCCCATGTTGCTGCGCAAGAAAGAAATATGCGCGCAAGAAAGATCGCAGCATGTTCTATATTGGTGCGTATGACACGTGCATTCATGCCAAGACAGTCTTGTGCGGGTGGCACACAGTGAATTACGGCCCATGTGAAGCCGCCTGCGGATCGAGGCTTTTTGCATATTTACTGTACTTTTCATTTGCGCGCGGCAAACAAGAGCACGGCTCGCAATGGCTAATTAGTAATGTGTTCATTTACCTGTAGAATTGCACAGTGTTTCACACATCTTCTAGCATATTGCGAATGCATTTGCACTCCACCCATTGACTTCTATGGGAAGCTTTGGTGCGCAAATGCACAGAAAGTTGGAGCATCATCTATCTTTCTTTGCGTGGCCGAAAATGCGCACACAAAATATGTGCATGTGAAGGAACCCATTAATATCAATGGGTTCTATTCACAGCATATTGCACGCGCATATACGCCCTTGTGAAGGAGCTCTTATTCTCATTGGATCACCAGAAGTTCTCGCACGTAGTAATAACAGCGTAGCTTCATTGTGTAATGAGTTGTCATTTCTTCCTTTCTCTAAAGCTAGCGGTCTTGCTCAGGTTAGAACGGGTTACAGCGGCCTTCTTGTGACAGTCAGTGTTCAGTTAGTCTGGCAGTTATGGGCGTGTTCCGATAGGGTTGAGAAAAGTAGAATGGAAGAATGTTGAACTGCCACAATTGCTGAGAATCGGTAGAGAAGACTATTCCCAGCAAGACTCTCAGAGTACAGGGCTCACCTCTCATTCCCTGTGGGCATATTCTTATGGTGGGCGAAGCAAGCATGACGAATAATAAGAAGTCAAGATATGACAATACAGTCTATCAGAATCTTATGTAAATCAGCTTGAGAGGAACCAAGGCCAGAAATGCTATGATATTAGACCAGAATGTAGATAAAGCTAAATATATAATGAATATATACTGTACATATTTATATATAATCTTGATTTACAGCAAAAATAGTGTGGCAACATGTTAGGACTCGTTTCTGTCAAAAAGCTGGGCAGCTTGGCAGAAAGTCCACAGACCCCATTATAGTCAATGGGGTCCATTGGACCTGGCATACATTTCTGAGAAGGTGCACAAAGGAGCCGGCCCAGTGTATTAAGCGCACCGTGTCCTGGGTGAAATCATATCAAACCCGATGTCGAAGATGCCTGGCTTGGTAAATTTTCCTCTTAGTTTTCCTCTTTGGAATAAGAAGCTTAAAGGGGTTGTCCCGCGAAACAAAGTGGGTCTATACACTTCTGTATGGCCATATTAATGCACTTTGTAATGTACATCGTGCATTAATTATGAGCCATACAGAAGTTATTCACTTACCTGTTCTGTTGCTGGCGTCCTCGTCTCCATGGTGCCGTCTAATTTTCAGCGTCTAATCGCCCGATTAGACGCGCTTGCGCAGTCCAGTCTTCTCCCTTCTGAATGGGGCCGCTCGTGCCAGAGAGCTGTTCCTCGTAGCTCCGCCCCGTCACGTGTGCCGATTCCAGCCAATCAGGAGGCTGGAATCGGCAATGGACCGCACAGAAGACCTGCGGTCCACCGAGGGTGAAGATCCCGGCGGCCATCTTCGCAAGGTAAGTAAGAAGTCACCGGAGCGCGGGGATTCGGGTAAGTACTATCCGTTTTTTTTTTAAACCCCTGCATCGGGTTTGTCTCGCGCCGAACGGGGGGGCTATTGAAAAAAAAAAAAAAAAAACGTTTCGGCGCGGGACAACCCCTTTAACATGAATGATCATTCCTATAACCTTTGGCAATAATTAACTGCTAATCTAATATGCATCTACCAGATCTGTACTGCTTGCAGGAAAATATCTTCTTCAAGTAACTGTAATGTAAACAGATTGTGCCGGCCGGCAGCCTTCAAGAATGTTTTCGCACTACATACATGACTCAAGGTTACTGTCTAGCAAGAAAATCAAAATGTTCAACTCTAGTTAAAACAATTCAATGTGACTTAATTAGGTTTAACTCATCAATGATGGAGCAGTGATGGGGCAATAGCATGGAAGGTGGTTATTGTTGGTTGTTAGCTAGAATTGTGTCTTAAACCCCCTTCTGTGTGGGGTGGCAGGCACACATCTTCCCAGCTCTTCGCAGGAAGTCCGTATTCTTAGGCATACTACTTCTTATTCCTCCTTTTAATATTTTTTATAGCTCTTATTCTAAATGAACTTTACTAGAGATGAGCGAACGTACTCATCCGAGCTTGATACTCGTTCGAGTATTAGGGTGTTCGAGATGCTCGTTACTAGAGACGAGTACCACGCGATGTTCGAGTTACTTTCACTTTCATCTCTGAGACGTTAGCGCGCTTTTCTGGCCAATAGAAAGACAGGGAAGGCATTACAACTTCCCCCTGCGACGTTCAAGCCCTATACCACCCCCCTGCAGTGAGTGGCTGGCGAGATCAGGTGTCACCCGAGTATTAAAATCTGCCCACCACAGATGCATTCTGACAGAGATCAGGGACAGTGCTGCTGGTGCCGGAGCTGCTATAGGGAGAGTGTTAGGAGTATTTTAGGCTTCAAGAACCCCAACGGTCCTTCTTAGGCCATAGAAATCGCAGATCGCACCTATCTGCGATCTGCAATTCCTGTTCTCTTCTCTATATGCGCTCAATGGGGCCGGCGGCAGCAGCGCTGACCCCATTGAGAACATATAGAAGACAAATCATTCTTCTCTGCCACAGCTGTAACAGCTGTGGCAGAGAAGAACGATGTTTGCCCATTGAATGGTGTGAAGGGGGTGTGAGTCAGACCTGCCCCCTGATTGGCTCAGCGCTGAGTCTGACTCACACCCCCTTCACACCCACTGCCGGCCGCCGCGGCTGAACTCCGTCTGCCGGGACAAGGTAAGTAATAGTATATATATATATTTTTTTTTATTTTAACACATTTCTGGATGAATTGCAGGGAAGGGCTTCTATATTTAAGCCCTTCCCGACAATTCATCCCGTGCACGCCGGCAGCCCATTGCTTTCAGTGGAACCTGCTGTATTGCCGGCTCCATTGAATTCAATGGGCTAACATCGTTCTTCTCTGCCACAGCTGTTACTGCTGTGGCAGAGGAGAACGATCTTTATGCTGACAGTGCGGGGGGGAGGGGGGCACTCTTGCCGCTATTGTGGCTTAATAGTGGGACCTGGGAACTTGAGATGCAGCCCAACATGTAGCCCCTCGCCTGCCCTATCCGTTGCTGTGTCGTTCCCATCACTTTCTTGAATTGCCCAGATTTTCACACATGAAAACCTTAGCGAGCATCGGCGATATACAAAAATGCTCGGGTCGCCCATTGACTTCAATGGGGTTCGTTACTCGAAACGAGCCCTCGAGCATCGCGAAAATTTCGTCCCGAGTAACGAGCACCCGAGCATTTTGGTGCTCGCTCATCTCTAAACTTTACTATTTTAACTCTTCACAGTGAGGCGAGAGACTTTGTTAGAAGAACTTCCATATCAGTTGGTGGAGAACAGTGCATGTTCGGTGGCAGCTCTGGCCCCCTTAGGAAGCAACCTGGACAGGAGGATCCTTCGGACAGGCAAAGTAGCCTCAAGTTAGATTCTGTCGTTTCTATTGGTACCATTTTGGAGTACATATGAGTTTTTGGTCGATTTTTCAGAATTTTGTTCTTAGAGACGAGGTGACCAAAAAGTGCAATTCTGGTGTTGTGTATTTTTACCCCGATTTGTCAAGCCATGCCACAGGCAAGACTTCATAGGTCATCTGTAATGGCAGCCCTGGGAGCTTTGAGAAGGCCCCTGTCTGCCATGGCAAGCAAACAGCACCCCGCAATCTCTTTGCGGGAGGCTGATTGGGGCATTTAAATGCCACTATCAGAAATGATAGAGGCATTTAAAGGATTAACAGCTGGGATCAGCTGATCGCAGCTGTTGTGGGTGGGTGTCAGCTGTAAGAAACAGCCGGCACCCACATTGTATGGAGTGGGATCAACCGCTGATCCCCTTCCATTAAAACCCAGAATTTCCATGATGTAACTGTTTGTCATAGAGAGTTAAGCAATTAAGTTGGTTGCCTATATTAATAATGTG
Source organism: Eleutherodactylus coqui (assembly GCF_035609145.1). Classification (NCBI taxonomy): domain Eukaryota; kingdom Metazoa; phylum Chordata; class Amphibia; order Anura; family Eleutherodactylidae; genus Eleutherodactylus; species Eleutherodactylus coqui. The sequence continues at coordinate 210,803,078 of NC_089843.1, read as the reverse complement.
TTACTAACCTGGTTGCAAAGAATAGAGTTGGGAAATTCTCTATTCACTATGGTTATCCTGAAAAGGTAGTAAACGTGTCACTTGGCAAGTGGTCTCAGATGTTTTTAACCCTATAGTGTACTAATGTACCATACTTGGTCCATCAGGCCCGTTGTTAGTACAACCTCAGGATAGCTGGTCACTTTATTTCCTTGTCAAGTTGGCTTTGAATCCCAAAGAGTTCGATACTCTCCAAGTTAGTGGCTCCTGTCTGTCCCTGATTGTGCGTTCATAAAAGCAAGACGTAGGAGGTATAGCTGTGATGTGATGTTGGTGGAAAAGGCTCAAGACTAAATTTGGAACTACTACGACAGATGCCACCATGAGAGAGGTATCTGTAGACTTCATTCATCCATACAGGAAGAAAAAGCAGAGATTACGATATAATCTGTAAGTAAAAGAACCCTGATAGTACAAACCTGGGGAGGGAATCAGGAGGCCAGAAGTAAGCCCACTGAAGCCCAATAAATATTGCCCCTTCAATTTCCCTAGCCTGGGTGATATGAGGGCAGACTGAACAGTCCTGCAAAGTGGCTGGGTTTCAGATTACTCCTAACAGACACATATACCTTGAGTGGGCTTGGATGGCAAAGTAGTATCACTTGCAGGAACAGATATGCTGCCATTATAAATTAGCCTCTCAAACAGTATTTTTGAGTAGCAGTCTCACATCATTTACTGAGTAGAAATCTCCTCCGTAAATCAAATTGTCACATCAATTCCCCTCCTATGTGCAGATGAATTTCACCCAATCAGTGGCCTCCTTGTTTGTCCTGAAAATATACACTTCACAGTTGGTTCCAGGTGATCTAGATCTAGGATTTAGACCACACATAGTTTTGATGTGGGTTTTTAACCCCTTAAGGACCAGGCTGTTTTGTGCCTTAAAGGGGTTGTCCCGCGGCAGCAAGTGGGTCTATACACTTCTGTATGGCCATATTAATGCACTTTGTAATGTACATTGTGCATTAATTATGAGCCATACAGAAGTTATAAGAAGTTATTCACTTACCTGTTCCGTTGCTGGCGTCCTCGTCTCCATGGTTGCCGTCTAATTTTCGCCGACAAATGGCCAAATTAGACGCGCTTGCGCAGTCCGGGTCTTCTTATCTTCTCAATGGGGCTCCGTGTAGCTCCTCCCCGTCACGTGCCGATTCCAGCCAATCAGGAGGCTGGAATCGGCAATGGACCGCACAGAAGCCCTGCGGTCCACCGAGGGAGAAGATGCCGGTGGCCATCTTCAGCCGGTAAGTAAGAAGTCACCGGAGCGCGGGGATTCAGGTAAGCGCTGTGCAGATTTTTCTTTAGGTCCCTGCATCGGGGTTGTCTCGCGCCGAACGGGGGGGGGGGGGGGGGGGGTTAAAAAAAAAAAAAACCCGTTTCGGTGCGGGACAACCCCTTTAAGGACCAGACACTTTTTGGGAATTTTACCCATGTGGCGGTTTTACTGCCCTATTTTTTTCATTTAGCTACCAAAATTATTTTTACAGCTTTTTTCTTTCTGTGACATATAGGGCGATTTTTTAATATCTTTTTCACTGACATTTTCCCTATTTTTTAGTTTCATTGGGGGCAAAAAGCTAAAAAAAATAAGATTTTTTAAAAACATTTCTAGTTATTTTTTTTTTAAATTAGTATATTTACACTACAAAAAAGTATGGGATTGGGTTTCTTATTTTGTTTCGGACGTTTTGATATATAATATGTATGGTTTTGGATTACAGGGCAAATGTAGAGACGGTTTTGGTTGGCGTCGGCTTTGGGTTATTTTCTTTCTTATGTATGTATTGTTGTTTTATTCTGTAATATTGTTTTGCTTATGTATGTAATTATGTTTTTTACTATCTATGTCCCCCATGACGTCATGTAAGACCTCTGGGGGACATTCACATGTTTGTTTGTTTTTTATTTGACACTTTCCCACTGTAGCTGGGCATCCATAGGAGCCCCAGTTACAGGGGGAAAACAGCCAATATAACGACATTAGTCACTTGCAGAGCTGGCCAGGGTTTAGTATGACCCTCCTGCTCTGCTGTAGCAGGGAACTACGGCGGTCAGATGAACCCCCCGACTCCTATAGTGGAACTTACATTTTTACTTTCATTTTCTAGTACACAGCACTCATTGTGCGCTGTGTACATGGGGAAGCAGAAGGCAGAAAGCGTTAAAAACCTCTCCTGCCTTCTCCTCCGGGTTATCAGCTGTCACTAGGAGCTGATAACCCGTTCCTGCTTCTGATTAGTTGCAGAGGAAGGAGGCTTAAAACGCCGCCGTAATTTTACTTACTGCTAAGCTTTAAGCCCAGGACCAGGCGCCGTAAATTTACACTGCCTGGTCCTAAACGGGTTAAAATAATTGCTCCCCAAATAAATGTGACAAATCTGGACTAGAACCACATAAAGTATCCTTTTAGAATAAAGGCCAGCATTCTGAAAAGTGAAAAGAAATAAAACTCCAAAATTGGAGGTGACTCACCTGGTGTGACAGGTCTACCCAAGGTAGCTCAACAGAGTAATAAACAAGAAAAGCCAAGTCATCCCCTCGTTATTTAGGGTATCCAAGGAAGGAGAGCGTCAACGGGACATCCAAAAAAATCTTGTGTGAATATAAAACCAAAAGACCAAAATAAATTGTATTATAAACCATTGCGGTTTTGGACTCTTGAAGAGACGTTGTTGACTAATTGGCAGATCTGGATGTTCCCTCTTGAGAGCCCCCTGTAAAGTAAATGCATTTATTTCTCATTTCTAGTGTCTGTAACATCTGGAGCACCAAAGCTTATTTTCTTCTTTTGGGTTTCATACTTAAGCTACCCTGGTGTCCACTGTCCAGGCAACAGGAAGTGAGAATAAGACCCCCAATACGCCCTTTAGGCTAAGGGGAAACAGCAAATAAGAGGCAAATACACATATGTTACCAGCAGAGAAACCAGGTAAAACTGTTTATTGGTTTGTGCAAGGCATAAGGACACTAATTGGTACAGTTCCCTTCAATGGTGCCAAATCCCCCTACATTGCTTTCCAGAATTCCAAAAATTGGCAAGGTAATTGTTCCAGCTAAGGCTTCCTTTTTGTTTATCCTGAACTCCGGTTGCTCTTATCTTTTTGCCTTTGCTTTTCAAATTACCTAGCCTAGCAAATACCCCCTGAACTTTTGGAAGCCGTTGTCATTTCCCCTCAGTTCGGGCCCCTTCTCAATTCTACAAAGCCTTTCTCACTGTACTGCTATATCCTGAGTAACGATATTGCTTTGTCTGTGCTCTCCTTGGTGGAAATGGGAGGAATTATGCTGAAACATCTTAGAAATTGAAGGAACAGCAGCCAAGAATGTCTGTCTGAGAAGACTGTTGGCAGGCAGCCATGGTCCTCTACATAGGCTTGAAAGACCAGCCATAAACAAAGTTGGCTGTTTTTTTGTAGTACATTTTTGAATAGGACCAGCGATGGGCCGGTAGCGTGTAACATGGTTTTTGATGTCAGACAGAAATTGGCCTCCTGGGGCCGATTTCTAACTACCGCTTGGTGGGAAATCTCTGAGGCCACGTATTCTTATTCTTCAGTCTTTACCCATTTAGTCAGGGCCGACTCTCGGACACTTTAAGGATCAGCCCTCTACACGAGGTTCTATTTTGTATGGCTTCTTTTAGTTTGATCATTTGCATGTTGGTGTCGGCTTTAATAGTATCTACCAGCGCGTTCTTTGGTGGCCCGGTCTTCTTTTGCCGTTGACCACTACTAGCATTATCTATGTTTTTAATGAACTAGGTTGCATTATGTGGCTGAAGTATGAGTGTCACTGTTTCGTAATTTTGCGCTCCAATGAAAACTGGTTTGATGCGGTCTAGTACTATTTTGTTCGTGATCTTGACGTGTCCAAGGAATTCATAGGAGCAACCATGCCTAAACCATTCTGTGTACAGCTGCAAAACAAATTTAAATACATGATCTAGCCCCTGGCATAAGCTTTCCAAACATGACTCATTTCCTGGAATATATGAAAATTAGTTTGTAGCCCCTCAGGCATGCTCCATATCACTCTATACATGAAATATATAATTTATACCAGCTGTACATATATAATAATGATCAGGAGATACCAAGGTTATACCAGCATGGTCCATAACATTATATACAGGATGTATAACGTATACCAGCTGTACATATATAATAATGATCAGGAGATACCCAGGTTATATCTGCATGGTCCATATCACTATAAAGAAAATGTATAACTTATACCAGCTGTACATATATAATAATGATCAGGAGATACCCAGCTTATACCAGCATGGTCCATAACATTATATACAGGATGTATAACGTATACCAGCTGTACATATATAATAATGATCAGGAGATACCCAGGTTATATCTGCATGGTCCATATCACTATAAAGAAAATGTATAACTTATACCAGCTGTACATACACAATTAAATACAGGAGATACCCAGGTTATACCTGCATGGTCCATATCACTATATAGAGAAGATGTATAACTTATACCAGCTGTACATGTAATGACCCGAAACTGTAGTGTGTGCGTCTGTATATGTATATGTTCCCACATAATTGATCACCTGATGAAGAATCAAAAGCTGCAAAGTTGTGAGTAAGGCCCCCTGTCCACGGCAGTGATTTTGCCGGCCTTAAGCCGCCGGCGAATCATGCCGGCCGACGCTTCCCATAGCGTTGCTATGGAAAGTGCCGACACCTGTCCACGAGCAGACAGTCATTGCAATATTCCGCTCGCGGTGGGCAATTCGCAGCATGCTGCGAATTGCCCTGATTCTCTGTGGTCAGCCCATCTATTAGATAGAGCTGACCAGCGGAGATTCGGTGGCGGCTCCCATACCACATCGCCCGTGGACAGCCGGCCTAAAAGTACAACTGTGCACCGCCAACAGCTGAGCTAGGCCAAGCTGGTGCCGCTGGCGGGAGAGATCACATAGCGACCCGTGACATCTATCTTGGTTTCCCCGTGGTCTTACCCATCGCGGCGGGCCTCCCGCTCATGTCACCGCGTACATATATAATTATATACAGGAGATACCCAGGTTATACCAGCATGGTCCATATCACTATATACAGGGAGATGTATAACTTATACCAGCTGTACATATATAATTATATGCAAGAGATACCCAGGTTATACCAGCACGGTCCATACCACAGGAGATGTATAACTTATACCAGCTGTACATATATAGTTATACACAGTAGATACCCAGGTTATACCAGCACGGTCCATTTTACCCATATAATCTGCATTTACTTTGTCACTGCTTTCGATTCTGGGTGTCACCAGCAGTTGCAGCCCCTGTGGCCCCTATAGCTACGCCACTGGGATTCAACATAGGAAAAAGCATGTTACAACTAATATTTGCAGTATCTGAAATGTGGACTTTATACGGTACTTATTTCTACTTAGTGACCACTTTATGTGAATATTGTGCAACTACTATGAAATCTTTAATCATGGGAAAAAAGCCCGAGTGTGCATTTGTGTGATCATTGGACCATCTGAACAAGCCAATGAATGAGCAGGAGCTTGCTGATAGGTTGATTAGATCTTTCATGCCAACATAAAAATGATGGCTGGTTGGCAGCACATGGAGAAGTGCCGCCAAGTATTGGGACTAGTGATCGTCTGACCCCATATTAAAAGATGCTGATAACAGCAGTAGGGAGCACCGATCAACATGTTCTTTATTGATTGGCGCTAATTATAACAGAATCGCTCTTGTAAGAGAGCTGTAATTATGTAGGCAAAAAGAAGACGGATCACTGAGTGCTGGCACTGCCAGCGTTGGAAATGGTACCGCCCATTATTAATTTATTCACAAATTTTCAGGAGGAATAACAGAGGAATAGCACAACATAGAGAGAATGGAGGTACTGAATGCCATTTCTGTGGTGGTGACCAGCTATTGGATGCTGGAACTGAGGGTTGTTAGACTTGTCAAGGTAAGCAGACATACAACAGGGCATCAGACAACATATCCGAATCAGGGGCCAAGTTATGCACTTTCACTGTTCTCAAGAGCTCTGCTTCCTGTCAATAAAACATGAAGTATATTAGAAAGTTGCATTATGTTTTACTATGCAATGAATAAGCGATTAAAGGGGTTGTCTCGCGGCAGCAAGTGGGGGTATACACTTCTGTATGGCCATATTAATGCACTTTGTAATGTACATCGTGCATTAATTATGAGCCATACAGAAGTTATTCACTTACCTACTCCGTTCCTAGCGTCCCCGTCGCCATGGATCTGTCTAAATTCGCTGTGCTTGCGCAGTCCGGTCTTCTGCCTGGTGAATGGGGCCGCTCGTGCCGGAGAGCTGGTCATCATAGCTCCGCCCCGTCACGTGTGCCGATTCCAGCCAATCAGGAGGCTGGAATCGGCAATGGACCGCACAGAGCCCACGGTACACCATGGGAGAAGACCCGCGGTGCATCGTGGGTGAAGATCCCGGCGGCCATCTTGGAGAAGGAAGAAAGAAGTCGTCGCAGAGCGGGGATTCGGGTAAGTAATATATATATATTTTTTTTTTAACCCATCCTTTGGGTTTGTCTCGCGCCGAACGGGGGGCCTATTGAAAAAAAAAAAAAAAAACGTTTCGGCGCGAGACAACCCCTTTAAGTAAATAGCTATATGCAGAGGTATAACTTGAGGCTTCTGAGCCCCAATGCAAAACCTGTAACAGTGCCCCTAACTATAATGCTTTATTCATAGTACTGGGCTCGCCATATGGAGAATAGAGGCCTTATGGGCCCCTAAGGCTCCTGGGCCCGGGTGCAACCGCATCCCCTGCATCCTCTATAGTTATGCCAGCGGCTATGTGCCTTTTCTAATTAGTGGGCAATATTAGTTTAGTTAATCTGTTGTGTGGAATAGACTAGTTTTCAAACATTGGGACATATTTAGTAGCAGCTGTTTTTGTCTTAACTTGCACATGTTGGCACCCACTAAAGGAAGTATTATCATCATATAAATGTGTCAGGATCCTTAATAGGCATATGACTTCATGCACTGCTTGTTCTAACTGTCAGGAAAAACAACATGCAGTACCAGTCAAAAGTTTGGACACACCTTTTCATTCAATTGTTTTTCCTATTTTTATTTTCTTCATTGTAGATCCATATTGAAGGCATGAAAACTATGAAGGAACACACATGGAATGAAGTGGTAAATAGGGAAACAGACATGAATGTTCCATATTTTAGATTCTTCAACGTACCCCCTTTTGCTTTGATGACAGTTTGTATACTCTTGGCATTCTCTCAATCAGCTTCATGAGGCAGTCACCTAGAATGGTTTTCAGTGAATATGTATGCAATGTCAAAAGTTAACTTGTCGAATTTCTTGTCTTTTTAATTTGTTTGAGACCATCAGTTGTTTTGTGCTGAGGACGGGTTGGTACAGAGTCCCATAGAGTGTACAGCCATATTCAGCTACTGCTCTAATTCACATTGAGGCAAGGATCACTCAACTAAGACCCCATTTACACTGAAAGATGATCTCTCAAAAATCGCTAACATAATGGTAGTTTTGAGCAATCATCTTTGCATAGTCTATAGTAGCTAATTAGCTACTAAAGAGCTATACAAGCAGAGTACGACACCGCTGCTATCCTTCGGTGAACAATACAGCTGTTTTGCATAAGCAAAGAGCTGTATTGTTCTCTGTGCTTACAGCTCGCATCCCGCTGTGAACTACCAGCGGGACATGAGCTGGAAGAATCTTATCAGCGCTGCCAACTGTGATAACAGCCTACACCACTGATAAGAGTTCATCTCTCAATTCTAGAAAACTAGAATTGAGCGAGGAACAAATTGTGCATTTAGACGCAACAGTTATCGCTCAAAACGCAGAATCATGTCTAAATGAGCTGTTACCATGCGGCGGTTGCAGCTCCTCCCGGGGGCGGCGGGGTGCTGGGTCCCGTGGTCGGAACACGTCCCCCAGGCTTGTGGTCCAGCTACAGGGGGCGCAGGTGCCTGGGCCGCGGTGTGCTGGTGGCTCACGGTGCCGCACGCGCATCGGTGAGTGTAGCTGCTGTGCATGAGCTCCCTTTTTATGTGCTGTTGGGAGTTGGCTGCTTCCCTCTCTCCGCCTCTGGGTGGAGGCTTTGGTTTAAAAGTCTGGCAGTGACTGCAATCACTGCCAGTTATTGGTTTCCTTCAGAGAGTTAGCTAGTCTGCCTCTGTTGGTCTCCTGCCTCTGTCAGCTTGTCTGCTTTTTTTTACTATCTGCCAGGTTTTTCCATCTGCCTCAGTATTTTCAGTATTGTTTCGTGTTGGTATTATCATCTGCCTTTCCTGTCGGTATTCTACCCATTCCACGCAGGTACACTAGCGTCCCTTCCTTGGTCCCTAGATAGTGTGGGGACCGCCGTCCAGTTGCCCGCCTGGGATTAGCCAGGAGTGGCGGTAAGTAGGCGGGGACAGGGGTTGCGGGTAAGATCCAGGGCAACCCGGGCTGGCGTATCCAGGGTAGTATACCGTAACATGAGCCTTAAAGGGGTTGTCTCACGCCGAAACTGTTTTTTTTTTTTTCAATAGGCCCCCCGTTCGGCGCGAGACAAACACAAGGGATGGGTTAAAAAAAACCAAACGTTTAGTACTTACCCGAATCCCCGCTCTGCGGTGACTTCTTACTTACCTTACCAAGATGGCTGCCGGGATCTTCACCCACGATGCACCGCGGGTCTTCTCCCATGGTGCACCGTGGGCTCTGTGCGGTCCATTGCCGATTCCAGCCTTCTGATTGGCTGGAATCGGCACATGTGACGGGGCGGAGCTACGAGGACCAGCTCTCCGGCACGAGGGGCCCCATTCACCACGGAGAAGACCGCACAGCGCAAGCGCGTCTAAAATCGCCAGAAGACGGCGAATTTAGACGGATCCATGGAGACGGGGACGCTAGCAACGGAGCAGGTAAGTGAATAACTTCTGTATGGCTCATATTTAATGCACGATGTATATTACAAAGTGCATTAATATGGCCATACAGAAGTATATAACCCCACTTGATTTCATGAGACAACCCCTTTAAGTAGAGAGAAATGACAGTCCATCATTACCTCAATACATGAAGGTCAATTATTAAAGAAAATGTCGAGAACTTTGAACGTATCCTCAAGTGTGGCCATGAAAACCATCGAACGCTATGATTAGAATTGTCTCTCCTGAGTATCGCTCCAAGAAAGGAAGGATAAGAGTTACTTCTTCTACAAAGGCTAAATGCATTAGAGTTACCAGCCTCAGAAACCAAATGAACAGCACCTCAGATTAGAGCCTACATAAATGCTTCACGGAGACCAAGTGCCCAACACATCTCACCATCAACTGTCCAGAGGGGACTGCGAGAATCGGGCCTTTATGTCGGATTGCTGCAAAGAAGGCACTACTAAGGAACTTGAAGAAGGAGAGGAGAATTGCATGGGCAAGAAATACAAGGAATGGGCATTAGACCAGTGGAAATCTGTATGTTGGTCTGATGAGTCAAAATTGGACATTTTTGGTTCCAGCCACCATGTCTTTGTGAGATGCAGAAAAGGTGAGAAGATGTGTGGTTCCCAACGTGAAGCATGGAGGAGGTGTGATGGTATGGAGATGCTTTGTTGGTAATGCTGTAAATTCAAGGCACACTTACCCATTAAAATCCCTTTGGCACCGTTATCCCCACCTAGGTGGATGTCAAATGGACATTTTTTTAGCCTCCATTTGTTAATGGCCTTCTATGCTCCTGTTCAGGCTGATGTACACACTAAATATAGGAGGAAGAAGTAGTGTCAACCCAACCTTAGTGGGCAGTTGGTTTTCTCAAAGAAAGACTGTAGCCAATACGCTGTGTGCCCTATAAGAGAGACTGTAACCATTATGCTGTGTGCCCTATAAGAGAGACTGTAACCATTATGCTGTGTGCCCTATAAGAGAGACTGTAACCATTATGCTGTGTGCCCTATAAGAGAGACTGTAACCATTACGCTGTGTGCCCTATAAGAGAGACTGTAACCATTATGCTGTGTGCCCTATAAGAGAGACTGTAACCATTATGCTGTGTGCTCCCTTGAGCCGTTGCTCATTACGAATAGTAACCTCCAAGCTCTGTACCTTTAAGAGACTTTGTAACCACCAAGCCTTATACCTATTGTGCCTGTAACTATTAAGCTTTGTGCCTCGTGTGGAGTAAAGTTAACTCAAGTTTATTGCTGCATGTCTGCCTCTTCACTCTGCCATCCTCAAGTGAGGGCTCACACTAAGGGCCGCACACAACTGATTGTCTTGCAAGTTCATCATAATCAATAGTCAGTGAATTACAGTTCATAGAATAGAGGGTCTCAAGATATCAATTCTGCCATAAAGATATTTCTAATAGAACTACTAGACATAAAAGTCACTATGTGGTCCATGTCTCAGAGAGCACTGTGTGATGCTAACATCATACATAACTTTACTCTAGTTTAATTCTGTGTGTCACATAAGTTCAGCTTTATATGTTTCTGAACTCTCTACAGATCTGGATCTTTGCTGTGTAGTTGATAAAAGCATGTTCAGGTTTACCATAGGCCCATACTGTGCCCCTGTGTGCGCTAGTGCATGCTTCACTATTTGGTCATCCCCTGCATTCGGTCAGAAATCATGTTAAAAATGTTAATACCATGACAGCCTACTCTGGGTGAAGTTACATAATGCTGCCCAACTTCATTGGGTAGTGGATATAAACCACTGCTGATTGAGGAGAGCATGGCTTGGATTCCATTCCTATTGATGCAGAACATCTCACTCAGGATTACTGCGGGATTGGATGACTTACAAGGACACCATTGTCCCACTATGCAGATATACAAACATAAACACTTTGCTAAGACTATATACAATGAGATTATCCTCAATGTTGGATGGAATCTCTTGTTAGGTTTGTCACAAGGCCAGAGCATTGAAAGATTTGTCCCAATGATAATTCTTCCTGTGCTTTTATACAGGAACAATCAGGGGCGTAACTAAAGGCTCAGGGGCCCCGATGCAAAAGGTGAGCAGGGGCCCCCCTCTATCTGTATCTGTACCCGTACCCATACCTATACCATGCTGCACAGAGGCATAACTTAAGACTTCTGGGCCCCAATGCAAAACCTGTAACAGGGCCCCCAACTATAACGCTTTATTCATAGTACTGGGCTCCCTGTATGGAGAAGAGAGGCCTTAAGGCTCCTGGGCCCGGGTGCAACCGCATCCCCTGCACCCTCTATTGTTACGCCCCTGGGAACAATCACCGCTAGTCAATGGAGGTGGAGTGGGGTTGTTCCTGCCCATCCACCTCCATTCACAGTAAACAGGCAGTTGTTCATAGATGGACAACTACCTGTTCACAAAGCCCCAGTCGTCGTTCAGTTTTCATGTATGCAGAAACTGCACCACAAATTTATCGTTGGTCATCCAGTTGTGCATGCAATTAGACTGACCGATAATCTCTCAGATTTGTGCTGATTGCACAAATCTGAATGATTTCTTGGCCCATGTAAAAGGGCCCTTACAGGTGAGTGTATATGAAGGTTTATGTGCTACTCCACTCCCTTGGACCTTTGCCTCTTGCTAATCCATAGACCGAAAAAACAGGGATTGTTGAAAGAGGGTTCCGTCTTCCTGCTCCGTTCCCCTGGCCGAACGGGTCCATCTTATGATGGAACCAAACAGTGCCGAATGGACCCCAATGGGGTCCATTCAGTTACCACTCAGCTGCCCGGCGTTTTTCCAGAAAAAAAAGCACTACATGCAGCACCATTTCTTCCGGTATTTTGTGCCGGATCTATGACGGAACCTCCAACCAGAGGTTTGAACGCAAATGTGAAGGAAGCCTTATAAACACAAAAATGGTGGGATAATCTCAATCAAAGCTTTTTATGTCAAAGTATCTCAGGATATAACACATACTCCTAGAAGTGTAGAAGGGATGATAGGAGACAGCAGCAGGGACCACACATGGTCGGGCCCCTTTGCAGGAGAAGTCTAGGCAACCTGGCTGCTGCACTCCCGGAGGTATTTGTTGCCATCACTTTGTTAGATATGGTCATTAGAGATGAGCGAGCATACTCATCCAAGCTGGATGCTCGTTCGAGTATTAGGGTGCTCGAGATGCTCGATATTCGAGACGAGCACCACGCAGTACTCGTCTCGATTAAACGAGCACTGACCATTGAATTCAATGGAGCCGGCAATACAGCCGGCTCCATAGAAAGCAATGGGCTGCCGGCGATCGCGGGATGAATTGTCGGGAAGGGCGTAAATATATAAGCCCTTCCCTGCAATTCATCCAGAAATGTGTAAAAATAAAAAATATATATACTCACCTTGTCCCGGCAGAACGATGTTAGCCCATTGAATTCAATGCAGCCGGCAATACAGCCGGCTCCATTGAAAGCAATGGGCTGCCGGCGATCGCAGGATGAATTGTCGGGAAGGGCTTAAATATATAAGCCCTTCCCTGCAATTCATCCAGAAATGTGTAAAAATAAAAAATATATATACTCACCTTGTCCCGGCAGAACGATGTTAGCCCATTGAATTCAATGCAGCCGGCAATACAGTCGGCTCCATTGAAAGCAATGGGCTGCCGGCGATCGCAGGATGAATTGTCGGGAAGGGCTTAAATATATAAGCCCTTCCCTGCAATTCATCCAGAAATGTGTAAAAATAAAAAAAAAATATACTCACCTTGTCCCGGCAGACGGAGTTCAGCGCGGCTGGCCTGCAGTGGGTGTGAAGGGGGTGTGAGTCAGACCAGCCCCTGATAGGCTCAGCGCTGAGTCAATCAGAGACAGGTCTCACTCACACCTATTTATGAATTCATGAATGGGTGAGTGAGTGCTGCCTCTGATTGGTTCAGGGGCAGCTCTCAGCTGAATGTCCGCATTTAGTGCTTCCTCCTTGAAGGCACACAGGCTTTGATGTTGCCATTCTGCAGAGCTCATGCATCAGTGTAGTGTCCCAGGACATCATCCTGGACCCCTGCAGAATTGTCATACATGTCTGTCTTATGTGGATGCACTGTGCAAATCTGTTATGTCTATTTTCTGAAGGGTTAACTCTAGAGATGAGCGAGCCTACTCGGCCACGCCCCTTTTTGCCCAAGCACCGCGATTTTCGAGTACTTACGTACTCGGGCGAAAAGATTCGGGGGGGCACCGTGGGTGAGTGGGGGGTTGCAGCAGGGAGTGGGGGGAGAGGAAGAGAGAGAGGGCTCCCCCCTGTTCCCCGCTGCTACCCCCCGCACCGCCACGCTTCCCCCCGCCCCCCGGCGACCCCCGAATCTTTTCACCCAAGTACTGAAGTACTTGAAAATCGCGGTGCTCGATCGAGTAAATACTCGAAACGAGTAGGTTCGCTCATCTCTAGTTAACTCCCTTAACCCTTCTCAATCCAATTTTGGATTCAGGGTTTCCTAGGGGGTTTTCTCTTTCTGCCACTATACAACGGCACCATCTGCTGGCTAAAGCCAGTACTGCAGTATGGGGCATGCTGGAGAGGCCCCCGACAACAGAGCGCCCAGTAATATACAGTAAGAATACCCTGCCGGACGTATTCCAACATCGGAGCTATACAGCCTTCAATCAGAGTGTCTTTAGACGTCAGACAGTGGATTGGAAAGGGTTAAAATCATTGCCTGTGAGCTCTGCTGCATGTTGAATGTATTTATCTCACAGTGTCATGTGCCATGGTGTGCATGAATCTATAAGTATGAGTGATTGGGTTCTGAGTTGGAGATTAATCTTGTCTGCTGAGGAGCACCCATCTACCATCTGAGGGTTTGCTACCACAGTGGCGCATGAGGGCACCATCAGCCCTTGTGTCGCTGAAGATGGAGGAGAAGGAAAGACCGCCAGATCGTATGTGAAGCACATGGGAGTGAGTGAGCCTAAATGTCCTGTCCCAAATGTCCCACCACAAGAGAGAGCCATTGTAAATAACTACCTCTTCTAGTGACTACGTTTTATACAACAAGATCAGTGCAGAAGTCTACCGAACCTCTGAAGATAATCTTAAGTCTGTTTTATGATTCCTATGCCGCCGTCTGAAGTCTGGATCACCGTAAGGTGGTACACCTTTAACTGACACCCACGCGTGCTGAAGTCTATGAGAGCAGGGAGATACTTGCTATTCTGTGGCCATTGACTTTCATGTCAAGTTTTTGAATAATACTAATTTGCCCGCACTGTAAACTCTGCCTGCTGAAGTTTGTTGTACCATGTTTAAAAGTCACTAGTAAAGTTTTACCGGGCCTCTATCATTCCGTTCCGGAGGACCCGAGATATTATATACTTGTCCAGTGTTATTACTCAGCTGTGTATGAATGCCAGTGTGTGGAACGGTGTGTGGAACTGAGGACTACTGGACTAGGTGCCACTGTGACAGGTCCACGCACTACACCCTTCCAACTCCAGCCGTATGCTTGGGTAGTGAGTCATTCCCTACAATACCCCATGCTTGGGTTATCATAGTTCTTGGCATCCATAGTGGGACGCTGCATCAGTGTGATCACGTACGATGCAAGTATAAACCCAAGCCATGTCTTCACTTACTCTAAAATAATAAAGCCAAGAGAGTTAGCATCTCCCTGATTACATCAGCATGGCCTTCAGCTAGAACACTAGTCAAACACTACAAGGCCTGGAGAGGAACATGTGAGGGCGAAGTCACATTCTAAAGTCTCCGAAATGTGTGAGTTGGGTTTATCTGGTCATTGGATCTTGTGCAACATGCTCTAGACATAAATCACATTAACTTTATAAAGGTCTTAAAGGGGTTGTCCCGCGGCAGCAAGTGGGTCTATACACTTCTGTATGGCCATATTAATGCACTTTGTAATGTACATCGTGCATTAAATATGAGCCATACAGAAGTTATTCACTTACCTGTTCCGTTGCTAGCGTCCTCGTCTCCATGGAGCCGTCTAATTTCAGCGTCTAATCGCCAAATTAGACGCACTTGCGCAGTCCGGGCGGGTCTTCTTTTCTCAATGGGGCTCCGTGTAGCTCCGTGTAGCTCCGCCCCGTCATGTGCCGATTCCAGCCAATCAGGAGGCTGGAATCGGCAATGGACCGCACAGAAGAGCTGCGGTCCACCGAGGGAGAAGATCCCGGCGGCCATCTTCTGCAGGTAAGTAAGAAGTCACCGGAGCGCGGGGATTCAGGTAAGCGCTGTGCGGTGTTCTTTTTTAACCCCTGCGTCGGGTTTGTCTCGCGCCGAACGGGGGGGGGGGGGGCTGGGGGGGGTTGAAAAAAAAAAAAAAACCGTTTCGGCGGGACAACCCCTTTAATTCATTTCAGATCAGTGAAATGTAAACAACAAAATGTCCATTTTCATCAAATACGTGTCTGTAGGGCTCAGGGAGGCTTAAGCACATATACGCTCGTTATCGTGAGACGTATGTGCGGTATGCAGGGCATACAATAGAGGGCTACCATCATCGACGCATTTTATTGTACTTTATTGCACGGAGGGGACTGCCGCTCCCGTCAGCGCTATGTTAGAGCAGGCGGGGCAGCCTACTTAGTCAGCTGACTCGGTAGGCTGGTCAGCTGACTTTGTAGGCCTAGATGTTCTCATTTAAGTCTACAAAATTGCGCAGTTCTGTGTATGATTTTGGGCTGATGGAGGTCTGCGCACCAAAATAGAGCATGTCACATTTTTTTCTCGAAACACATGTGAAGGAACCCATTTAATTTTAATGGGTTCTATTCGCTATGCATTCGGGGTGCAGATTTTGCGCCTGTGAGAGGCCGCCCTTAAACAGATGGGTGTATTTTAGTCCTGTCATGCAGCTGTGCAAATCACGGCCGCATAATTGGATGAAACAAAACCATGGATTTCAATAACTTTGTTTCCACTATCGGGATTCTCGTGTGTTAATACTACGTACGAGAAGGATAGGGCAGGACCTATGTTCCCGCAATTTTTTTTCAAACTCGCTCGCTCTGCTGTGGAGCTTGAATAATCAAAAAAATGTTAAATGGGTAATGTAAAAATGTTACCACTACTCATTTCCCTATTGCTTCAATAACAGTTCTATCCCATGAAGGTCGGCTAGACCTACCACCCGCCCTTTGTCCATAACCATCAATGGGAGGAGGCGGGGCGCACCGGTGCTTAGCCCCCCCTCTCCGTCCCTCTCCCATTGCACTGAACGAGCGCGGAGGAACAAGAGGTGAGCCTGCACAGGGGAAAGAGAACATAGCGAGGGAGTTTAGCAGCAATGCTGCTAAACTCCCTCCCACCTATAGCCACTGCCATGGGCTCCCATAGAAGCCCATGCAGTGACCAACGTATTCCCGGACCAAAAGATAGTTCCAGGACTATCTTTTGGGCCCGACGTAAAAACGCCTGGCGCTATATTGGTTTGGCCGGTAGTTTTTACGTCTCAGAAATACGCCCATGTGATCTAATGCATTGGAATCCGTAAAAACGGCCGGCCGATATGCGCTCATGTGAAAGAAGCCTAACGCTTTTTTAGATGAACGTGATTTAGTCCCGTTATGTGACCGTGATAATCATGGCCGTATAATTTGGCGCAATGAAACCATTGCTTTCAATGATTTCGTTTTCGTTAGGGGTATTCTTGCCTGTTAATAGTACATGCAAGAAAAGATAGGGCAGGACCTATCTTCTTGCTTTTTTGTGGGGCATAGTTTGAATGGCCCTAAAAAAAAACCCTGTCTATGCGCAACTACGTTCCGTAACGGTAAATGTAGTTGCGCATACGCCCATGTGTTTTTGCCCTTATACAGCAAATGTGAAAGACTAAGCAATTCTAAACAATTCTCATTTGAACGAGCCAATGATGTGTAAATACCCATGTGAACAAACAGGGACCTAAGATGCTCTGAGTTTGGGTCAGCAGACCTGCAGTCAGACTGGGACACTCGGTCATTTTATGGGTGCACAAATGCGCCCCCGTAATGCACTCACATGAGAGTGGCCTAATAGAGGCAGCTGCAACAGTTTTGCCCCTTGTTCCTTTTTTCATGATTTTTTATTTAAAACATTGTTTAGCAAGATTCAGTGTCAGCGGGCGCTGAGGTTCTTATTTGCACAGTAAGGGCTCCCACCCACTGGCATTTTTTTCTCCACTGCGCTGCGAGAATAAGTGAAATGTCTCGCAGAGCAGTGCGAGAAAAACGCTGGGAGATCGCTGCGACATCGCCAGTCTTTTCAATGGGGCCAGCGGCAGCGGCGCTAGCCCCATTGAAAAGATATGGAGAATGCCGCAGACTTCTGCCATAGCTGTGACAGCTATCACAGCTGTGGCAGAAGTCCGCGGCATGTTATCCCATTGCTTTCAATGGGATCGGAACTGCTGCCGATCCCATTGAAAGCAGTGGTTTCTGAAAAGCCCCGCAGAATGATTATAGGAGAAGGGCTTGAAATATAAGCCCTTCGCCGATAATCATCAAAAAGTGGTTAAAAAAATAATGTAAAAAATTACTCACCTCTCCGGCGCTCAGACGCGTCCTCTGGCTGGCTCCCCGACACTGCTGTCCAGCACTTTCAGCAGACGGGTATTTAAAAATCCTCGCCTTCTGAAAGGGCTGTGCGGATTGGCTGAGGGCTCAGCCAATAGCAGCTATTGCTTAGCTATTGGCTGAGCGCTCAGCCAATGGCAGATAGCTCTTAGCTATTCATTGATTTAATACTATGTATGAGAAAAGATAGACCTATAAACAGAAAAAACCCTGGTTCATGCGCTATTGATGAACGTATTAGCGCATGCGCCCATGTGTTTCTGCCCTAAGATACGTACTAAATGCTGAACTTCTTGCTTGAAGATCTTCATACTCAAACTCCAACTCTACTAACCCAAAAGCACACGAAAAGTCTGCTCCAATGTGCCCAAAAACCATATAAATAAGCCACAGAAGTTTTGGAGTTATGTTCTGTTGAACGATGAAGCAAATCTGGAACTTTTTCATCCTATGAATTATAGATGAGGAATGTCTGGTGGAGAAAGAATGAAGCCTATGCTGAAAAGAACCCCCTGGAAAAGAAATGTAGTCTTGGCAGCATCCAAAGTGGTAAAATTAAATCTTCTTTATTAAGAAGATTTAATTTTACTACTTTGGATGCTGCCAAGACTACATCTCTTTTCCTGTGATTGCTGAGGAGGTGTGATCCAACCTCCATCTTGGCTGCATTTTGCACTCCCGGCCTTTTTCTAGGCAGTGAACGCCACCCGGTGCCCCTGATATCGGATGTAAGGGGATCTGCTGCTGGTGACTGAATTATTAGTTACCTGAAAAGAACGCCCTGCCTACAGTGAAGCATGGCGGTGGCTCGGTGATGCTCTTTGCTTCCTCTGGATCTGGAAACCTGCAGTGTGTGGAGGACAAGATAAATTCAATCAAGTATCAGGAAATCCTAGGAGAACATCATACCTTCTATCAGAAAGCTGAAACTTGGGCGTCATTGGAGCTTCCAACAGGAGAATGATCCCCAAAATGCCTCTAAGTCTACTTTTAGAAGTAGTCCTGGAAAATTCTGGAGTGACCGTCAGTGGCTGGACTTGAACCAAATAGAAAATGTTTGATGGGACTTGAAGAAAGTGGGTGCAACAGGCAAATCAAGAAGATTATTGAATTGGGCTAGGATTCCTCAGGAACGCTGTCAGAAGCTGCTGTCCAGTGATGCATCACCTGTGCAGCAGGTCATAACCGCAAAAGGTGCTCTACTAAGTACTATAGATGCTAGTCATGAAGGGTTTGAATAATTCTAAGACTGCAGTAGTCATGGAAAGTGGCATCTTGTGTTGAATTTGGAGAAGCCACCTGTTAGTTGTCTTGAGCTATGCAAATTGTTCTAATTGGATTGCTTTTTATTCTTGCAAACAGCTAAAAGTTTCTAAATTTGGCAAATAATCCGAATTTGCAACGGGAGGGTTGAATCATTTTGATTACAACTGTATATACTACAGTCACAGAAAGGAGAACCTAAAAGGTAACCGTTATTAATATTACATTAATTAGAAGAACACGAAAAGAAGAACTGCATTAGACTACAGCTCACCAAACCCATGGATCCACAGGATTAGGCTTTAGCCGCATTTTCATGCTGGCCAAAAATTATGATCATCTGAAGCATTGGATCCCAATGCATTTGTTTGACATGGGCAATTGTGCGGCACAGTAAAACGTTGTGCCAGAAAAAATAGCACCTACACAACGGAAATCAGCGACTGCAATTATACGCTGTCGGAAAAGACAGTTCTGGTTCTATCTTTCATCCGATATACGCTGACGGCTCCCATAGACTCCTATGGGAGCTGGAAAATTAGGGAGGGGGAGGCAGTTTAGCAGCGTCCAGCACAGGGAAAAGCTTACAGGTGTACTGGTTTTTCTCCAGTGTACACATACATTTGTGCACTATGGTACATACTTTTAGTAAGGACAGTTTATCTATCATCTATATGTTATTAGGCTTGTTTGCAGTTGGGTTAACGCATGATGTGTGAACAATTAGCAATTAGGCAGATTTTTGTGAAGTAGAATAAAGGGCAATTCTTTTGTACAACAGTGGTTAAGTGGTGTTAAAGGAGATGTCTCGAGGAAGCAGTGATTTTTTTTTTTTGCCCAGTCCCCCTAAGCAAACATACATTACTAATTACCCCTGTAAATTACTTTCCTAGCTGGTTTCTACTTACCGTTCCAGCGTTTCAGCAACTTATAAAAGTTTCCCCAAGATGGCCGCCGGCTCTTTCCCCGTCGCTCGCTGCAGCCCGACGTGCGTGCTCCCGAGACGCTGCCAGCTGTGTCTCCATGGCAACCGGACACCAAGCAGCCGCCGACCGGACGCCCCACAGCCGCCGACCAGTCACCCACCGCCAGGCAGAAGGTAACCGGCGCAGCCCCCCCCCCCCCCATCACAGCGGCAGCCCCCCCGGCCTAGCGCTAGTTCCCCATCACAGCGGCAGCCCCCCCCGGCGCAGCGACAGCCCCCCCCCGGCCTAGCGCTAGTTCCCCATCACAGCGGCAGCCCCCCCGGCGCAGCGACAGCCCCCCCCGGCCTAGCGCTAGTTCCCCCATCACAGCGGCAGCCCCCCCCCGGCGCAGCGACAGCCCCCCCGGCGCAGCGAAAGCCCCCCCCCCCGGCGCAGCCCGGCGCAGCGACAGCCCCCCCCCCGGCCCATCACTTACCAGGACAGCTGGACGGCGGGACAGCTGGGCAGCTTCTCCGGACAGCTCGGCAGCTCTGCACCTTCCTCTAACAGAGGAAGGTACAGAATGGCCGCTCCAGCGCGCTCCCGAGCAGTGACAGCTCGTCTGCGCATGCGCAGAAGAGCTGTAGCGGGAAGCACACTGAAGCGGCTCGTGCTGAGAGGAGAAGACCGGACTGCGCAAGCGCGTCTAAAAAAGCAAGCTGCCGGCGAATTTAGACGGAACCATGGAGACGAGGACGCTAGCAACGGAACAGGTAAGTGAATAACTTCTGTATGGCTCATATTTAATGCACAATGTACATTACAAAGTGCATTAATATGGCCATACAGAAGTGTATACCCCCACTTGCTTTCGCGGGACAACCCCTTTAATTGCCCATTATAAGCTACACGCAGACGTTCTACATGTCCTGCACTTTTATTTTTGTAATAAGTGCTGAACCAGACAAAATAGAAAAGTAAAATAATAGAAAATACAAAAGTTAAATATGGACTTAAAATGAAGATAATTTTTCTGTATTTATATCCATTTTCAATACACGGGATGTATGAGATGCTGCGTTTATGAGGCTGGATTTAGACGAAAGTATATAGACTCGGTTTTCACGCCCAGCTGATATACGTCATCTCTCTCTGCAGGGGGGGGAGGACAGAAGAGCCGGGAGCAGTGCTCTGAGCTCCCGTCCCCTCTCTGCCCCTCTGCACTATTTGCAATGAGGAGAGGTGGGATGGAGGGGGGGCTAATTCTTGGAACTTAGCCCCACCCCATCCCGCCTCCTTTCATTGCAAATAGTGCAGAGGGGCGGAGAGGAGGCAGAGAGGGGGCAGGAGCACAGTTCCTGCTCCTGACTCTTCCGTCCTCCCCCCCTGCAAATGAGGACACCGTATATCGGCTCATCGGGAAAACTGACCTGATATACGGTCATCTGAATCCACCCTTAGGCTGGGTTCACACAGGGCGGATTTACCGTGGAATTTCGCCGCGGCAAATCCGCCTGCGGCCGCTAATCTCTGGATTAGCCAGCCATGTGGACGAGATTTCTCAGAAATTTCATCCACACGGGATGGCCAATCCGCTGCGGTAAATCAGGCTGAAACCGCGTTTCAGAATATGCAGCATGTCTATTTTTTTTTTATTTCCGCCGCGGCAGCGTTCTCCTCTATGGGAGCGCCGGCCGCAGCGGAAGAGTGAGCGGCCAGGCCGCTTCAAAGCTGCCGCGGATTTTTCCACGGCGGTTCTCTTGGCGGAAATCTCGCGGTTTTTGCTGCAGCGAAACGGTGGGATTTATGGCGGGAATACGCCCCGTGTGAACCCAGCCTTTTGATGACTACCCACTACAGTTTTTTTCTCACAGCGAAATTTGCAGCGTTTTTTTTTCTGCAGGGGTCTATGGGACTTGTAATGGCAAAATCGCGATTTCGCGGTAAATTGCGATTTTGCGCGATTGCAATTTTAACATTACAAGTCCTATAGACCCCTGCAGAAAAAAAAATGCTGCGAATCTCGCAGTGAAAAAAAACCTGTAGTGGGTAGTTACCCTTAGATCTCTATTACACCACCTAGGTCCAATGTCTAAGGTTCCATGTAGGAGCCCTACAAGTCAGCGGTGAGATTAGAGCCCTTCTGAAATAAGTAATTAAGGCTTTCCAAAACAAAGCCCTTTACATAGCTTTCCTTGCCATGTACTAATGAGGAAGAAAATACATTTTATGCCTATCTGAAAGGGGCCTAAGCTTAGATACATGCATTCAGCTTTGATAGAGCTTTTTGATGACGTTTTCTATACTAAAGCCAAAAGAGGAGGAAGACTATAGGGGCGCAGAAGATTCTGCAACACGCAGTGCAATATTCTGCCCCGGAAATCTGCACCAAAATCTGCTTATTTTATATGCACATGCTGATGAGGATTAAGCCATTTTCAAATCCGCGTCAAAATCCACATATTACACTTGCGGATTCTGGTGCAAGTTTTTCTATGTACCAGAATATTCTGCTGCCTGTTGCATGTAGCAAATATATAAAGCAGCAAATCACAATGGGGTAATTATTATGGGGGACTTTAACTATCTGGATATAAGCCGAAACCTGTGGATCTCATAAGGGTAACAAGTTTCTGTTAATTGCTAAAGATAATGACCTCACCCACGTTGTACAGGACCGAGTAGAGGGACGGCCTTTTTGGGCTTTACATTAACCAACAGACCTGATAGAATACTGAGGGTGCAGGTTCGGGGCTACTGGGCAATAGTGACCATAATATGACAAATTTCTACTTGTCTTTAAATAAGATGTTTTATTGGGAAGTAACAAAAATACTAAATTTCAGGAAAGCAAAGTTCGATCAGTTTAGTAATGCCCTGAACCTTATTGCCTCGGACAATGTCCTCCAAAATAAGAGAACGGTCAATGAATGGGAAACTTTTAAAAGCAACTTACTTACTTACTGTGAGCGGTGCATACCGTACAGGAATAAAAGGGTTAGGAATAGGAGAAAACCAATGTGGCTCAATAAAGATATAAAGGGGAAATAAACAACAAAAAGAAAGCATTAAAACTTCTCAAACAAGAAGGCAACGAAAAAAACCTACAAGAAAAAATAAATATGTAAAAATCAGATAAAAGCAGCAAAGATGGAGACAGAGACTTATTGCTAAAGAGAGTAAAACTAACTCTAAACTGTTCTTTAACTATATAAAAAGCCGCCGAGGTCTTCTGCGCATGCGCAGACCAGCTCTCCGCCGCGAGCACGCCGGAGCGGCTCCATTAAACAAAGCAGAAGACCGCACAGCGCAAGCGCGTCTAATGGAAGGAGAAGACAGCGTTAGTCGGCACCATGGAGACGGGGACGCCAGCACCGGAACAGGTAAGTGAATAACTTCTGTATGGCTCATAATTAATGCACGATGTACATTACAAAGTGCATTAATATGGCCATACAGAAGTGCTGAACCCCACTTGCTTTCGCGGGACAACCCCTTTAAAGTTACACCTCTGAGTATTACACTAATGTCATAGTTATTAAATTGATCTGTCTCTCTATCTATCTAATATTTATCTATATCTATCTATCTCCTATCTATCTATTACATATCTATCTATCTATCTATCTATCTATCTATCTATCTATCTATCTATCTATCTATCTATCTCATATCTATCTATCTATCTCCTATCTATCTATCTATCTATCTCATATCTATCTATCTATCTATCTCCTATCTATCTATCTACCTCTATCTCATATCTATCTATCTATCTGTCTCATATCTATATCTATCTATCTATCTATCTATCTATCTATCTATCTATCTATCTATCTATCTATCTATCTCATATCTATCTATCTTTCTATCTCATATATATCTATCTATCTATCTCATATCTATCTATCTCATATCTATCTATCTATCTCATATCTATCTATCTATCTATGTGTCTCATATCTATATCTATATCTATCTATCTGTCTCATCTCTATATCTATATCTATCTATCTATCTATCTATCTATCTATCTATCTATCTATCTATCTATCTATCTATCTCATATCCATCTATCTATCTCATATCTATCTATCTGTCTCATATCTATATCTATCTATCTGTCTCATATCTATATCTATCTATCTGTCTCATATCTATATCTATATCTATCTATCTATCTCATATCTATCTATCTAGCTATCTATCTATCTATCTATCTATCTATCTATCTCATATCCATCTATCTATCTCATATCTATCTATCTGTCTCATATCTATATCTATATCTATCTATCTGTCTCATATCTATATCTATCTATCTATCTATTTCATATCTATCTATCTATCTATCTCATATCTATCTATCTCATATCTATCTATCTCATATCCATCTATCTATCTCATATCCATCTATCTGTCTCATATCTATATCTATATCTATCTATGTGTCTCATATCTATATCTATATCTATCTATCTATCTATCTATCTCATATCTATCTATCTCATATATATCTATCTATCTATCTATCTATCTCATATCTATCTATCTATCTCATATCTATCTATCTATCTCATATCTATCTATCTATCTCATATCTATCTATCTATCTCATATCTATCTATCTATCTATCTATCTATCTATCTATCTATCTATCTGTCTCATATCTATATCTATATCTATCTATCTGTCTCATCTCTATATCTCATATCCATCTATCTATCTCATATCTATCTATCTGTCTCATATCTATATCTATCTATCTATCTCATATCTATCTATCTCATATCTATCTATCTATCTATCTATCTATCTATCTCATATCTATCTATCTATCTATCTATCTCATATCTATCTATCTATCTATCTATCTATCTCATATCTATCTATCTATCTCATATCTATCTCATATCTATCTATCTATCTCATATCTATCTATCTATCTCATATCTATCTATCTCATATCTATCTATCTCATATCTATCTATCTATCTATCTATCTATCTATCTCATATCTCTCTATCTCATATCTATCTATCTATCTCATATCTATCTATCTATCTATCTATCTCTCTCATATCTATCTATCTATCTCCTATCTATCTATCTATCTATCCTTCTATCTATCTCTCATATATCTCTCTCTCATATCTATCTATCTATCTATCTATCTATCTCATATCTATCTATCTATCTATCTATCTCCTATCTCTCATATCTATCTATCTATCTATCTATCTCATATCTATCTATCTATCTATCTATCTATCTATCTATCTATCTATCTCATATCCATCTATTCTTCGTGTTATAGGATGAAATGTATGACGCCGTGTATACAGATTGTGAATTATCCACCCGCAGGCAGAGTATAGTTATAACTGAGTGTCTCCTGTCATGACTTCCTATTTTAGTGTTTACTCAGAGCTGTTTATCTCAGAATACAAGGAGACATTTATTTGGTCTTCTGCCTTTGTCACACACTCCAGACTAGGTTCCATTGTGATCAAGTGATTTATATATCTTGTTTGACACTGCTAGTAAGAAAAGGCCTTTATCCTCAACATGAGTCAATGACACAACATTCTGTTGTTCAGCAGCATGAGACAAGTGGAGAATAAATGTGCCTGGGGCGACAGTCTGTGACAATTATACAATTAGAGGAACGTTTAGCAGGTTGTGCATTGGGTGTAAGTGATACTTCTGTAGCGCCACACTGACTACAGAGAGCGTAATATTGGCATTATGTATTTGCTTTGCGGTATGTGATTGTAAAATATCCTAAAAGTGATTGTTCTCAATAGGATTAAGGCCCTTTTACACGGAGCGATGATCACTCAATAATCGCTAAAAAGTGATCGTTTGAGCAATAATCGTTGCGTTTTAACTCGTGGCCACCGTGCACTACTAGCTGATCGTTAAATTCTCTCCAACCTAAAAATTGGCATTCAGTCTTATCAGCAGTTCTCCACGGGTAGTGCTGATAGCATTGTTTCCCGTTCGAGAACAAAGGATCTGAATGCAGATAAGAGCCCGCAGGCTATTAACTGCTTTCAGCTAAGGCTTCATTTAAACACTAAATTGCTATTAAGTAGCTGAGTAGCTACTTAATAGTTTATGCAAAATGATCGCTCAAAGCTGTCACTTAACTTGTCATTTGAGTGATCTTTGAGCGATCATCGCTCCGTGTAAATTGGCCTTAATAAAATGATCTTGTAGATATTATAGCTTATAATGACTAACCACAGAGATAATGTTACAGTAAACTTTAGAAACTATATTGGTGTCTTCATAAGGCTTGGCACTTCCGTATCATCCTGATGAAGAAACCAAAGTAGGTTTGAAAGCTTGCTGTAACATCAACTCTTTTTGTTAAGAGTGGATACAAAGTGCCAGACCTTCTGATACATGTAGTGCACCATGCAGACCAGCAACCTATTAATGATGCCATAATAGTTCGTCGGGTTGCCCTGCACCTCAAAAAGTGAACCACATTGGTACTGCCAACCTGGGCTTCCCCTGGTGTTTTAAAGCCACACTGCATGTGAATGATAGATAATAAATGCAAGGCATTAGTTGGATTTTGGCCAAGATACATGAGCCCACTAACCTCGTCAAGGTTTTTTTTTGTATATCGGGCGTGCAGACCATTGCGTCCTCAGTCTGCAGGCATTTTACTCAGTATAGGGGCAGTACTGGTGAGGCAGGGACAGTGGGAAAGGTGAAAGAGATATACTGGCTATATAGGCAGTGGGCTTTTTCAAAAAAATTGGGGAAAAATACTATATTTGGGCTGCCTGTGACCGTCTTAAGCGTTACAGCAGGCTTGCGCAAAATTGTTTCCTGGCTCTGCTGTGCCCGTTACATCACCGCTGTGATAGCGCCAGAGGGAAACAGTAAACATAATATACGCTGCATACAGTATCTGTCTGCTGTTTCAGCTCACCATTTAAAAAAAGGGAAGCCAAATACTTAAGACATACCACTGCCCTTTGGCCACTTGACTGCTTCTGCGCTGTGAATTCCACTAGCTGAGTGATACGCACCTACGTCTCACTACAGTCGTGCGCAAAATTGTTTCCTGGCTCTGCTGTCTCCGTTACATCACCGCCGTGATAGCGCCAGAGGGAAACAGTAAACATAATATACGCTGCATAGAGTTTCTGTCTGCTGTTTCAGCTCACCATTTAAAGAAAGATTAGCCAAATACTTAAGGCATACCACTGCCCTTTGGCGATTTGACTGCTTCTGCGCTGTGAATTCCACTAGCTCAGTCCTACGCACCTACGTCTCACTACAGGCGTGTGCAAAATTGTTTCCTGTCTCTGCTGTGCGTTCCGTAAGCGAAGTCAGCCTCCAACCACAGGCCAATAAGCGGCACATTTAATTACAGCGTTCTGTTTCTGCTCTACTCGTAATACACCATGCTGAGGGGTAGGGGTAGGCCTAGAGGACGTGGACGCGGGTGAGGACACGGAGGCCCAAGTCAGGGTGTGGGCACAGGCCCAGCTCCTGATCCAGGTATATCGCAGCCGACTGCTGCGGGATTAGGAGAGAGGCACGTTTCTGGCGTCCCCACATTCATCTCACAATTAATGGGTCCACGCGGTAGACCTTTATTAGAAAATGAGCAGTGTGAGCAGGTCCTGTCGTGGATGGCAGAAAGTGCATCCAGCAATCTATCGACCACCCAGACTTCTACGCCGTCCACTGCGGCAACTCTGAATCCTCTGGCTGCTGCTCCTCCTTCCTCCCAGCCTTCTCACTCCATTACAATGACACATTCTGAGGAGCAGGCAGACTCCCAGGAACTGTTCTCGGGCCCCTGCCTAGAATGGGCAGCAATGGTTCCTCTCCCCCCGGAGGAGTTTGTCGTGACCGATGTCCAACCTTTGGAAAGTTCCCGGGGTCCGGGGGATGAGGCTGGGGACTTCCGGCAACTGTCTCAAGAGCTTTCAGTGGGTGAGGAGGACGATGACGATGAGACACAGTTGTCTATCACTCAGGTAGTAGTAATTGCAGTAAGTCCGAGGGAGGAGCGCATAGAGGATTCGGAGGAAGAGCAGCTGGACGATAAGGTGACTGACCCCACCTGGTTTGCTAAGCCTACTGAGGACAGGTCTTCAGAGGGGGAGGCAAGTGCAGCAGCAGGGCAGGTTGGAAGAGGCAGTGCGGTGGCCAGGGGTAGAGGCAGGGCCAGACCGAATAATCCACCAACTGTTTCCCAAAGCGCCCCCTCGCGCCATGCCACCCTGCAGAGGCCGAGGTGCTCTAAGGTCTGGCAGTTTTTCACTGAGAGTGCAGATGACTGACGAACTGTGGTGTGCAAGGTTTGTCGCGCCAAGATCACCTGGGGAGCTACCACCACCAGCCTAACCACCACCAGCATGTGCAAACATATGATGGCCAAGCA
This sequence comes from Eleutherodactylus coqui, assembly GCF_035609145.1. Taxonomy (NCBI): domain Eukaryota; kingdom Metazoa; phylum Chordata; class Amphibia; order Anura; family Eleutherodactylidae; genus Eleutherodactylus; species Eleutherodactylus coqui. The sequence continues at coordinate 210,774,933 of NC_089843.1, read as the reverse complement.
CCCCACAAGGTGGGACGAAGGCCGTTCACCGCCTCCGGTTTGCACCACTGCCTCTCCCCCTGTGCCCCAACCTGCCACTGAGATCCAACCCCCGTCTCAGGACACAGGCACGACCGTCTACCGGCCTGCACCCACACCCTCACCTCCGCTGTGCTCGGCCCCATCCACCAATGTCTCTCAGCGCACCGTCCAGCCGTCGCTAGCGCAACTGTTTGAGCGCAAGCGCAAGTACGCCACCACGCACCCGCACGCTCAAGCGTTAAATGTGCACATAGCCAAATTATAGGCTTGTGGAAATGGAGGCTTTCAAAAACATGATGGCGGCGGCGGCCCTCGGTTCCCAGTCGCCACTACTTTTCCCGATGTGCCGTCCCAGCCCTGCACGGCCACGTCTCCCGCAACATTGTACGCGCCCTCACCAACGCGGTTACTGCCAAGGTCCACTTAACAATGGACACGTGGACAAGCACAGGCGGGCAGGGCCACTATATCTCCCTGATGGCACATTGGGTGAATTTAGTGGAGGCTGGGACCGAGTCAGAGCCTGGGACCGCTCACGTCCTACCCACCCCCAGAATTGTGGGCCCCAGCTCGGTGCTGGTATCTGCGGTGGTGTATTTTTCCTCCACTAAATCACCTTCCTCCTCCTCCTCCTACGCAACCTCTGTCTCGCAATCAAGATGTGTTAGCAGCAGCATGTCGCCAGCAGTCGGTGTCGCTTGGGGTGGCAGCACAGTGGTGGGCAAGCGCCAGCAGGCCGTGCTGAAACTACTCAGCTTAGGAGAGAAGAGGCACACGGCCCACGAACTGCTGCAGGGTTTGACAGAGCAGACCGACCGCTGGCATTCGTCGCTCAGCCTCTAACCGGGCATGGTCGTGTGTGACAACGGCCGTAACCTGGTGATGACTCTGCAGCTCGGCAGCCTCACGTACGTGCCATGCATGGCCCACGTCTTTAATTTGGTGGTTAAGCGCTTTCTGAAAAGCTACCCACACTTGTCAGACCTGCGCGGAAAGGTGCGCCGACTCAGCGCACATTTCCGCAAGTCCAAGACGGACGCTGCCACCCTGCGCACCCTGCAACTTCGGTTTAATCTGCCAGTGCACCGACTGCTGTGCGACGTGCCCACACGGTGGAACTCTACGCTCCACATGTTGGCCAGGCTCTATGAGCAGCGTAGAGCTATAGTGGAATACCAACTCCAACATGGGCGGCGTAGTGGGAGTCAGCCTCCTCAATTCTTTACAGAAGAGTGGGCCTGGTTGGCAGACATCTGCCAAGTCCTTGGAAACTTTGAGGAGTCTACCCAGATGGTGAGCAGCGATGCTGCAATCATTAGCGTCACCATTCCTCTGCTATGCCTCTTGAGAAGTTCCCTGCAAAGCATAAAGGCAGATGCCTTGCGCTCGGAAATGGAGGCGGGGGAAGACAGTATGTCGCTGGATAGTCAGAGGAGGAGGAGGAGGAGGGGGAGGAGCATGAGGAGGAGGGGGAAGAGACAGTTTGGCCCACTGCTGAGGGTACCCATGCTGCTTGCCTGTCATCCTTTCAGCGTGTATGGCCTGAGGAGGAGGAGGAGGATCCTGAAAGTGATCTTCCTAGTGAGGACAGCCATGGGTTGCATACAGGTACCCTGTCACACATGGCTGACTTCATGTTAGGATGCCTTTCTCGTGACCCTCGCGTTACACGCATTCTGGCCACTACGGATTACTGGGTGTACACACTGCTCGACCCACGGTATAAGGAGAACCTTTCCACTCTCATACCCGAAGAGGAAAGGGGTTCGAGAGTGATGCTATACCACAGGACCCTGGCGGACAAACTGATGGTAAAATTCCCATCCGACAGCGCTAGTGGTAGAAGGCGCAGTTCTGAGGGCCAGGTAGCAGGGGAGGCGCAGAGATCAGGCAGCATGTACAGCGCAGGCAGGGGAACACTCTCCAAGGCCTTTGCCAGCTTTATGGCTCCCCAGCAAGACTGTGTCACCGCTCCCCAGTCAAGGCTGAGTCGGCGGGAGCACTGTAAAAGGATGGTGAGGGAGTACGTAGCCGATCGCACGACCGTCCTCCGTGATGCCTCTGCCCCCTAAAACTACTGGGTGTCGAAACTGGACACGTGGCCTGAACTCGCGCTGTATGCCCTGGAGGTGCTTGCTTGTCCTGCGGTTAGCATCTTTTCAGAGAGGGTGTTTAGTGCGGTTTGGGGAATCATCATGGATAAGCGTACCCGCCTGTCAACCGACAGTGCCGACAGGCTTACACTCATAAAGATGAACAAAGCCTGGATTTCCCCAGACTTCTCTTCTCCACCAGCGGACAGCAGCGGTACCTAAACAATACGTAGGCTGCACCCGCGGATGGAAGCATCGTTCTCTATCACCCTCAAAAACAGGGACCTTTTAGCTTCATCAATCTGTGTATTATATTCATCCTCCTCCTCCTGAAACCTCATATAATCACGCCGAACGGGCAATTTTTCTTAGGCCCACAAGGCTCAGTCATATTACTTTAGTAAACAATGTTTATACGTTTCAATTCTCATTAAAGCATTGAAACTTGCACCTGAACCAATTTTTATTTTAACTGGGCTGCCTCCAGGCCTAGCTACCAATTAAGCCACATTAACCAAAGTGATTAATGGGTTTCACCTGCCCTCTTGGTTGGGCATGGGCAATTTTTCTGAGGTACATTAGTACTGTTGGTACACCAATTTTTTTGGGCCCTCGCCCACAGTGTAATCCTCGTAATTTTTATGGGCTTCGCCTGCACTCATGGTACAGCAAGGTGTGTGGGGTTGGCCTACACTTTTGCTACATAAACATAAATGTAACTGGGGCCTTGTCTATACTGCAACTACTGAAATGTGAAAGAGACTGTTATCTCCCTAAACTGCTGCAACGGGAATGTTTCTGTGGCCTGTCTTGACTGCTACTACTACTGAAATGGAACTAATACTGTGCTCCCCCTATACTGCTGCTTCGGAATTGTTACTGGGGCCTGTCTGGACTGCTATTACTACTAAAATGGAACTAATACTGTGCTCTCCCTATAATGCTGCTAGTGATATGTTACTGGGGCCTGTCCCTAATGCTACCGCTGAAATTTTACAAATTCTGGGCTCTACCTATACCGCTGCTAATGCTATGTCACTGGGGTGTGGAAACGGAGGCTTCCCAAAGACATGATGGTGGCGAGGCCATTTCCCACCAACGCGGTTACTGTTAAGGTGCATATAACCACGGACACGTGGAGAGGACTCATAGTGCCTCAAAAACATCCCCCTCCTCCTCCAACAATGAAAACATTCTTGGCAAATACCTTTGCATTGGTCCGTCTGGTGGCAGTCCAAGAATTTTACCTTTACCGACACAACAAGAGAGCCCCCCCACCATCCCCCCGCCACGGTCCACTTAATCCTGGCCACATTCCGAAAACCAACTAAATAAAACCGTGCCACTAGGTCCGCAGTCGCCACCACATTCCCACCAACGCGGTTACTGTTAAGGTACATATTACCAGTCTGACTGGGGCATGCACTGTGGGCCGAAGCACACCTATATTGTATGTGACGTTAGCTCTGCTGAGCAGTGCACTGCAATGGGATACATTTATGTACCGCCGATGGGTTCCAGGGAGCCACCCATGCTGTGGGTCCACAGGGACTTCACATTAGGGATTTGTACCTGCCAGTGTCTATGTATTAAAAACCCCGGTCAGACTGGGGCATGCAGTGTGGGCCGAAGACCACCTGCATTTAATCGGACGTTACCTCAGCTGTGATGGGCAATGCAATGGGATATATTTATGTACCGCCGGTGGCTTCCTTGGACCCAGCCATGCTGTCGGTCCACACGGAGTTGTAACTTCATGTGTCCACTTCTAAAGAACCCCAGTCTGACTGGGGCATGCAGTGTGGGCCGAAGCCCACCTGCATTAGACCTGATGTTACCTCAGCTGTGCTGGGCACTGCAATGGGATTTATTTATGTACTGCCGGTGGGTTCCAGGGAGCCACCCATGCTGTGGGTCCACAGGGACTTCACAATAGGGAGTTGTACCTGCCTGTGTCTACTTATAAAAAACCCCAGTGTGACTGGGGCATGCAGTGTGGGCCGAAGCCCACCTGCATTTAATCTGATGTTAGCTCTGCTGTCCAGGGCACTGCAATGGGATACATTTATGTACAGCCGGTGGGTTCCAGGGAGCCACCCATGCTGTGGGTGCACACGGAATTCCCATTGCGGAGTTGTACCTGCCTGTGACTATTTATAAAAAACCCCGGTCTGACTGGGGCATGCAGACACCTTGACAGAATGAATAGTGTGTGGCACATGGGTTCCTCATTGCTATGCCCACGTGTGCAGCTTCTGATGGAGGTGGCACAGGATTGGATTTCCCATTGCTTCTGTACAGCATTGTGGGCTATCGCCCCGCCCCTTTTAAAGAGGGTCGCTGCCTGGCCGTGCCAACCCTCTGCAGTGTGTGCCTGTGGTTCCTCCTCATGGCAGACGCACTTATAAATAGACATGAGGGTGGTGTGGCTATGAGGCCAGCGTGTGACATGAGTGCAGCTGAAGGCTGCGCAGGGACACTTTGGTGTGCGCTGTGGACACTGGGTCGTGCGGGGGGGTTGGGCAGCATGTTACCCAGGAGAAGTGGCAGCGGAGTGTCATGCAGGCAGTGATTGTGCTTTGTTGGAGGTAGTGTGGTGCTTAGCTAAGGTATGCATTGCTAATGAGGGCTTTTCAGAAGTAAAAATTATTAGGGGGGGGGGGGAAGGCCTCACTCTTGCCACTATTGTGGCTTAATAGTGGGACCTGGGAACTTGAGATGCAGCCCAACATGTAGCCCCTCGCCTGCCCTATCCGTTTCTGTGTCGTTCCCATCACTTTCTTGAATTGCCCAGATTTTCACAAATGAAAACCTTAGCGAGCATCGGCGATATACAAAAATGCTCGGGTCGCCCATTGACTTCAATGGGGTTCGTTACTCGAAACGAATCCTCGAGCATCGCGAAAAGTTCGTCTCGAGTAACGAGCACCCGAGCATTTTGGTGCTCGCTCATCTCTAGTTAGGATCCATCTGAGAGCTTGGTCACCTGGACGTTGGTAGATGGGCCAATGTAATCCAATCGAATTATATACCAAGACCCTTGCACTATTTAATGTGGGTGGAGTATTGAATATAGCTATGTATACCTCTGATAGTAAATATATTATGCGTGCTGTTGCTATTTTTAGTTTCTGCTTCTATTGTATGTAGCAGCCATGGTTTAACGTGCACATATATATTTCTATTAAGATATATTTCTATTTGGTAGTGCTGACCTATTTTATCTTTTTTTGTACAAATATGGTGAAGTTTTGGCTGCCCCCACCTGGTCGTGCACACCTGCTGCCCATTTGCCTTCTGTCCCTCCTACTGGAGCATATGAATGGTTTCCTACCTTCCCTGGTTTTATTTGTAGGCTCAGTCCCAAGAGAGGAGCATTCTGAGAGGTAGGAATCCAACTTTCCAAAGTTGAGATTTTCCACCTGGTATTAGCGTTAGGACTAGAGATGAGCGAACGTACTCGTCCGAGCTTGATACTCGTTCGAGTATTAGCGTGTTCGAGATGCTCGTTACTCGTAACGAGTACCACGCGATGTTCGAGTTACTTTCACTTTCATCTCTGAGACGTTAGCGCGCTTTTCTGGCCAATAGAAAGACAGGGAAGGCATTACAACTTCCCCCTGCGACGTTCAAGCCCTATACCACCCCCCTGCTGTGAGTGGCTGGCGAGATCAGGTGTCACCCGAGTATATAAATCGGCCCCTCCCGCGGCTCGCCACAGATGCATTCTGACAGAGATCAGGGAAAGTGCTGCTGATGGTGGAGCTGCTATAGGGAGAGCGTTAGGAGTGATTTTAGGCTTCAAGAACCCCAACGGTCCTTCTTAGGGCCACATCTGACCGTGTGCAGTACTGTGGAGGCTGCTTTTAGCAGTGTTGCACAATTTTTTTTTCTTTGTATATCGGCCGTGCAGAGCATTGCGTCCGCAGTCTGCAGTCATTATACAAGAGTATAGGGCCAGTACTGGTGAGGCAGGGAAAGAGATATTCAGGCTATATAGGCAGTGGGCTTTTTCCAAAAAATTTGGGAAAAATACTATATTTGGGCTGCCTGTGACCGTCTTCAGTTTACTGCATGTCTGCTGGGGGGTAGTAGTCCTAATTAATACGCAGCTAAGCCTTACAGCAGCCTTGCGCAAAATTGTTTCCTGGATCTGCTGTCTCTGTTACATTAGCGCCGTCATCCCGCCAGAGGGAAACAGTGTACATAATATTATACGCTGCCTACAGTATCTATCTGCTGGGGGTAGTAGTCCTAATTAATACGCAGCTAAGCGTTACAGCAGGGTTGCGCAAAATTGTTTCCTGGATCTGCTGTCTCTGTTACATCAGCGCCGTCATCCCGCCAGAGGGAAACAGTATACATAATATTATACGCTGCCTACAGTATCTATCTGCTGGGGGTAGTAGTCCTAATTAATACGCAGCTAAGCGTTACAGCAGCCTTGCGCAAAATTGTTTCCTGGATCTGCTGTCTCTGTTACATGATCGCCGTCATCCCGCCAGAGGGAAAGAGTATACATAATATTATACGCTGCCTACAGTATCTATCTGCTGGGGGTAGTAGTCGTAATTAATACGCAGCTAAGCGTTACAGCAGGCTTGCGCAAAATTGTTTCCTGGATCTGCTGTCTCTGTTACTTCAGCGCTGTCATCCCGCCAGAGGGAAACAGTATACATAATATTATACGCTGCCTACAGTATCTATTTGCTGGGGGTAGTAGTCCTAATTAATACGCAGCTAAGCGTTACAGCAGGCTTGCGCAAAATTGTTTCCTGGATCTGCTGTCTCTGTTACATCAGCGCCGTCATCCCGCCAGAGGGAAACAGTATACATAATATTATACGCTGCCTACAGTATCTGTCTGCTGTATCAGCTGAGCATTTAAAAAAAATTGAAGCAAAATACTTAAGGCCTACTACTGGCCTTTGGCCACTTGACTGCTTCTGCGCTGTGAATTCCACTAGCTCAGTCATACGCACCTACGTCTCACTACAGGCGTGCGCAAATTTTTTTCCTGGCTCTGCTGTGTGTTCCGTAAGGGAAGTCAGCCTCCAACCACAGGCCAATAAGCGGCACATTTAATTACAGCGTTCTGTTTCTGCACTACTGGTAATACACCATGCTGAGGGGTAGGGGTAGGCCTAGAGGACGTGGACGCGGAGGCCCAAGTCAGGGTGTGGGCACAGGCCGAGCTCCTGATCCAGGTGTATCGCAGCTGACTGCTGCGGGATTAGGAGAGAGGCACGTTTCTGGCGTCCCCACATTCATCTCACAATCAATGGGTCCACGCGGTAGACCTTTATTAGAAAATGAGCAGTGTGAGCTGGTCCTATCGTGGATGGCAGAAAGTGCATCCAGCAATCTATCGACCACCCAGAATTCTGCGCCGTCCACTGCTGCAACTCTGAATCCTCTGACTGCTGCTCCTCCTTCCTCCCAGCCTCCTCACTCCATTACAATGACACATTCTGAGGAGCAGGCAGACTCCCAGGAACTGTTCTCGGGCCCCTGCCCAGAATGGGCAGCAATGGTTCCGAATCCTCTCCCACTGGAGGAGTTTGTCGTGACCGATGCCCAACCTTTGGAAAGTTCCCGGGGTCCGGGGGATGAGGCTGGGGACTTCCGGCAACTGTCTCAAGAGCTTTCAGTGGGTGAGGAGGACGATGACGATGAGACACAGTTGTCTATCACTCAGGTAGTAGTAATTGCAGTAAGTCCGAGGGAGGAGCGCACAGAGGATTCGGAGGAGGAGCAGCAGGACGATGAGGTGACTGACCCCACCTGGTTTGCTAAGCCTACTGAGGACAGGTCTTCAGAGGGGGAGGCAAGTGCAGCAGCAGGGCAGGTTGGAAGAGGCAGTGCGGTGGCCAGGGGTAGAGGCAGGGCCAGACCGAATAATCCACCAACTGTTTCCCAAAGCGCCCCCTCGCGCCATGCCACCCTGCAGAGGCCGAGGTGCTCAAAGGTCTGGCAGTTTTTCACTGAGAGTGCAGATGACCGACGAACAGTGGTGTGCAACCTTTGTCGCGCCAAGATCAGCCGGGGAGCCACCACCACCAGCCTCACCACCACCAGCATGCGCAGACATATGATGGCCAAGCACCCCACAAGGTGGGACGAAGGCCGTTCACCGCCTCCGGTTTGCACCGCTGCCTCTCCCCCTGTGCCCCAACCTGCCACTGAGATCCAACCCCCCTCTCAGGACACAGGCACTACCGTCTCCTGGCCTGCACCCACACCCTCACCTCCGCTGTGCTCGGCCCCATCCACCAATGTCTCTCAGCGCACCGTCCAGCCGTCGCTAGCGCAAGTGTTGGAGCGCAAGCGCAAGTACGCCGCCACGCACCCGCACGCTCAAGCGTTAAACATGCACATAGCCAAATTTATCAGCCTGGAGATGCTGCCGTATAGGGTTGTGGAAACGAAGGCTTTCAAAGGTATGATGGCGGCGGCGGCCCCGCGCTACTCAGTTCCCAGTCGCCACTACTTTTCCCGATGTGCCGTCCCAGCCCTGCACGACCACGTCTCCCGCAACATTGTACGCGCCCTCACCAACGCGGTTACTGGCAAGGTCCACTTAACAACGGACACGTGGACAAGCACAGGCGGGCAGGGCCACTATATCTCCCTGACGGCACATTGGGTGAATTTAGTGGAGTCTGGGACAGAGTCAGAGCCTGGGACCGCTCACGTCCTACCCACCCCCAGAATTGCGGGCCCCAGCTCGGTGGTGGTATCTGCGGCGGTGTATGCTTCCTGCACTAAACCACCCTCCTCCTCCTCCTCCTCCTCCTCCTCCTCCTACGCAACCTCTGTCTCACAATCAAGATGTGTCAGCAGCAGCACGTCGCCAGCAGTCGGTGTCGCGCGTTGTGGCAGCACAGCGGTGGGCAAGCGTCAGCAGGCCGTGCTGAAATTACTCAGCTTAGGAGAGAAGAGGCACACGGCCCACGAACTGCTGCAGGGTCTGACAGAGCAGACCGACCGCTGGCTTGCGCCGCTGACCCTCCAACCGGGCATGGTCGTGTGTGACAACGGCCATAACCTGGTGGCGGCTCTGCAGCTCGGCAGCCTCACGCACGTGCCATGCCTTGCCCATGTCTTTAATTCGGTGGTTCAGCGCTTTCTGAAAAGCTACCCACGCTTGTCAGACCTGCTCGGAAAGGTGCGCCGGCTCTGCGCACATTTCCGCAAGTCCCACACGTTTGGGAATCGGTCACGACAAACTCCTCCGGTGGGAGAGGAACCATTGCTGGCCATTCTGGGCAGGGGCCCGGGAACAGTTCCTGGGAGTCTGCCAGCTCCTCAGAATGTGTCATTGTAATGGAGTGAGGAGGCTGGGAGGAAGGAGGAGCAGCAGCCAGAGGATTCAGTGTTGCAGCAGTGGACGGCGTAGAACTCTGGGTGGTCGATAGATTGCTGGATGCACTTTCTGCCATCCACGACAGGACCTGCTCACACTGCTCATTTTCTAATAAAGGTCTACCGCGTGGACCCATTAATTGTGAGATGAATGTGGGGACGCCAGAAACGTGCCTCTCTCCTAATCCCGCAGCAGTCGGCTGCGATACACCTGGATCAGGAGCTCGGCCTGTGCCCACACCCTGACTTGGGCCTCTGCGTCCTCGCCCGCGTCCACGTCCTCTAGGCCTACCCCTACCCCTCAGCATGCTGTATTACCAGTAGTGCAGAAACAGAACGCTGTAATTAAATGTGCCGCTTATTGGCCTTTGGTTGGAGGCTGACTTCCCTTACGGAACGCACAGCAGGGCAAGGAAACAATTTGGTGCAAGCCTGCTGTAACGCTTAGCTGCGTATTAATTAGGACTACAACCCCCAGCAGATAGATACTGTAGGCAGCGTATAATATTATGTATACTGTTTCCCTCTGGCGGGATGACGGCGATCATGTAACAGAGACAGCAGATCCAGGAAACAATTTTGCGCAAGCCTGCTGTAACGCTTAGCTGTGTATTAATTAGGACTACAACCCCCAGCAGATAGATACTGTAGGCAGCGTATAATATTATGTATACTGTTACCCTCTGGCGGGATGACGGCGATCAATTTTTTGGAAAAAGCCCACTGCGTATATAGCCTGAATATCTCTTTCCCTGCCTCACCAGTACTGACCCTATACTCTGTACAATGACTGCAGACGCAATGCTCTGCACGGCCGATATAAAAAATAAATAAATTGTGCAGCACTGCTAAAAGCAGCCTCAACAGTACTGCACACGGTCAGATGTGGCCCTAAGAAGGACCGTTGGGGTTCTTGAAGACTAAAATAACTCCTAACGCTCTCCCTATAGCAGCTCCAGCATCAGCAGCACTTTCCCTGATCTCTGTCAGAATGCATCTGAGGCGAGCCGCAGGAGGGGCCGATTTATATACTCGAGTGACACCTGATCTCGCCAGCCACTCACTGCAGGGGGGTGGTATAGGGCTTGAACGTCGCAGGGGGAAGTTGTAATGCCTTCATGTCTTTCTATTGGCCAGAAAAGCGCGCTAACCTCTCAGAGATGAAAGTGAAAGTAACTCGAACATCGTGTGGTACTCGTCACGAGTAACGAGCATCTCGAACACGCTAATACTCGAACGAGTATCAAGCTCGGACGAGTACGTTCGCTCATCTCTAGTTTTGACTCTTTTTTGGTATAGCCAGCCTTAACGTTTTCAGCAATTCGTGGGATCTATGTGTGAAATCAGATCAGACAGGTTAGGCTTTTTTCTCCACACAGATCAAAGAACCTTGGGCACCCGTGACCCCGTCGTTGGGTTGTTTCGTCTTTGCCCTTTCATGCGTAAGGTCCTATATGGGCAGGTCAGAAAACTGGTTTAGATTTTTTGGGCTAGCATGCGTAGGTCAACCAGGTGGAAAAGTATTAATCACCTCAAGAGTTGTCAAAGTTAGTAAAATTCTTACTTTTTCTTGAAAATCTGCCTAGAAGTTTTATGCCCAAAATATTTATGGTACTGTCTCTTTATTAATAGTTATGACACTGCAAATTATAATAGTGCCTAAACATCTTTTATAACAGGCATGGCTGCATTAATGGAGACGTGGTTTGCAGGGAGGATGTGCAATAAAAGTTGCCTTTCCAAGCTGTGTATGTTGGATGATAGAATACAGATACAAGCATGGTTCCAAAGTGTGCCGCGGAGGAGCCGAAGCTATGTGCTCAAATGGAAGTGTGTTGAGCAGAGTTGTAGCAGTTGGTGAGTGAACAGAACTAGAATTGTTCTAAAGAGTGCTGAGCCCTTGCCTGGGTGTACCAAAGTTTGCCAGGAGAGTGATTACCCAGGAAATAGGTGCTGCTAAAAGAGTATTTGATGGGTGAACCAACCAGAGTAACTCTGAGCCAGTGCCAAGCTACCATATTTCCGCGAAAATAGGTCCTACCCCGATAGTAAGACCTATTGGGGTCTCGGTGGAGACTTTAAATATAAGGCTTCCCACGAAAATAGGACCTATCTTAGGTACCCCACACACAAAAAAAGCTCAGCGTCCCGATGGCCTCCGGCGGCGCTGCAGCGGTGCGGCGTCCTCCTCGTCTCACAGCTGATCTGCTGGAGACGGGGCTTTGAATACCTCGCCTCCAGTAAAGCGAGCGCTGTGATTGGCTCATTGAACACTGGCAGCCAATCACAACCAGCGCTCGATGAGCCAACCACAGCCATTCAGTGATGTCATTTACTGAATGGCTGTGATTGTCTCATCAAGCGCCGGCTGTGATTGGCTGCCAGCGCTCAATTAGCCAATCACAGCGCTCGCTTTGCTTGAGGCCGGGTATTCAAAGCCCTGTCTCCAGCAGAAGATCAGCGGTGAGACGAGGAGGATGCCGCGCTGCCGCCAGACACCATCGGGTCGCCGCAGACCAGGTGAGTATAAGCCCCCCTCCGAAAATAAGACACTGTGCCCTTTTTGGGGCAAAAAATAATATAAGACAGTGTTTTATTTTCGTGGAAACACAGTAGTAGTCTATACTACTGTTTCTTCCAGAGAGTAACTACCTGTATATAGCCACCCATTTGGTTTAGACGTATGTTCTTAAAGGGGTATTCTGGTGATTTGTCAAGTTGTTCACTTTCCACCCATCCGCTGGATGAGTGCAAGCTGATAGTTCAGTGGCGGTCTGACAGTTGGGACCTGTACCAATCCCGAAAACATAGGGTCCTATTTGCTGCACTTCCGGTAAGCACTGCATTGCATCACCGGACGGAGTGAATGTAGAGCTGGTCATGTTTGTGTGCTCCACTACATTCAATTCAGTGAGGCAGCAGAGATAGCCAAGTGAAAACGGAAAAGTCTGACAAATCACCAGAATACCCCTGTAGTAGAAGGAAGAGAGAGCAGCTGTCAGACTTCTCTACACTGGGTTATCTATCTGGAGAACAGAAGGCTTTGGCATGTTAAATTCAACACATCCAATCCTTTTATTCATCATCTGCCCAATGTACGTTGGCCAAACATCTAATACACATTAGATGGTCTGTTGGTCCTACTGAAATTGAGGGCTTTGGTTGACCTTAGTCCAATGTGTACGGCCACCTTTAGGCTTTAACATCTCTGTACAACCCTTTATGATGTGCAGTGAGTTTCAACCCTTATTAAATAAATGAATATATATATATATTTTTTTTTTACTAATTACTAAATGTAAACCCCAATTTCGAACACATATAGACATTTGACACAGTACAGGAGGGAGAATATGTATAGTGTATATATTGATTTAATTTTTACTGAAATGTAAAACACACCCTTCAAAGGAATTACTAGAAAATCAATTATGATAGTTATTTACTTGCCTTGGCACGATGATGACTGGGTGCTATAAATCACGAAGATGGAACGTGTTAGGTCTCTAAATAATGATTATGTTAGCAACTTTAGAAACTTAAAGGGGTTGTCTCGTGAAATCAAGTGGGGTTATATACTTCTGTATGGCCATATTAATGCGCTTTGTAATATACATCGTGCATTAATTATGAGCCATACAGAAGTTATTCACTTACCTGCTCCGTTGCTAGCGTCCCCGTCACCATGGATCCGTCTAAATTCGCTGTCTTCTGGCGTTTTTAGACGCGCTTGCACAGTCCGGTCTTCTCCCTGGTGAATGGGGCCGCTCGTGCTGGAGAGCTGCTCCTCGTAGCTCCGCCCCGTCATGTGTGCCGATTCCAGCCAATCAGGAGGCTGGAATCGGCAATGGACCGCACAGAGCCCACGGTGCACCGTGGGAGAAGACCCGCGGTGCATCATGGGTGAAGATCCCGGCGGCCATCTTGGTAAAGGAAGAAAGAAGTCGCCGCAGCGCGGGGATTCGGGTAAGTAATAAACTTTTTTTTTTTTTAACCCATCCCTTGGGTTTGTCTCGCGCCGAACGGGGGGCCTATTGAATTAAAAAAAAACCCGTTTCGGCGTGAGACAACCCCTTTAAGAAAAGCATTATTTTCTAATGAAATACACACAGTACATGCTCAGGTAAGATGTTTGGGATCAAGAAAGCCTTTATTTGTTTTAAAGGGGTCTCGTCGCACAAAGTGAATGTATATCCTATCCAAAAGAGAGGGGATACCTATCTGGTCATTGGTGTGGTTGTTGGGGCTCCACTGATCACCAAGGTTGGAACTCAGTTATCTCCACCAATCCCATTTAAACAAATAGAGCAGTGATGCGTATCTGTGACCACCGCTCCATTCATTTGGGGAACTTAGGGACCCTCCGTTCTCATGCAGAAAGATCCCCACCAATCAGATAGTTATACGCTATCCTGTGGATTAGGGATAACATCACTCTCACCCATATCAATCCAAGAGCAATAATACAAGTATAACACCAAAGCAACAAAGGATGATTAAAAATGTTGGGGTTGATCAATATTTCATAGCTTCGAAGAATAACAAAACTGAATGCTGATGAGTCTGGTCGCCACTGGGGGGATTTTTTTCTTTTTAGAGCAGATTGGTTTATGTCTTTATGTTATACGTTTTTTTTAAATACCTTCGGTCTATAAATTAATTCTCATTTCCTTTTTTTGCGTGAGCATCTCGCACGTGGAAAAAAGACATGGCACAGTGAACTTTGGTGCACATATAAGGCTATGGGGGTGCGCAAATGCGTGCACAATGGAATGTGCAATTCTGCAAGAAAAAGAAAACACATCTGAAACTCATTAGGTTAAACAGCCATTTAAATCTGGTTGTATCCCGCGCCCCCCCAAAGATACCCTGCGAGTGCAGGAAGTGCTGCCAAATATGCTATGTGTGCAATAAAGACTTGTTCTCAGCGCAAATACATTGCACTGAGGCATGCGCAAAACGCATGTTCCCATGTGAAGGAGCCCTAAAATCATCGTTGGCTCGTTCACTTATCATTCAGTGTAAATGGCGCTCCTTCAGTCGTTCTTACCTGTACAGCGAATGAGAACGACTGAACGATTTCTCGCTTGAACGAGCCAACGTGGTATCTGCCTGTATAATCAGGCTACCCAGCAAACTAGTGAACTCTGACATGGTTTGCTCTATGAAACGATAAATCGTTACTGCAGTCGGACCCTTACTTGAGGGATCACGGTATTCCATGCTTGGCATTCAAAATAATGTAATGCATGGAGAGGCTGGGTGTGCCGAAACAACAGCCGCCTATGTTTCAGGCTAATAATTGGAGTCCGAAGTGTGGGCCTCCCACTTTGTAGCTGGCATATCGAAATTGATTGTCTTTATATGGCCGGGCTCACACGGGCGGATTTATATTGCGGATTCTGTAGGCATTGAAAGGCGTGAATTTTCGATTGTTTGTTCACGCTCACAGATATGAATTGTGTATTCCGCAAGTGGAACAAAAATTGCAGCATGCTCTGTTTTTCTGCTGAATCAGCGCGGGCAGCCTCCCTTGATTGACATGGTGTATGGGCTGCGGGTACCCAACTCATCACTAACCGAGGGTGCGGGAAATACAAATAAGCAAAAAAACTACAGTGCATGACTGCCTACGTGCCTCCATACAGTTAATGGAGGTATGCAGAGTCACCGGCCGCATGCGGAATTCAACCCGCTCATGTGAGTCCGGCCTAAGTCATCGTCTTTAAAGGGGTTGTCTCGCGAAATCAAGTGGGGTTATACACTTCTGTATGGCCATATTAATGCACTTTGTAATGTACATCGTGCATTAATTATGAGCCATACAGAAGTTATTCACTTACCTGTTCCGTTGCTAGCGTCCTCGTCTCCATGGTGCCGTCTAATTTCAGCGTCTAATCTCCCGATTAGACGCGCTTGCGCAGTCTGGTCTTCTCCCTGGTGAATGGGGCCGCTCGTGCCGGAGAGCTGCTCCTCGTAGCTCCGCCCCGTCACGTGTGCCGATTCCAGCCAATCAGGAGGCTGGAATCGGCAATGGAACGCACAGAGCCCACGGTGCACCATGGGAGAAGACCTGCGGTCCACCGTGGGTGAAGATCCCGGCGGCCATCTTAGCAAGGTAAGTAAGAAGTCACCGGAGCGCAGGGATTCAGGTAAGTACTATCCGTTTTTTTTTTTACCCCTTCATCGGGTTTGTCTCGCGCCGAACGGGGGGCCTATTGAAAAAAAAAAAAACCCGTTTCGGCGCGGGACAACCCCTTTAACCAAATAATTTCCAAAATAATAAGAACATAATAAGTTTCCATACTTCCATATTTCTACTGTATATCTGGAGAGTAGACCATAATAGTCACCTATATAAGGATGGTGCACATGCATTCGGAGGTTCCATCACAGATCTGGCATAAAATCCCGGAAGAAATAGTGTCATACTCAGCGCTTTTTCATCCAGTAAAATGCCGGGTCGCTGAGTGGAAACCAAACAGACCCCGTTATAGTCATTGGGGTCCGTCAAGCCCTGTTCGATTCCATCATAAGACCGAGACGGTTGGCCAGGGGATTCCCCTTTCCTGCTCCCCAAGAAAATTGAATCCCCATCACAGATGTGAAAGCAGCTCAACATCATCATCAAGTTAATCCAACTCTGCAATGTATTGCGAATGCAACAATGTATCGTTAGCTATAAGCTTAAAGGGGTTGTCTCGCGAAATCATGTGGGGTTATACACTTCTGTATGGCCATATTAATGCACTTTGTAATATACATCGTGCATTAAATATGAGCCATACAGAAGTTATTCACTTACCTGCTCCGTTGCTAGCGTCCCCGTCGCCATGGTTCCGTCTAATTTCGGTGTCTTCTTGCTTCTTTAGACGCGCTTGCGCAGATCCGTCTTCTCCCTTCGGCTCCGCTCGGCAGCATCGGCGTTTTGGCTCCGCCCCTTGTACGCGTCATCACGTAGCTCCGCCCCCGTCACGTGCCGATTCCAGCCAATCAGGAGGCCGGAACGGCACACGTCATGGGGCGGAGCTACGCGATGATGCGTACAAGGGGGCGGAGCCAAAATGCCGATGCTGCCGAGCGGAGCCGAAGGGAGAAGACGGATCTGCGCAAGCGCGTCTAAAGAAGCAAGAAGACACCGAAATTAGACGGAACCATGGCGACGGGGACGCTAGCAACGGAGCAGGTAAGTGAATAACTTCTGTATGGCTCATAATTAATGCACAATGTATATTACAAAGTGCATTAATATGGCCATACAGAAGTGCTTAACCCCACTTGATTTCGCGAGACAACCCCTTTAAGAGAAGTCCTGAATATAAAAAGAGAAGTTAGTAGTAGTGGAAGGAGGTTTACCAAGAAACAAGATGCCTCTGCCTGGTACACCATGCACATACTAACAGCCAACACAAGATGAATCCCCAGTTAGAACTGAGGAAGGGGCTTGGCCTCGAAACGTGTCTTTTCATGCAGGTATAAAATAAAACAGAGAAGCTGAGCTTACTTCCTGTATTGCATTGAACTTTATATTTGGCTCAGTTGTGCCTGCACCCATCACATTGATCTCTTCACTAAGAAACAAAACCTGAAACTACGCCTAGTTCTTTCTCCTCTACCATCAACTCCAGATATTTCTGACAATAATCTCCAGGGAATAGAAAGCAACAGGAAGCGACCCGTTTAATTGCATGAGAAAAAATAATGCAGTCTTCAACTTCAAGTATCTTGGAAAGTTTTTAACTATTTGGTTCCCTATGAGAAAATAGAATCTTCCAGAGGAATCCTGCTTCATGGCTACAAGTATCCAACGGGTAATCGCTGTATTCTTTCCTCCTTTTTAATAACGTGTACAGATGCAGCAAAGTTTAACATGACTTTTTTTTACCGCAGTGACGCAGTTTGTTTAACCTTTCAGTTACTTAATAATGGCTTTTTATGACTAAAGATAAGATAACTCTGTATATCAGGAATAAACAGACTTAAGGTCCATCTACATGTAACAATTATCACTCAAAAGTCGTTCAAACATAGAAGGTGAAGCGCGAGCGAGAAGCCCGTGATCAAGCGGTGAAGTCTGCCTGTGTAAGCGCTCTGCACAGAGAGTCACTAAAAACTATTTTTATTGTCAATATACTAAAATCATTGGGCCTTTGGGCAAACAAACAAACAGGGATTCAAGAAGGACAAGACAAGCACCAATAATAATTGTGGTTGGGGTATTCTGATAACTGGTCTGGGATATCAGACACGGTTACTGTTTCTATGATACTCAGATCAGAAAGTCCCCTCAATCAATAAAAGAAGAAAAAGGAAGTAATAGGCTTCTATGTTCGGACCAAGCTTATGCAATATTCGCTTTACTTGGGACTGAATATGAAGACGCATAAAGAGATAGTTTTGTAAACTTATTTATTAAAGGGGTTGTCCCGCGAAACAAAGTTGGGGTATACACTTCTGTATGGCCATATTAATGCACTTTGTAATGTACATTGTGCATTAATTATGAGCCATACAGAAGTTATATACTTACCTGTTCCGTTGCTAGCGTCCTCGTCTCCATGGTGCCGTCTAATTTTCAGCGTCTAATCGCCCGATTAGACGCGCTTGCGCAGTCCGGTCTTCTTTCTTCTGAATGGGGCCGCTCGTGCCGGAGAGCGGCTCCTCGTAGCTCCGCCCCGTCACGTGTGCCGATTCCAGCCAATCAGGAGGCTGGAATCGGCAATGGACCGCACAGAAGACCTGCGGTCCACCGAGGGTGAAGATCCCGGCGGCCATCTTCGCAAGGTAAGTAAGTCACCGGAGCGCGGGGATTCAGGTAAGCACTATCCGTTTTTTTTTTTAAACCCCTGCATCGGGTTTGTCTCGCGCCGAACGGGGGGGCTATTGAAAAAAAACAAAAAAAACGTTTCGGCGCGGGACAACCCCTTTAAGTGCAAGACTTATAACTTATTAGCCTACATGCGGATTGTCTATTCTGGTATTTGGAAAATCAGGTCCGCTCCGGATTCTCCATGGAGAATCCGTAGCGGGTCCCTCCTTCCCTGCGGACATGAGGCAATAAAATAAGAATAAACTCACCTGCTCCGGTCGTGCGTGTCTTCTTTTTATTGCGGCCGGATCTTCTTTCTTCGGCTGGGCGGATGTTCTCGGCACGCCCGCTGCACGCCCCACGCTTGCGCCGGGCACATCCGCCGGGCCGAAGAAAAAAGTTTCCGGCTGCGAAGGAAGGAAGACCTGCATCGCCCGGAGCAGGTGAGTTTAATTCAGGCGCAGGTCTCCGGACGGCTTCCATAGGCTTCAATAGAAGCCTGCGGGAGCCGTCCCCGCGGGAGACCCGCACCTAAGTGGAGCATGTTCATTTTTTTTCATGCTCCAGAAATTTTTTAATTCTCTTTTATTGACCATCCGTGGGTATTTATCTACCCGCGGGTGGTCAATGCATCCCTATGGGACGCGGATCCGCTGCAGATTTTAATTGTTCTTTTCCCCGTGGACATGAGGCCTTAGTGGACACTTTCAAATGGCCCCCTGGGACATAGAAGCCTATTACTTCCTTTTTCTTCTTTTATTTATTGAGGGGACCTTCTGATCTGAGTATCATGGAAACAGTAACCGTGTGTGATATCCCAGACCAGTTATCAGAATACCCCAACCACAATCATTACTGGTGCTTGTCTTGTCCTTCTTGAATCACTGTTTGTTTGTTTGTTTGCCCAAAGGCCCAATGTTTTTAGTATATTGATAATAAAAATAGTTTTTAGGGACTCTCTGTAAATAGGGCTTAATTACTTAGGCCTCATGTCCACTTGCAAATTCTAATTTAAAATCCGCAACGTTTTTCCTGCACACTGATCCGCGCCCCGTAGGGATGCATTAGACATCCGCAGGTAGTTAAATACCTACGGATGTCATTTTTCCCTGCAGACGCGGATCCGCGTGCAGGAAAAAATCCGGACCATGCTCCATTTGGTGCGGGTCTCCCGCAGGTTTCTATTGTAGCCTATGGAAGCCGTCCGATCCACGGGAGACCTAAAATCAGAATATACTCACCTACTGCGGGCCGTGCGTGTCTTCTCTTCTTCCCGGTCGGATCTTCTTGCTTCGGCCCGGCGGATGTGCCCGGAATCTGAACAAATCATCCTGTGTTAATGCATGTAGTGACTGAGCGAAAGTTGTTCAGTCGTTTAGTTTCTGCATGCAGAAAACTAAACAACTAACCATTCAGGGTAAACAGTGGTCAGTCACTTCTGAACGGCTGCTGCTTACAATGATTGGATGCGGTGGGGAGGAGAACACTTCCCAGTCCACTTCGCCTCCATGCTGGCGATACTTGCTCCTGTGTGACATTGTTTGCTCAATAGCTTGTACCATGCAAATGGATTATAAGTAGCCCAGCAACACGTTCAGTAGCATCCAACACTGGAGAGAGAGAAAATGGCAGCTCTCACTACCAACCTACCGAGTTTGCCCCAAAACATGAGCTAGGGCTTATTTTCAGGGGATATCTTATTTTACTTAGCCAGCAGGCTCGGTCCAGGTTCTTCCTGCTGCTCTCTAGAGCTGTGGCCCAGCAGCTCAGCCAATTCATAAATTCCGTCTTCACGAAGCAATGGCTGTGATTGGTTCTTTGAGCATTGCATTGATTGAGTGAACCACGGTGCTCGAAGAATCAATCACAACTATTGCTTTAGGGAAGCGGGATTTATGAACCCTGTAATTAGGAAATGATCCTGTGTGGGCAGCCGAGGACTGTGCGAACCGCCCTGAGACTATGGGGAACAGCAGGAAGGACCTGGACCGAGTTTGCTGGGTAAGTGACTCAGCTGACCTGCCTGAAAAGCGCTGTACAAATGGTATAATTGCATTTTTATAGCCCTTTTCACACACCTAATGCATTCCTGTTGATTTTAAGATCTCTAACTAACGCTTATTTTCATGGTAGGGCTTATATTTCAAGCCTATTTGATAATCCTGAAAAATCAAGCTAGGGCTTATTTTCAGGGTAGGTTTAATTTCAAGACAAAACGGTACTACTGAAAACACCCGTTACCGTAGATGAATGGAAAGAGAAAGTGGACCTAATTTATAACTTAGAAGAGCTCTCAAGCTGGTCAAGGGGTGGACATGATGGATTTGTGGAAGTATGAAGCCCCAGGCGATCCCTTGATCAGAGACCTTAAGTGGATCTACTGCAATTTGCAGTGCAAGACACAGTGAGGTGAGTACGGGCCTGTGTTTTTTCCTGGCCCCCTGGGGCTTTATGCTTTCCCTTTAATTTTTTTGGGCAGTAGGTGAAGAGACCTCGGATATCAGTGCTCAGAGCAGGTTCTGTCTGAGGAAGGACAGCCAGTGCTTATTAAAACTCTAGGGACCACCCCCACCCTATTTTTCCCCGTACCATACTTCCCAACCCCCCCCCCCCCTTGAATTATGTGTTGTTTTGAAAAATATCTTATCTCAGAGGAGCTGACCTTTGATCTTTATGTTCTGAAATAGCAAAATGTTGTGACTCCCTGTGGGAATGTCTGTCTGTAAACTCTGAAAATCCTTAATAAAATTTGATTTGAAAAAAAGAAAAAAAAAAGAAAAAACGGTACTCACCACCCAAGACAATCCGAGGCCCAGAAAATGCTTATCGAAGGCTTAAGTTAAAGGGATTTTCCAGGGAGAAGGATTGATCATCAATAGTTGATTGGCTCAGGTCTGTTGCTGGGGACCCTGACCGATCAGCTGAGCGGGCGCATGCTGTCAGTGCCACAAATATACAGAGGTCGGAGTTGAAGCAGCGGAAGTCTCCACGTCGACCTCCGTGTTATGGCCAGCACTTGTAACTGCATGCACAGCGCTCATTGAACTCAACGCTGTCTATTAACACTGACGATCCCTCTGGTAACACTGAAGATTGCTTCTCTCGTGTGTTCCTGCTCCATTGAATGGAGTCACAACTTTGCCTTTGTGTCACAATTCTGGTAAGTAGTTGAGTTCTCCTTCTAGACACAATTCAAACCATTACAACTAGTGTTCTGCATGCCATCGCTGATGGCCGGATTACTCCACCACATGCCGCATGCTCCTGTCTTCCCAGCAGCTATACTTCTCCCACATAGAAAGTCTTCAGCTACACAACACTTCCTCTTCCTGTTCATGTTGGAACTCCTTCCCTGGTTATCATGATAGGACTCTGGCACCCTCTACTGGGAGAAACAGGTACATCCGATGTGGGTATTGTAGCAGCACTTCTTCAGTATTTATACATGGTCAGTCTTGCATAACATAATGAGATTAACGATTTCTAACAAGTTTTACTTGTCTACTTTGTTTTCATAGATTGTTTCCATAATGGGCTTATAGAAAAGATTGGATTTTCTCCCCATCTGCACGAATCCCCATTTCAACAACATATCATATGTTTAGCTATGAAATAATTTGTGACTGAAGTAGGATTAATCTATGTGTGGATAGTCTTCCAGGTACGCCCACAACTTGCAGAGAGGAATGGAATGTGCAGGTTAAAACCTGAGAAAAACACGTTTTTTGTCTTTTATCAGTCAGACGTATCATGTGTGTTATTTTACTAATTCATGTTCGTAAAGAAAGAAAAAAAACAGAACATAAGACAAGTCCATACAACAGTAATATTACACAACCTGCATCCAAATATGTGATTTCACAGAGTTGACGTACTGATATTGCTGTATATATAATGTATAATCTATACAGGGGGTTGTCACAGAGAGAGAGGGGGACCCCGACCAATCCTGCCTCTATCTGCCATTTGTCACAGATTGACTATTCCGAGCGCCTCACTGCTATGACCACGTGTTACAGCCGAGCCTCGGTCGATCACTCTAGCGGGATTGCAAGCTTGGAGTCGTTAGAATACAGGCTGAATTGTACCCAGCTTTCCCAGAATTCTGCATGCATGTGAAGGTAAAGCTCAAATCACTACGTTCTGGCCTTATGCACTCCAGCGCTTTACAATGCCACGCACATACACACCCTGCCACCACCAGCTGTTCAGGTGGGTTTCAGGTGTTATGGCAGGAGAAATGCAATCCTAAACTCTCGCACA
The DNA here is from genome assembly GCF_035609145.1 of Eleutherodactylus coqui. NCBI lineage: Eukaryota > Metazoa > Chordata > Amphibia > Anura > Eleutherodactylidae > Eleutherodactylus > Eleutherodactylus coqui. The sequence goes on along the minus strand of NC_089843.1, from coordinate 210,752,382 downwards.
CAACCTGAAGGTCGCTGCTTCAATCGCCGCTTGGTTCAGGTAGCCGGCTCAAGGTTGACTCAGCCTTCCATCCCTCTGCAGTCAGTTAAATGGGTAACCACCAGCTTGCTGGGGGGTAAAAGATGACTGGAGAAGGCAATGGCAAACCACCCCGCAAAAACAGTTTGACACAATGTGATGTCACCCTAGGAGTCAGTTATGACTCGGTGCTTGCACCAGGGGACTTACTGACTGTTTTTATAAATCGCCCGAAAAAGTATGCTCCTTATTACATTCACTTTTTTCCCTGTAGCTGGACTAAAGTATCACAGCAGTAACTTTTTAAATATTAGTGGTCTAGGAAGGGGCAAGGTAGATTATTCTGTGCACTCTGGAGATATGTAAAACAATTCCCTATATTTTTAACTAAATCGGGCACTATTCTGCCATCAATGTACTGTTCATGGTCTGAATGAGATTTGCAATCTCTGCACAAGCAATGGAAGTTAGTGAAATCGCTACCACTCACTTCCGTAGCAAACCTAGTTGCATGTAGATAATCCGGTGAGGAAGGTGCAGTGAATATATCTCTAGGTTGTTTATTGAATGTACCTTGAGAATTGATGTTGGTAGAGGTCAACAGAAAATCCTTTCCCCAGCTTTGTCAAGAATATCCTTGGTTAAGTGAAACAAGACTGCAGGAAGCAGAATAACTCATTAATAACTCCAGAAGGGTTGGTGATCCGGGGATTATTCCGATTACAAGATTGGAGTCAAGAATACTTTGTATCTGGTTGTGAGACAGCTGCACACCTGTGTGCAGACTCCAATAAATGACACCTCACAAATGTCCACATACATAGCTGGCGGTGCATATTGACCAACAACATTGAAGCATAGTCCTTCACCGCTATCTTCACAGCTCCTGAATGTGATATCATGTCATCTCAAGTGCTCATTCCACCAACACCAGTCCAAGCTTCATCTAATCGTCAACCATTGTCCAGTGTTGAAACAAACCGTCGCTGTCATGCAAACATGTGACCACAAAGGGTTCAGCGCTGGCGAGAAGCTAATGCAGCAACAAGCCACGATTTCTCCTCAGTCACAAGTTGAAGTTTGTAAATCTCAAATATATGCTGATATGCAAAAGCTATGAGCCAACAAGTCTCCTCAGCGAGTTGCTGACATTCGTAAATCACATGCAGCTCATATGTGAAAGCAACGTAGCAGAGCTGTGTTTGTGATGTGCATGTAACAGAGTTGTGTGTGTAATGTGCATGTAGTAGAGCTGTGTGTGTGTGATGTGCATGTAGCAGAACTGTGTGCCACCAAAAACACTGGTACTATAATTTCCTAAAAATTACTACTAAATTTTATAAGAAAGAGTATAACAATAGCCATAGGGTGGAGGCACAAGCACACTACTGCATAGTATATCACTGTTGTAACCACTTGATTTAGTTGGGTAGGTGGCGTACGTGCTCAGGAGCTGCTGCAAGAGAGAGTCTCCAGGTTAAATGCACCCTAGACCCAGGAGGCGTTTGTCACATACCGCTTTTTAAGAAAGGCCTGTAGCAACTGCTATGGATCATAAATATGAAACCATAAGGTCTATGTGCCTATACACTATAAACATGCTATGTAACCAACATTCTTGTTTTTCAGAGACTGCATATATTAAAGGGGTTGTCCCGCGGCAGCAAGTGGGTCTATACACTTCTGTATGGCCATATTAATGCACTTTGTAATGTACATTGTGCATTAATTATGAGCCATACAGAAGTTATAAAAAGTTTTTCACTTACCTGTTCCGTTGCTAGCGTCCTCGTTTCCATGGAGCCGACTAATTTTCGCCGTCTAATGGCCAAATTAGTCGAGCTTGCGCAGTCCCGGTCTTCTTCTTTTTTCAATGGGGCTGCTCGTGCTGGATGCCGGCTCCGTGTAGCTCCGCCCCGTCACGTGCCAATTCCAGCCAATCAGGAGGCTGGAATCGGCAATGGACCGCACAGAAGCCCTGCGGTCCACCGAGTGAGAAGATCCCCGCGGCCATCTTCATCAGGTAAGTAAGAAGTCACCGGAGCACGGTGATTCCGGTAAGCGCTCTCCGGTGCTCTTTTTTAACCCCTGCATCGGGGTTGTCTCGCGGCGAATGGGGGGGGGGGGGGGAGGTTGAAAAAAAAAAAAACACGTTTCGGCGCGGGACAACCCCTTTAAGTAAAGTTGTACGCTGCATAGTCAACCATGTGTCCACCTGCCATTATTCTATGCTATCCCATCAGTTACACATATGTCCTTGTGCAAGTGGTTGACACCTATGGTTACTCAAATCATGGTAACTTGACATAATAGAGACCCGTCATGCCTGCTGCTTTGGAGATGACTTGAAGAGCATTTATCACCAGATTTCATAATGCAAACTCAAAGAATTACTGTATGGATCTCCTAGACCTGATGAGGCAGGTACCATCTGTGACAGAATGGCTGTATAATCTTTTTAATGTTTTCCAGTCTGATGTTAAAAGAAGCATTTTATGAGTCCAGCTGTAGTTTTTAGAAAGGATTATACAACCACTCTATAGACGCAGAATAGAAATAAGGAGTGGAGCAAAACCCATGTGGTAAGAGTGGCCCAAAGAAAAAGCAAGGGCCATATGGGTTTGAAGCGTAGAAGACAAAACGGAGGTACTGCTGACCAGATACTGCTCCACTTAGGTGAGCGTGGGTGAACAGAGAGATACAACAAAAAAAACCCCAAAAAACTGGTGTCTTGGCGCTTCAGGAGCAATCAAATTCTTAGAACAATTAGGTTCAACTTCTTCTTTATTTGGTAATATGAGCAACCAGTATGAGAAAACGCGTTTCGGGACCAAACCCCTTGAATAGAATAGAACCCTTCATCGGTTCATCTGATTTACATGCAAATGGAGCCCTGAAGAACATTAGGTCCCAACTGCTGGGGAAAAATACCAGGATATCATGGAGGGTGCAGCGGTCAGGGCTGGTTGCTCATATTTTCCAGCGCTGGTTGCTCATATTACCAAATAAAGGAGAAGATGAGCCTTATTGTTCTGAGAATTTGATTTCTCCTGGAGCGCCGAGACACCAGTTTTCTTTTGCTGTATTTTGCCATACAATCTTTCTGACATGGAGTTTCAAAGGTAGTGCACCAACCTCATCAGATCCTAGGGATCTGTGTAATTGTGTGATATCTGGGGACACTTTATATAGTCCGTATATTTGGTACTGTGCTCTCCTGTGAGTACAAGAAATTTTTCAAAAACGATTACAGAAAACATTTAGAGTATTATTCCTTTTCTTCTTTAAAAACCCATTTCTGGGTGAATGAAAGTTATATATCTCATGTGTTCCCTTAATTCGCGCATTTACTTAGACCACCAACGTAGAGTCTCGAAGGAGGAAAGAGATCAAAAACAACTTGTGGGAAAAATAGGATTTGATGCTTTCTGTTTCAGAGAGGCTGAATCATAAAGAGTTTCTTACTTGTGAGAAATAAGCCACTGATGATGTCACTGGTGAGTCAAGCCCCTTTATAGAATGTTACGAGATATTTCAACTAAGCCCTCAAAAGCAGGTTTTCTAATCTTTTCACCATTTTTGTGTTCAGTACCCCTTTATAACAGAAGTTTCCAAGTTCCAGCTGCTGCGCTTTTGTGTTCTTCACTTACCCACTAAAATGTGAATTCAAATGTTTAACAATGACTTTATCTTTTAGTGGGTCTTGACTTTTTTTTTACAATGAGTGTGCAATATACTGCAATACTAAAGCATTGCAATATATTGTATGAGTAATCAGATGATCACTAATTCAAGTCTCTTATAAGGTCTAAAGAAAAAAGTAAAAATTAGTAAAATAAAGATTTTGTAATTATTAAAAAAAAAGAAAAATATTGTTTCTTTTAAATCCTTTTTCGCCATTTTTAGCATTAAAAAAACCCAAATATTTTCTATCAACACTAGAGATGAGCGAGTACCAAAATGCTCGGGTGCTCAGTACTCGAGTCGAGCTTTTCGTAATACTCGAGAGCTTGTTTCGAGTAGCAAACCCAATTGAAGTCAATGGACGCCTCGAGTATTTTTTAAGCTGACCGATGCTCCGCATAGGGGAGTTTGTGTTGGAATTCCTGAAAATCTCAGAAAGTCATGGAAACACCATAGAAACGGACTGGAAATGGCAGGGGCAGCATGCATGGCTGCATCTGAGGCTCCCAGGTCCCACTATTAAGCAAAAATGGGGGCAAGAGCCTGGCAGTCACCCCCCTAACAATTTACTTGGGAGAGACCATAAGTAGCAAGGCACACGCGCTGGCACATCTTAGCTAAGCACCACACTCGGTGCAACCAAGGTCAATCACCGCCTTCGGGTGACACCGCTGCCTCTTCTCCTGGGTTACATGCTAGCATTGCTGTCCAATCATCCACATGTGCCAGCGTCCACAGCATACTCAAATTATTCCCTGCGCAGCGTTCCGTTGCCCTCATGCCACACGCTTGCTTGATAGCCACACCACCCTCATATCTATTTATAAGTGCGTCTTGGATGAGGAGAAACCGGAGACACACACTGCAAAGGGTTGGCAGGGCCTGGCAGCCACCCTCCTTGAAAGTGTGGGTGATAGCCCACAATGCTGATGAGAATTGATGATAAATTGACATCTGATCATAATTCCAATCCCATGCCACCTCCGTCACAAAATTGTCAGGAGCCGCAAATGTGGGCATAAAGGGGACTCAGGTGCCAGCACCTGTAGTGACGACAGATCTGATTCCTGCTCACTAGAAGAGGAGAGATCAGAGGAGCTCTACAAATCAATCAAAACATCTCAGAGTGGCAGTAGCCATGATGAAGAACCCTCTACAAGCAACAGCTGCTTGGAGAAACTCGAGCAACCTGGCGAGGAAACACCTTCCACGGTACCCCTAACATTAGAGTGTTTTACCTTTCATCAGAAACTGGGAGCAGGAAGCTTTGCAGAAGTGTTCTTGGCAAGTGATATCATCCGCAAATAATGTGTTGCCATTAAAGTGTCAAATAAACGTTTATTCACGAAGCATGGGCACAGTTTCGTAGAGCGCAATATCTTAAAACTATCACACAAGAGCCCTTTCCTGATTCACGGCTTGGCCGCCTTCCACACAGAAAATTCTGTCTACTATGTATTGGAATTGGCCACCAGAGGGGACCTGTTTGAATTCATAGACAAGTACTTTCCTCTTAATACCCTCACAATACAATTCATACTAGCAGAAGTAATCTGTGGTACTCAGTTCCTGCACAAAAAAGACATCATACACCAGGACCTGAAGTCAGAAAACATATTTCTGACCGCAGATGGCCATATAAAAATAACAGACTTTGGCCTTTCTGCAATGGGTGTGTATGAGAGGATCAAAGAAACCCCTAGAGGTACACCTCCATATATGGCCCCAGAAATAGTGATGGGCCAGGAATATGGACGAGGGGTAGATTATTTTGCCATAGGTGTGATTCTGTATGACATGTACACATGTACGTACTCCTTTCCAGGAGAAGATAAAAACGAAATTCATCACTCCATCCTCCACAATAGTCCACACTACCCACAGTTCCTGACTCCTGACACAGTGGACATCTTACAAGGGCTGCTGTGTAAAGATCAGGACTATCGGTTAGGAGTAATAGGAGGCATCAAGCAGCATCAATTTTTTTTCTAACATCGATTGGGAAGATGTGGAAGCCAGAAGAATGGAACCACCAGCAATCATGACAGCAGATTTTGTTGACCTGAATACAGATCAAATTCTGGACTATATGGAAAAGCAAATCGATTTAAGTCCTGAAGACCAGAAAATCTTCAAGGAAATCAGCTTTGTATGTCCAGATTGGTCCAAACACTATCATCCCGTCAACAATGAGGTCATATGAACCTATACAGAGTATCAACGATATAGCCGTTACCATGAGACGTAAGTAGAAAGTGAAGATAAACCACTGCTCTCATGTTTTCATACCAACTGAGAAAGCAAATAATACATTTGTCATTTAGATGTTTGTTTTGCATTAGGAACAACTTCTCTCATGATTTTTTTTGTTCTTAGCAGATTCTGCCTATTCAAAAGTCTTCATCACAGCCGGTAACCTCCATCAATACCTCCATGACCTCTTCATAACATTAAATTGGAGTTTTCTACATACCAGACCTGACAACTCTATCGAATATCCACCACTTAACATCCACGTAGATTCGAGCTCTGACGACCCAGGAACTCATTCCGATCGCCGTATTTGGGGTCAGGAAGGAATATTTTTTCCCTTATTATGAGGATCAACCAACAATCCTCAGGGGGTTTTCGCCTTCCTCTGGGTCAACATAGCAAGTCATTAAAGGTTGAAATCGAAGGACTTCTTTCAACCTTACTTGTTATGTAACCATCTGGATATCTCATCTACAAGGTGGTGACGATGAAAGAAGGAAGCTGCTAAGAAAGAAAGCAGCTCCTTCACTCATCAGACTTAACAAACTGAAGGCCCAAAGGCTGAATATGGCGTGTTGTAGGATTCCTGGAAAGTGTCACCTATGTGTGATCCAGACCTGGATTTCCAAACACAACACAAGAGTAAGCCAAGGCCTGTAGAGCTAAATAACCATCATCAAGGATGCTGCTAAGGAAGAAAGCAGCTCCTTTACCCATCGGATATGACAGAAGGCAGCTGCTGAGATTGAAAGCAGCTCCTTCATCCACCGGACATGACAAACTGAGGGCCCAAAGGCTGAACGTGGCGTGTTGTAGGAATCCAAGAAAGCTACACCTCTGTGTGATCCACACCTGGATTTCCAAAAACACCACAGAGTAAGCCAAGGCCCGAAGAGCTAAATCACCATCATGAAGGATGCTGCTAAGGAAAAAAGTAGCTCCTTCACCCACCGGACATGACAAACTGAGGGCCCAAAGTCTGAATGTGGCATGCTATAGGAACCCTGGAAAGCGACACCTCGGTGTGATCCACACCTGGATTTCCAAAAACGCCACAAGAGTAAGCCAAAGCCTGAAGAGCAGAATCATCATCATCTCTGCTCCTTTCTATTCACAACATGATAATAACATCTTTCATACATTAATAATAAATGTATAATAACATCTATACAGGATTTGTCTTCATTATTCCCATATATATTACGAGATGTTTGGTTGGAATTGGTACCAGCTCTAGTCAGAATAAGAGGAAGAAGTGGTAACAACCAAGGAGCTAGCAACCAACATAATCCTCTCATAGAGGTGTCATAATTATCATTTCAGTTCCAGAACTACTAAAGTCATATTATGTGTATGGCAGCATTAGAGGACTCTACCTTGATCTTAATAACAGCATGCAAACCAATAAATGTTCTCATTTGATGCTGCCTTCTTGAAGGGGTCATACTATAATACACTTATCACCTATCCAAAGTCTCACAGCTGAGACCATCACCATTTCCAAGAAATGGAGTTTGGTGACCCACTCTTCTTGTCACTGTGGGCTCATTGCACTCGTCCACAGTGACAACAGATTAAAGGGAGCAGAGGTCGTACATGCGCGGCTCCATTTATTTAAATGGGGCCAATGAAAACCACTGAGTACAAAGCGCTCAGCTATCTTCAGCAGTTTATTGAAAATGAATGGAGCAGCCCCAGGCATCTGCGACCAGCGCTCCCATTCAATCTTCTCACTGTGTGGGGCTGCAGTGAACTCGGATAAGAAGAGGAGAACACGAGACAGAGGTAGATACAAGAGAGAGGCACATAGACAGACCTCAAAATTCATTATATATTTACCTTTCCGTATTAGATACAGGTCTGTTACACTTTTCATTCACTTTGCAACTTTTCATTCTCCTCTATCATGTCTTTTACTCTCGCTTTGAATTTTTATTTCCTCCTAATCATGAAGGGGAGATAAACAAGAAATAAGAAAATAAACTAAAAGCTAAAGTAACACACAAAACACAATCCTGCAGAGATGCACTTTCCTAAGGACAGTATGGTTGTTTTTACATGGCACAAGCTGCAAGCTACAGTGAACTGCCAGGGTTTAGCAGCGAGCACAGATACTGCTTATTAACCCTTTCCAATCCACTGTCTGACGTCTTAAGACATTATGATTTAAGGTTGTATAGCTCAGATGTTGGAAGATGCCCGTCGGGGTTCTCTTACTGTATATTGCCAGCCTCTCTGCTGTCGGAGTCTATCCAACGTGTCACCTCATGCAGTACTGGCTTAAGCCAGCATATAGCGCTGTTGTATAACGGCAGAAAAAGAGTAAGCCCCCTAGGAAAACTAGGATACAAATTGGATTGGAAAGGGTTAAAGCCTCAAAACTACAGCAATTTGTGGTAAAACCACTTGTGGCTCTTGCTGCTCACTTCTGGGATGAGCAGCTGCAACTGCGCCATCTGTGAATATATCTTGAGGGTTGAGTTTACCATAGCGGTCTAGCACTGCACCGCAAAACTATAGGAAAATTTGCAGATACAAAATGTATTCTCCTTCCCATTCTGCCGCAATTGGCATTGCCACTTGTTGATAGATGGATCTTCGGTTAATGATGATTCTAATATGCCATCTATAGAAAAGCCTATAGTGGTGCTGCATGAAATACAGCATTTTTATCAATAACTACAGAATAAGCGCTGAGATGAAGTTCCAGTGCTGCCCTGGAGAGGGAGCACAGCGGGCTAATGATAGCCAAGCTCCTACTCTAAAGGCAGGGATCTGAGGAACATTTGACCCCTGCAACTTAAAGGGAATCTGTCACCTTCTAGCCCTATGAGATAAGCATTGAATGGTGCTGCTATGTAGTTCTTCCATACAAATTTTACTTAGCGGGGTAACACCAAGGAGCTAGCAACCAACATCAATGCACTGAGCGGTGGCTTCCAGCGCTTACAGCGGGGAAGGTAATATAGCACTTACATCCCCTGACTCGGCGGGTTACCTGCTTTTAGTCCATAAGCTTAGCTCATAGGGCTAAAAGTAGGTTTCAGAGTCTCTTTAACTCCCTGATTGCCACTGTCAGAGGCTCTAGTGACACAATCATACAGAAAGCCCTAGGGGTCTCTGTACACTAAGGGCTCATTCCCATGTGCGTATCTAGTTGTGGTCTGTGCAATATGCAGTGTTTTCTCTGACCCAAACTGTGCATATTCCTTGCCTATTGCGTTGTTTTACTAGCGGATTCATTGCGTTTCTCATGTGCACAAAAAAAAAAATGCAGTGAACGAGTGTTTATAATCCCGTAGACTATTATGGACAGTAATAAGGACCAAAATAGGATACACTATTGTGTTTTTTTACGTCCTTGAAGAACACGTCTGAATAGGCCAATACAAATGAATGGGGTTTCTGTTCTCAATTGGTCAAGTGGGCGGTCTACACTGCTCACTGTTAAAAAAAAAAATCGACCCTTAGGGCGCCCACCCACTGGCGTTTTTTTTCCCTGCGAAATTCGCAGCATTTTTTTCTCTGCAGGGGTCTATGGGACTTGTAATGTTAAAATCGCGATCGCGCAAAATCGCGATTTCGCGGTAAATTGCGATTTTGCGCGATCGCGATTTTAACATTACAAGTCCCATAGACCCCTGCAGAGAAAAAAATGCTGCGAATTTCGCAGGGAAAAAAAACGCCAGTGGGTGGGCGCCCTTACCCTGTGACATCAAATGGGGGAGACCGCCCACTTGACACATTCAAAGCGCAGGGAGATGAATCTAAGAAATGCCAGTACTGGAGAACGCAGAGGAATAAACTACAGTCGCCGTAAAAACACGCTGGGCCTGTAGATGTTAAAGCCCCAGGGTCTTGGAGTGGTCTTGGACTTCCTGGCTATTGAAGGTAGCCAAGAGCCTGGAGCAGTGTGCGTCCCCCAGTCATGCGATTACTGTTATCCAATGGATAATGTCAATCTCATGAAAGTTTTATAAAAGTTCAAGTTTCTTCTCCGCTCACATATCTGATCAACTTTCCTCTGGCCTCCGCAATGGCCTACGGTGATCTGAGGAGGAGCGAACATTCACAGAGCGCAACTCTTTATACTCCATCCCTGCCACCAAGTTAAAGAAATACACAATAAAAAAAAACCAAAACTATTCCAGAATTAATGTTTTCTCTTTGTTTCCAAAGAAAAAAAATAATATAAGTTTTACAATATATTATATGTACCCAAAAATGGTACAAATAAAAACTACTGTTCGCCAAGTAAGAAAACAAGCCCTCATACAGCCATGTCGATGGGAAAAAAAAATAAAAATTATGTCTTTTAAAAAGTGCAGTTGAAAATCCCCCAAAAATCCTTCTGTTGTCATGGCCAAAATAGTCCGTGTCCTTAAGGGCTGTCCAGAATTTGAAAAACATGGCTGCTTTTCTCCAAAAACCATGTCACAACTGATAATCGGTTGTGTGTGGTACTGAAACGAAGTCCCATTCACTGTTATGAAGCTCAGTTGCAATACCAGACACTATCCATGGTCAGCTGTGGCGCTGTTTCCGGAACAGAGCAGCCATGGTTTCCTAATCCTGGACAACATTTGAGAAAATGCCTGTATGGGCCTAATCACACAGTGCAGCCAAATTTTATTTTATAGGTTGGGCACCATACGATCTGAAAATGGTTTAGACAGGTGATACGATTGTCTGTGTGAAGACACCCGAGATTGAGAACTTCATGCAAAGTCAATGCATGCCAGTAAATTACAACTTACCTCAACTGTCAGGATCACATTATTTTTCTCAGTAATTCTATTTTCATATGCCAGTAACAAAGCTGAAAAGTATTTTATCTCCAGCTGCAAAGAAATATATGAATGACTAAAAGATGATTGATGGATTAAAACGCGCCAAATCTTACTTTTCATCTTAGCCACCTGCTACAATATGGAGTTAAAGGTAACCTGTCATCACCTATAACCAGTATAAAAAGTCCAGCTGAGGTACGAAAAAACTAGATTTTTGTAAGAACTTACCATAAAATCTCTTTCTAGTCTTGTTCATTGGCGGACACAATTACCTGTCCGTTGTCCTTGGCTCCGGGTTGAGTGCCGGGCTGTCACTTGTCCTGCAGGTGGTGGGGAGAGGGGTTCTGTCAAACGGACTTGTGGCCGGGGGTGCTGTCAGATAGACTTGTCGCCGTCGGGTGCTGTCACATAGACTTGTCGCCGTCGGGTGCTGTCACATAGACTTCTTGCCGGGGGTTGGAGTGCTGTCACATAGACTTGTCACTGTGGAGTGTGCTGTCACATAGACTTGTCGCTGTGGAGTGATGTCACATAGACTTCTTGTCGGGTGTGGGGGTGCTGTCACATAGACTTGTCGCTGTGGAGTGTGCTGTCACATAGACTTGTTGCTGTGGAGTGATGTCACATAGACTTCTTGCCGGGCGTGGGGGTGCTGTCACATAGACTTGTCGCTGTGGTGTGTGCTGTCACATAGACTTGTCGCTGTGGGGTGTGCTGTCACATAGACTTGTCGCTGTGGTGTGTGCTGTCACATAGACTTGTCGCTGTGGGGTGTGCTGTCACATAGACTTGTCGCTGTAGAGTATGCTGTCATATAGACTTGTCACTGCAGGGTGTGCTGTCACATAGACTTCTTGCCGGTGGTGGGGCTGCTGTCACATAGACTTCTCGCTGTGTGGTGTGCTGTCACATAGACTTGTCACTGTAGGGTGTGCTTTCACATAGACTTCTTGCTGATGATGGGGGTGCTGTCACATAGACTTCTTGACGGTGGTGGGTGTGCTGTCGCACAGACTTGTCGGTGTGGGGGACACTGGAGGGGGCCCTGAGGGGGGTACTGTGGAGGGCACTGTGGGAGGGGCACTGTGGAGGGGACATGTGTGTGGGGGCAGTGTGGAGGGTGCACTGTGTGTTGGCACTGTGAGGGGGGCATGTGTGTGTGTGTAGGGCATGTTTGGTGCTACTTTCACTTTCAATGGCAGAGGATCGCGATTGAAAGCATGTCCCCTCATCACTGGACACTGGGACAATGATGTGACAATGATGTGACAGTGCTGTCCCAGTGACCAGTGATAAGGGGACATGCTGGGGAAATGAAGGAGTCTCCTGTTACAGCTGTCACAGCAGTAACAGGAAATCGCACTGCTCTCCCTACTCTCCCATTACTGTGAACAGATCGGGCGGCTGCCGGATCCATTCAAAGCAGTGAAGGGACTTGCGGCGGGGGAGAGCTATATCGGGCTGTCACTCACAGCCCGATATCGCTCTCCCCATGACAGCGTGCTTCTCCCTAATGATGCCGTCGGGAGCACGCACGCTGAGGAGAGAGACAGCAGTGCATCATGGGAACTACCCAGCAGCACCATCTTTGAAAAATTCTTCAGGCCAGCTTTATAAAGGGAAGAAAAGGAATAAAAAGGTAAGCAGAATATCGTTTTTCATGTGTAATGCTGTAGTGTGTGATGCTTTTACTCTACATGGCATTAATGGGAAAAAAAATCAGTTTGGGCGGCGGGACAACCCCTTTAAATAACCAGTGGGGTTGTTTGGAGTCAGGTAGGAACTTTGAAACGTTGATCCAGGGATTATTCTGACTTCCATTATGGAGTCAGCTAGGATTTTGTTGCCCCCAAATAGGCTAAATTGTCTTCTGCCTCATTTGATTTTTTTGCCTTCCTCTGGATCAACAAGGGGAGGTGAAAAAAGGCTGACCTAGACGGACGTTGTCTCACTTCAGCCTAACATACTATGTTACCGCCATAATCTTCTCACTACTTAATGCACACTGTATGATTGGCTACAATCTGATTGGCCAGTACCAAACAAGTAAGCAGCACTGACCAGTCAGAGAGCAGGCGTAATGAATCGGTAGACCAACACCACCAATGCACTCTGGAAATTAGGTGGTCGAAAGATTGTGGCAGGATGACTGAAAGCAGGGCTCTGAACCTGTGGAACAGAAACAGGGGCTTTAATTCTGCGCTATATTTTTGCTATCGGCTGGGATTAAAGCCTTGGACCAAGCGCCGTATATTTACTGAACCTGGTCCTTAAGGGGTTAAAGTAGAGCTGAATAAGGTAACATCATGTTGCAAAAAAATCTACATATGAAGCATGTATCAACGCAGTGATAATACCAATGTAACCAGGGACTCACCATTAGATGATAACTGGATGATGCGGAATTTTATGGAACTGGCAGTAGAAATTGAAACAGATACTATGGAGCTGAACTAACCAGAGAAGGTAAAGTCCCCTGGTGCAAGTACCAAGTCACAACTGACTGCTAGAGTAACATCCCATTGTGATTTGCTATTGCCTTTCCCAATCATCCTTTACCCCCCATCCCCCCCAAGTTGGGTACTTTTTTTTTTACCAACCTTGGAAGGGTGAGTCAACCTTGAGCCGCTACCTGAACCAGGATTGAACTTGCAACCTTAAGGTCGTGAGCAGGAGCTTAGGACTGCATTTCCGCTGCCTTAACACTCTGCACCACACAAGTCTCTATAATCATGGTAGGGAACTTGGTCTGGGGCGTCAGGAGCTTCATGAACTGCGTTTCCATGGAGGAGAAGCTGCACACAAGCCTAATGCTGGGTTGCCACGGGATGGCTCACCCGTGAAAATCTTGCGGTTTTGCCGCAGCGAAAAACCATGAGATTTCGTGGAATAAACACAGCTTCAAAACCCGCGGCACTTAGCTACAGGTTTTGGAGCATGCTTTTCCATTGCGGCCAGTACTCCCAAAGAGAGGAGCGAGGCCACAACAAAAGAAAAAAAGAAATTGACATGCTGCATCCCAGGAATCTGCGCCGAAGTGCCGGCTTTCCCGCAACGGATTGTCTGCCCCGTAATGGCTGAGATTTTTGACAAATCTCGTCTACATGGCTGGCTAATCCCGGGATTAGCGGCCACAGGCGGATTTGCCGCAGCAAAATTCCGCAGCAAATCCGCCGTGTGTGAACCCAGCCTAAGGGTGCATTCACACGAACGTATATCGGCTCGGTTTTCGCGCCGAGCCGATATACGTTGTCCTCATGTGCAGGGGGGAGGCTGGAAGAGCCCAGGAGCAGGAACTGTGCTCCCGCCTCCTCTCTGCCTCCTCCCCACCCCCTCTCGCCCCTCTGCACTATTTGCAATGAGAGGAGGCGAGACGGGGGCGGGGCTAAGTGCCGTGAATTAGCCCCGCCCCCGTCCCGCCTCTCCCCATTGCAAATAGTGCAGAGGGGCGGAGAGGAGGCAGAGAGGGGGCGGGAGCTCAGTTCCTGCTCCTGGGCTCTTCCAGCCTCCCCCCCCCCCTGCACACGAGGACAACGTATATCGGCTCGGCGTGAAAACCGAGCCGATATACGTTCGTGTGAATGCACCCTAAGACTAACAGGAACAATACCAAGTGACGGCTGGAGTGGTGTGAAGCTCGTTGTCATTGGACTCTGGATTAATGAAAAGCTATTTCCTGCAGTCATGAACCTCCTCTTACTATCTGGCAATCAGATGGATGAATCAGGGTTCGGTGAACCCCCGGAGAACACAACCTACAAGGAAGCATAGTGCGTCATATAAAAATTAGTGTAGTATTAAATGATCTAGGCCGGTTTTTCAGAGTTTAGCCCCTTACTGGCAATTAAGCATTAATGTTGCAGCAGACAAAGACCTTTTACACAATTGTCATTATCACTGTTGTGCTAATAGTTGGAGGAAGACCCTTCCCTGTTCCAGCCTGATTGGCCCCTGAGCACACAGCGAGCACCATAAAGACACCATTTGACGAGTTTGATGTGGAAGAACTTGAGTGACTGCGTGGAGCCCGAACCTCAACCACATCCATACCTCCGGGAGGAATGGAAACAGACTGAGTCGCACTTTCTCCCTCAACATAAGTGTCTGACCTCGTAAATACGGACAGTCCCAGTAATACAATTGGGGTGTGCCGCCCCGTTGTCATGGCAGCCTGGGGCGATAGCCTGTCAAAATGCAGTATAATGCAATACCGTTGTATTACCTTATACAGTATGAGTGATCAAACAATCGCAAGTTCAAGTCCCTCATGAGGACTTTAAAATAATGTAAGAATGAGTGAAAACAAGTTTTATTAAATATTAAAAAATAAAAAGCTAGTAGAAGAAAAAAAAAACTTTTTCCAAGTGATCTCATCAAGAAATAAAAACAAACCAAATAAAATTTGGTATCACTGCGTCCGCAATAGTCTAGATAAGTGGTTCCCAAATTCTTTCAGCCATGGAGCCCTTTTTGAAGCAAAAGTTTCTCGTGGAGCCCCTAAGCAGGACAGAGGGTGTGGTCATATCATTTTTACCTCCATCGTTATAAAAAGTACAGGGCTGTTCAAAAAAAAAAACAGGGAGGGACGCTTGAGGACTGGATGGGCTGTTGATATACATTATATTTAAAAATTACCATGCTGTGGAAATAAATCCGTCACCTCATGCCAATATCCACACGGGTTTTGTGCAGATTTTATCCACAGCGGGTGATGAGATTTTTAAAATCTCAACCACTTTGCTGCTCCAGCAACTTGCCATTCCTTGCATTGCCCTGCGACCAAATGTAATTCTTTGTTTGATTTCTGGTTCTCATTCTCCATTGTGGTCAATCCTGGATCTGAGGAAGAGGACATCTTTAACCGCCTCAATTTCCTCACTGTTGATTTTTCCATGAACTGTACCATTACTTGCTGTCATAATTAGCTTTGTTCTCCTTATATTGATGTACAGTCCCATGCGCTCACTTTCTTCTTTAACTCTTTGGATCAGATCTTCAAGGTCCTTTTCATGTTGTATCACCGGTATGTTGAAGATTGTTGATGTTTCTCCCACAGATTTTCACTCCAGTTGTTGATACGTCCAGGTTGCATCATCTCATGATTGATTTTAGTGTACAGATTGAACAGGACCCGGGATAGAATACAGACTTGTCGGATGCCTTTCTCGATCTCGAACCAGTCAGTGCAGAGGCGTAACTTGAAGCTCCTGGGCCCCATGGCAAAACCTGTAACAGGGCCCCCAACTATAATGCTTTATTCATAGTACTGGGCTCCCTATATGGAGAAGAGATGACTTATGGGCCCCCTGAGGCTCCTGGGTCCTGGTGCAACCGCACCCCCTGCATCATCTATAGTTACGCCAGTGAGTCAATGTTACCGAAAGCTGTCCATGCTGTGGCTTCTTGGTTCTCAATTCTTCCAGATGTTCTTCACATTTCATTATTTAAATGAGTTTTCATTCCATTTTAATAATTAATTAAAGGTAAGATTAGGAACAGATTCCATAGTACCTGTAATATGAGTAGAGTAGGAGGTACATTCATTGATCAAAATGTCGTTAGCACTTTCCAGTACGAGAGAAAACTTTTAGCTAAAAGCCCAAAAAGCTAGTTGTATTAGTGGTTGTAGGTTCAAATGAACCTGTGGCTTTCTGTCTCCTTTCTTTTGTGCAGTCTCTATGGACCTGACTCAATTGCCTGGACAGACGTAGCAATTGCTAACATGACTGACGTATCATCAAAACTTCATTTACAGCATTGCAGTTCTTATAATATGCTAAATGTGAAATTAAACCTTGCCTTTTCACAACCAGGAGGACCATGCGTGGCTGAGCTGGATCGCTGGGGCAGGGGATGAGTAAGTACCACTGAATTTGTTATTTTAACACATCTGGCAGTAAAATTGCATTTAGTAAATGGACAATTTATTTTAAAGGGAATGTCACCTACTTTTAGTCCTATAAGCTATACTTATTGACTGAAAGTAGCTGACCTGCTGAGATGGGGGATGTAAGTGTTATACTTACCTTCCCCATTGTCCCACCCCAGTGTGAGCGCTGGAAGCCACTGCTGTAGTGCATTGAGTAGCGCTGCTAAGTAGTCCTCCCATTATAAAATGTGACTAGGCGGACTACTATCAGCGGCTCTCAATGCATAGAGCGGTGGCTTACTGCACTGACACTAGGAGAATGACTGGGAGGTAAGCATAACACTGACATCCCTGGACTCAGTGGGTTACTTACTTTCAGCCCATAAGCTTAACTCATAGAGCTAAAAGAAGGTGACAAATTCGGTCTAACAATTGTCCATCTGGCACCCATCTTCTAGGGACCGCAGACAGTAGTGAGCATATAAGGTGTAAAAATAATTTCCTTCTTTATTCCTCCATCAAAGCGACGTTTCAACCTATAAAGCTTGATGAAGACCTCTTTATAGGTCGAAACGCGTCGCTTTAATGGAGGAATAAAAAAGGAAATTATTTTTTTTGCTGTCACTACTCTCTTTTATACGGCGGATGTTAGATTTGAGTCCCAGGCTCTGACTCTGAGTGGCGTTGCATATGGACTTTGCCTGTCTCCTGTTACCTGTAAGTGTATCGAGTGCTGCTGGCAAACATTTTTGTGAAGTTTCTTTACCCGTCTTCTAGTAAGTTTATCTCAGGTATTTTATCATCTTCTCTATTTCTAATGATCAGCTAACCAATTGAGGGTGAGGAAGATATGTACTGTATTTTTCGTTCTATAATACACACCGGACTATAGGATGCACCCCGGTTTTAGAGCTGGAAAATAGGGGAAAAAATTTTTGAACTCACCCAGGGCCACACAGGGTTAGTGCCAAGCGACGGGGCAGAAGAAGCAGCAGAGTCTAAAAAACCCTCACTCCATGTCACAGCGGCGCTTGTGTGCAGCAGGAGGAAGGAAGGAAGCCGTTTGGTGGAGGTGCAGTACCCGCCGGCGCTCACCACCAACCAGAGGTACGTATTGGCAGCAGGAGAGAAATCTTCTGACTGATCGCACATTTGTTCGTGTGATCGCGAGTTTAACACGCGAACGCGCTAACTAAATCGCGTTCGTGCGTTAAATTGGCGCTAAAAATGGCGATCTGAACGAATTCTCGACACATTCGCTCTATAAGATGCAGCAACTTATTTCCCCCGCTTTGGAGGGGAAAAAAAGTGCGTCTGAGGCCTTAGTCAGACGGGCGTTTTTTTGCGCGATTTGAGCGATTTGCGCATGCGCATGCGTCCGGCGATTTTTTAAAACCATTGCTTTGCAATGGTATCGGACACATGAGTGCTTTTTATGCGCTCGTCCGATAAATTATAGAACAGAAATCGCAGATCGCACCAATCTGCGATTCCTGTTCTCTTGTCTATATGCGCTCAATGGGGTCGGCGGCAGCAGCTCCGACCCCATTGAGAACATATAGAAGACAAATCATTCTTCTCTGCCACAGCTGTAACAGCTGTGGCAGAGAAGAACGATGTTTGCCCATTGAATTCAATGGAGCCGGCAATACAGCGCTGAGCCAATCAGGGGGCAGGTCTGACTCACACCCCCTTCACACCCACTGCAGGCCGGCTGCGCGGAACTCCGGCTGCCGGGAGAAGGTGAGTATGTATATATTTTTTATTTTAACACTTTTCTGGATGAATTGCAGGGAAGGGCTTATATATTTAAGCCCTTCCCGACAATTCATCCCACACTCGCCCGCAGCGCATTGCTTTCAATGGAGTCGGCTGTATTGCCGGCTCCATTGAATGCAATGCGCTGGACAGCTCCAGCCCGTTTCTAATGAAACGCGGCTAGGAGCAGATTTTCGGGCGATTTTCGGGCACCGGTCACGCGATTTGCAGATGCGCATCCGTCATGCGATCCGCAAATTGCGCGAAAAAACGCCCGTCTGACTAAGGCCTTATAGAGCGAAAAATACGGTAACTTCTAAAGTGCTGTTGAATATTGGTGCATTCATTTCTTTTGTTTTAACTCTAGGGACATCGGTATTTGCTTTATTACTATATTTTTTGTCACTTTTATAATTTTAGGGCCCTTTTAGAACGGGTGACCAAGTGACAGTTAATCATAATCATAATACTTGGCAGAGCGCCCAACAAACGTGCCCTATTGTTTCTAAGACACTTTGGGCCTGTACATTCTAGAACTGGTAATGCAGCATAAAGGCCACTTGTAAAATAGTTTATCCATTCCTCATATTCTCTGCAGGGCTTTGTATGAATCACTGCTGATGGATCTACAATTGGTGCCATACCGCCTTTTGTTAGCTTGCTGAATGTACTTTTGCATATTCTGTTGGTTGGACTGAGACAAAACTCCTCTGGGAATTCCAAGCATTTCCCGGGTTTTGTGGTTTTATGCCAACAATTGCAGTGAAAAGCTTGGTAAGAGTTGTGCGCACCTGGGAGTCCCACGCGTCATACTGTATAGGGTTGTTGGTGTGTCAACAAGGGTCTATAGGATTTTAATGAGGACATAAAAGGACGTAAGATTTGATCATGCCTTTGCAATCGACCTAAACCCATTCATCAGCAGAGATTGTTTTATTTCCGTCTTTTGTCCCTCCCTTTTGAGAGCCATCAGTTTTTTTTTTCATTATAGGAGGACTTGCTTCTTGGAGGATGAATTCTATTTATAATGGTATATCTTAGGCCGGGCTCAGTTGGCCGTAAACGTCAAATGCTGCAAGGGTCCTGCAGCATTTTACGGCATTTTTACAGCTCTGGGGCCTGCGTATTGCCACGTATGGCGGCGAAGTTTTACTGCGCTTGACAGCGTACTCACAGGGTCATACGGAGTAAACTTGTTTTTTTTCTTTGCTTATATTTCCCATGGAATTGCATATGGGCGCGCATATATACGCAGCCATAGAAAACAATGGGCTGTATCTCACGTATATACGCAGCAAAATAGAACAGGCTGCATTCTTCTTTGCGCTCCCGCATTATGCAATTCCGACACACTAATGTGATCAGAACTGCATAAGACAGTCTAATTGATTGCCTGCGAGTTACCGCATATCACACGGTTGTGCACCGCACAAGATGCGCTAAACATACATCTGTGTAAGCCCGGCCTTAATGTACTGCAAAACTTTAAAGATATTTTAAGTGGGGTGAAATAAAAAAAAAAACAGCCGCACGATTTTGGGGGTCTTTTGTTTTCACAGCGCAGTAAGGGTGGACACCCACTGGCGTTTTTTTCTCCACTGCACTGTGAGAGTAAATTTAAAGTCTTGAAGTGCAGTGCGAGAAAAAGACTGGCATCACGCCAGGATATCGGCAGCACGCTGGCATATCGCCAGTCTTTTCTTTTTTTTTTTTTTAAATCCGATTTTTTTAATTGAAATTTTACAAATTAAACATGTTTGACAGAATTGGCTCCTCGCAGGGATATACTTTTGAAACTCCAACTATGACAGGTACTCGGGATGAGTATATGATTATCCAATACAAAAATTAGAATTGTCTCATTTATAACTAAGGCATAACAACGACTTTTTGGTTGGAGTCTCATGTGTCGATAATCGGATAGCTGAGAAGCCGAATATAAAAGAAAAGAAAAGAGAGAAACCCCCCCAAAAAAAAAACCAAAAAAAACCCAAAGAACTGAGAAGAGTGTAAAAACCTTAGAAAGAAAGAGAAGAAGGGGGGTGGGGCAGCGGGTAAGGGAAAAGAGAATGGGTGGGGGTAGGGGGGATACGAGGCTACCTATTCCGACTCGTCCCACCTCCCACGTCCCCCCGGCCGACACACTCCCAGCCAGACGTCAAGTTGGGCACCTGAATATCCTACGACATTCCAGCCGTCCCTTGAACGGGTAGAGCTTCCAGATTCACGTCAGTTAGAGCACCCGGGGCCTTATTTGCTTGTCAGGGTCAAGTGGGATGAGAGGGGAAGTACCTCTCTCTATTATGACCTATCCACCTCTTTAAAGAAGTCATGTAGTTTTCTCCTGGCTGCCTCTCAAGGTAATCCGCCTCCAAGGGGCCCAAATCTCCTCAAAGCTGTCGTGAGTACTTTTGTTCCAGCTGACTAGTTCCTCCATGTTAAAAATTGAGTCCACTTTAGCTTTCCACTGAGATAGTGTCGGGGGAGTCTTCTGAAGCCACAAAACTGGTATAAGTGCCTTGGCAGCGTCTAGGAGGAACGCTAGAAGTTTGTCCTTCATTGGGTGAAAGACGGATGAGGGCTTCCACAAAAACAGCATCTCTGCTGTCAGTACAAAGTTGGGTTTTAGTTGCTGTAAAGTTTTTTCTATTTCCTCCCAAAATATGGATATAATCGGGCAATCTAGCCAGATGTGTTTAAAAGAACCGGTTTCTGTGTTGCAACGCCAGCACCTATCGTGTGGGGATAGTTTATAAGCACAGAGCCATTGTGGAGTTTTGTACCAACGTACTAAAAGCTTGTAGTGGCTTTCTTGTAACAAAAGGCATGGGGAAAATTCGAACGCAGTTTGCAGAATACGTTTTGCGTCGAGAGGGGAAATAGAGGTGTTCAGCTCTTTCTCCCAAGATTTGAGGAAGTTTGGTTTGTAGATTGTTGGGGGTGTTATGATCTTTTTGCGGAGTAGAGTTATTGCTTTTTTGTTGAAGGTGTCTCGGTTGAGAAATTTTTCGAAAGGGGTGTCAGGGCGAGTGGATCTATATTTTTTCTTAAATTCCTCAATCGCGTGGATTATGTGTGCCCTTTGATGAAGGAGAGCGAAGAGCGCGGTAGTAAGACCGAGACGATATCAGAGGTTTTTTTTGTGTATTTGGGCTTGAAGGTCTTTCACTTTTAGAGAAGCGAAATCTTTCCAAATATTTCTAATTGTATCATCCATTGGTCTCCCTAAGATTTTGTTGAGGAGATTGAGCGGGGTCTCCGGGGATGGTGTAGGAGCTAGGTCTGATCTCAACTTATCCCACACCTCTAAAGGTCCCTTCAGCAGAGGGTTAATCTTCTTAGATCTGTATAGGCCTTTACTGCGGAACCATAAGTCTCCCCGCAAGGCATTTCCATATGTTTCTGCTGTTAGGGAATGTAATATGGTGTCTTTAGTGGTGGACACTAATTCCGTCCAATAGTTAAGTTGTATGGCTGTGTAGTAATCGTGGACACACGGCAAGCCGACTCCTCCCTCCTCTCTTCTTCTCACCATGAGGCTATATGCTAAACGTGGTCTTCTCTGCCTCCAGACATATCCTGAGAACGCTGATTTCAGTGTTTTGAAGAAGGCACGGGGGAGAGCAATCGGAAGCATTCTGAATCTATAAAGGATCTTGGGAAGGACGTAGGAGTTTAGTACATTTTTTCTGCCGAACCATGAAATGAGCGGCATATCATAGGTGTGTAGCAGATGTTTTATTTGCGTTAATAATGGAATATAGTTATATTTGTATAGATCTTCAATCTCTTTGGTGATTGTAATCCCTAAATAATCTACTGATGAATTGGACCATTTGAAGGGAGAACCGTTGCTAAGAGCTTTGTATTTGTTTAGGGGGAGAGAGACATTTAGGATGGTGGATTTGGAAAAATTAATTTTAAGGTTGGAGATACTGCCATAGGTTTCTAGGAGGGTTAGCAGATTTGGGATGCTCCTTTCAGGTTCGGAGATGACAAACATAACGTCATCTGTGAAAGCGGCAGTGTGTATGGCTTTGGAGCTTAGTTTAAGTCCATTTATGTTAGGGTTCAATCTCACACTCTGCAGAAGGGGCTCCATGGATAGGATAAAGAGGGTCGGGGAAAGGGGACACCCCTGTTGGGTACCATTTCTAATGTTGAATGGGGGAGATAGTAGATTATTAACTTTTATTCTGGCATAAGGTTCCTGGTATAATGAAAAGATAGCAGAGATAAATGAATCCGGAAAGTTTAAGTGCAGTAGAAATCTTTTGATCTAGGACCATTCCACCCTATCAAACGCCTTTTCGGCGTCGGTGCTAACCAAGACTAGGGGAATTTTATGGGTTTGTGCATATTTAATTGCATGAAGCAGTCTATAACAGTTGTTTCTACCTTCTCTGCCCTTTACAAACCCCGTTTGCTCGCTATTTATTAACGAGGGTACCAAGTTCTCTATCCTTTTTGCAAGCAGTTTTGCCCAGAGTTTAACATCCACATTAATCAAGGATATTGGTCTGTAATTACTACAGAGTTCGGAATCCTTGTTCTCCTTGTGTATAAGCGTAATATGCGCTTCTTGCGCCTGTTTAGTTAGTGGATCTCCAGACAGCAGTGCGTTAAACAGGTCTCTTAGTTTTGGCGTTAGGATCTCTCTAAAGGATTTATAATAGGAGCTAGGGAGACCGTCCGGCCCTGGACTTTTTCCGGACGGGCATTGATTCACAATGTCCTCTACTTCTTGTATTGTTATGGGGTCTAGTAGCGATTTGGCTGCATTCTCATCTAATTTTGGCAGTTGGGCGTCTTTTAAGAATTGGTCCATGTGTTTCTCTCTATCTGATTGGCTTTTAAAGGAGTTTTGGTCTTTGAGGTTATATAGATTTGCGTAGTAACGCTGGAAATTTTCTGCAATTTCCTGAGAGGAGGATGTCGTCCTACCGGTATGATCTTTAATTGTGGCAATAGCGTTTCTGGATTTTGCTTTCTTGATTAAAGATGTGAGAAGCTTGCTGCCTCTGTTTCCGTGGGCGTATGACATATGTTTCAGGTAGATATGTTTTTTATTATGTCTGGCTTCTAGAAGATTTTTAAGTGCGTGTCTAAGCTCCGATAAGTCTTTTTGCTTGTCTGTAATTTGTGAAAGCTTTGCGACTTGCTCTAGCTTGGCTATTTTTGTTAGGAGGTTATCAATTTCAGCTTGAAGCTGTTTTTTGATCTTAGACCCCAATGCAATAAAAAGGCCTCTTATGTAGGCCTTGTGGGCTTCCCAAACTACAGGGAATTTCATATCTTCTGTGCTGTTTAATAGAAAGTATTCTGCTAATTGTTTGGATAGATTTGTCTTCTCTTTCTCTGAATCTAGAAGAGAAATATTAAGCTTCCAGTTCCACTCCCGGGGGCCATCTCCTTTGAACTGAATGTCAGCGTGGATAGGGGCATGGTCAGATATAGTAATAGCTTCTATTTTGTTTTTTTCTACTTTAGTTAACATATTTTGGGACACATTATGGTAAGAAGAGTGTAATTGAGAGAAATAAGAATAATCTTTTAAAGAAGGATTCAGGGCTTGCCATGCGTCCACGGTCCCCAGGTCCGCCAAGGTTTTGTTTAATTTTTTAATTTGTTTCTGTGGTATCCATGATCTGCCTGTCGAGGAGTCTACTGATGGGTTCAAGGTGGTGTTTAAGTCTCCCCCTAAAATAATGGAGCCTTCCGCGAACTCTTTTAGTTGGTGTAGTTGGTCTATCAACCAGTTAACCTGATTCGAGTTAGGTGAGTACAGGTTGGCTATTGTTATTTTGACGTTGTTGATATAGCCCTTGAGAAGTACTCTGCCCATTTCGTCTGAGTACTTTGCCTTGAGATTAAATGTTATAGATCTATGGAAGAGAATGGAGACACCCTTGGAGGCGGAAGTAGGATGCGAGTTGTGGAAGCTTTGGGTAAATTGCTTCCCTGGTAAGCTGGAGCAGTTGTTTAGTTTAAAATGTGTTTCCTGTAATAATAGTACTCTAGATTTGTATTTTTTAATTAGTTGTGCGACACTATATCTTTTTTGAGGTGTATTGAGGCCCCTTACATTAAATGACGTGAATCTTACCGTCTCCATGTTCCCAACGCTGGTCTTGGCTTAGGTCTTCTGTCCGGAGGGTTTCCCGTTCAGGCGGAGGTGTGGTCGAAATAGGAAGGGCTCTGTAACATAAAGAAACAATTAGAGACCGGGGTAGCACTTCAGTCGGCTCGACTGTGGACCGAGCTCTGCTCCGGCCGTGGGGGCACTGGGAGGCGGGAAGGCGGGAAGGCAGGTAGGGTTACTGGTAGGGGGTAAAGTTAGAAAGGGGAGCAGTAAAGGTAACAAGCACAAAAGAAAAAGAACAGTGGACTACGTAATATTAAGATGTTGTTACTGCAAGCTGAGTCCATAAACTTGTCCTCCTTTTCCAGAGGGACGGATAGGTTTTCTCGGGTAGAAACAGTCTATCCGTAAGAATGAGGCGGTTGTGAAAGCGATTAAGTAAACGTTTAACTGTCAACGGAAAAATGCCTGGTCGGAGGGGCACGACCGGGCTCCTTCAAGTGGGGTAGGGTCAACTCGAGGACGTCTAAGCATCCTTGAAGAACGAGGGTGGTTCGCGATAAAAAACTCTCAGAGGACTGAGTCCTTGTGATGAATAGTCACGATGTGTCTAGCAGATCAGGTGTCACCCAGGGGGGCATCATCCCTATTTTTCTTTCTTTGGTTGCTTCTTGGAGATTTAGCATAATTGGCTATGCGCCAGCTCTCTGAGGCGGGGAGAAGCGGCAGAGTCGGGAACTATGGCAGAGGGAGCCAGTTAGGGAGCTCTATGGGTTCCAAACCCAGGTGTTGCCAGTTGTTCCGGAGATCTTCAGGGGTGCGTATATTCAATCTCTTCCCCTTGTAAGTGATGCCCAGGCCAAACGGGAAGAGCCAGGCGTAACGAATATTTTTCTCTTTAAGGACCTCAAGCAAAGGTCTGAGCATTCTGCGTTTAGCCAGAGTCGACGGTAATAGGTCCTGGAACAATTGCACTGCTGCACCATCATATGTTAGGTTCCTGGCACTTCTTGCAGCATTTAAGATGGCTGCTGTGTCCAGAAAAGCAAGAAGCCTACAGATAACATCTCTGGGCGGCTCATTAGTTGCAGGTAGTGGCCTTAGGGCTCTGTGGACCCTCTCTATGGTAATAGCTGCTGCTCTTTCCGCGCCTAGCAGGTCTTTAAAGATCTCTAGGGCGATTTTCCCCAGAGTGTCCTGCGCCCAAGTTTCTGGTAAGCCCTTTATGCGGACATTATTCCGACGGCTCCTATTTTCCATATCCTCCTGCATGAGGAGCGCTCTATTCAATTGCAGGTGGTGTTCTTTAACTGCAGAGGCTAGATCGCTGGAGTGTGTGGTAATGGTGGCAGCAGAGTTTTCAAGATCTTCCACCCTCTTCCCCATGTTCCTCACCTCATCCTTGATCTCTGTGAGTTCAGTGAGTACTGGCTTCATTGTCTTCAGCAGCAGCTCTTTCATAAATCCTTTGGATAGGGGTTCGTCCTCTTCTCCTTCTGAGGAGCTTTCTCCTTCCCTTGCTGAGGCTATCGTTGCTGCTGCAGCCGGCGCCATCTTGCCTGCTCTGTGCGGCGAGCAGGCGCTCCAGTCTTTTAGAAATCTCTGTAGATCGCTCTGTCCCCGGGCCGGTCGAGGAGTCCCCTGCTGCTCTCCACCTCTTTCCTTTGTGGTCTTCCCCATTTTTCTGCAGATTGCCTCTGTTTAGAGCCGGGTTCCGTGCCTCTGCGATAGAGCACAGTTACTATGCGGCCATCACAGTCCGCGGCCAGGCTCCGCCCCCCTATCGCCAGTCTTTTCAATGGGGCCAGCGGCAGCAGTGCTAGCCCCATTGAAAAGAGATGGAGAATGCCGGGGACTTCCCTGCCTCTTGAAAGTGCTGTGCAGATTGGCTAGGGGCTAAGATATTGCTATTCATGAATGAAAAGCTAAGGGCTATGTGTCATTGGCTGAGGGCTCAGCCAATAGCTAAGCACTAGCTGCTATAGGCTGAGCCCTCAGCCCATCAGCACAGCCCTTTCCCGCCTGCTGAAAGAGCTTAACAGCAGTGCAGGGGAGCCAGCCGGAGGATGCGTCTGAGCGGCGGAGAGGTGAGTAATTTTTTTTTTTAACACTTTTTGCTGATTATCGGGGAAGGGCTTATATTTCAAGCCCTTCCCCGATAATCATACCGCGGGGCTTGACAAAGCAGTGCTTTCAATGGGATCGGCAGCAGTGCCGATCACATTGAAAGCAATGGGATAGAATGCTGCGGACTTCTGCCACAGCTGTGACAGCTGGGACAGCTGGGGCAGAGGTTTCCTTCATCCCGCGGTCCCCGTGGGGAAACTCCTGCCACAGCTGTGGCAGAAGTCCGCGGCATTCTCCCTATGTTTTCAGTCGGGCTAGCGCTGCTGCCGCTAGCCCGATTGAAACCACTAGCGATATGCCGGTTCTATACCGGCATCTTTTATTGTGCTGCGAGGCGAGAGTTTTCTCGTGCTCTCACAGCGCAAGAAAGAAAAAATCGCCAGTGAGCGTCCACCCTTAAATAGACGTTTTCTCTATTTTGTGTAGGTCAGTATGATCAAGGTGATATCAAATTTATGCAGTTTATGTTTACTACTAAAAAGCCAAAAACTTAATTGCTTTCCCTTTGTTATTTCTCTGTTGATTGGGGGGTTTGTGGGCTTATTTGTGGGGCAAGGTGTAATTTTTTTATTGATACTATTTTGGGAACATACAACTTTTTTGACGCAGTGCCCCTAAAAACACAATTCTGACATCAAAAGATTCAGGGAATCTAGAGAAATGTATGCGCACAAGATCTATGGGCCCTCAGGTGGCAGTGCATTAAAGACATGCATGATTCTGTAATGTAAATCACTGCATGGGCTCAGTGATGCTTCCAGAAATCACTGTCTGTGAACACAGTTCATCATGCAATCCACCAATGGAAGTTAAAGCTGCATCATGCAAAGAAGAAGCCACATACCAACACATTCCAGAAGTGCCAACGTCTTCTCTGGGCCAAAGCTTATTTAAAGTAAACTGAGGCAAAATGGAAAACTGTTCTGTGGTCAGATGGATCAAAATTTGAAATTCTTTTTGGAAACCATGGATGATGTGTCCTGTGGACTCAAGAGGAAGCGGCCCATTCAGCTTGTTGACAAAGCATACTTCAAGAACCTCCATCTCTGATGGTGTGGGGTTGCATTAGTGCCTATGGCATGGGCAGCTTGCACATTGTGAAAGGCATTATCAATGTTGAGCAGTATGTAGACGTTTTAGAACAACATACAATCCCATCCAGACAACAACTCTTTCAGAGAAGGTCTTGCATAGTTCAGCATTACCATGCTAAAGCAAGTACTGCATCCATTACAACAACATGGCTCCGCAGAAGAAGAGTCTGGGGGCTGAGCTGGCAAAGAAGACCCCAGACTGTAGAGCAGCTAGACAAGAATGGGACAACATTCCTCTCCCAAAACTCCAGTAATTGGTCTCCTCACTTCCCAGACATTTACAGACTGTTGTAAAAAGAAGAGGGGATGATGCTACACAATGGTGGACATGGCCCAACCCAACTTTTTTGAGTTGTGTTATTGCCATCAATTTCTAAGTTATTTGATTTTTTTTTTTAAATGCAGTGAAAAAATGTTACTTTCCACCTCCTACATGTGTTCTACTGTGACTAATATAAGATTATATGAATTTTACCAATCGTCATCTTTTTTTTTCTTTTCTTGTATTTACATTTTACACAGTGTCCCAACTTTTTTGAAATTGGCGTTGTGCATTATGAACCCCATGGGGTCAGGGTCCAGTGTAAGTGATGACAGTCTCTGTACAGCGCCCCAGAATATGTATGTACTATACAAATACGCTACATAAATGCATATGATATACGATCAGTGGTTGTTGTTGGGAAGTAATCCAGACGTGTTTTCGCCTTTACTATTACAGCGATGGCAGTGCTGGCTGCTAGAAGGTTTATAGACGGCAGACTTGTATTCCTGCTTGCTGTCCTAGCAGTATTCTCTTCCTGTAGGGCTGGTGATATGCAGTCTGACGGGCTCGGAGCACATCCTGCAGCTGTGAGGAAGAAAGAGGTTACAGAACATAACGTCCGCTGTTTTCCGAGTCTGTAGGAATTTGTGACTGTGGCAGCGCTGTCCTGGTAGAAAAATCTAGCATGTAAGGACAAAAATTAGTCGCCATCGAAATGAGAGGGGCACTTAGCAACAGAACAAAGAAGCTGTGTGAGTCACGAGGACCTGCAGGATAAAATGTGCTAATCAGCCCTTTCCGACGGATGAACACATTGTATGATCAAAATAGACGAGTAGCGCTGTAACTTAGGAACCGAATTACAAAGGAGCCCCATTCCATTCCGTTATCATTGACTGCTGTTCCTTCCAGGAGTCAGATGAAAAAGTGCCGCTCTCAGCATTTTTCTGTTTTTCAGTCTTGGCATTCTTTATCATCTCCCTTTAAGCAACCCCTCTTTTTTTCTAAATGGTCAGTTGTATCTATTTTCAAGATAAAACCCTCATGTACAGATAGATATACCAGAGTTTAACAGACTTTTAACAACTTTTGATAACTTTTTGTGCCAAAGCTACTTCACATTTTTAATTGCTTAACAATGGATTGTGTTACGGCTAGGTCCCTTTACACGAGGCGACTGTTGGATACAATAGTAATGACCACACAGATTGTACATTTGTGAATGCGTTGGCGTTAGTAACTGGCAGTGGGGCATTGTGGAAGATGTAGCTTTTGCACTCCCTGGTGGTCACTTTATATGACAATGTGTAAATCTGAAGCTGACAGGAATTAAGATTAAGGGTACAGGTCAGAAAAATAAGGTGCTGGAGCTCAGTTTTGCGTATTTGCGCGTGTTTTGAAATATGTGAATGCAATACGCAGAGAATAGAACCCATTGATGTCAATGGGTTTGTTCAGATTTCCATACTTTGTGCTCGCATTTCATGCACCAAAAATGCTGCATGCTCTACTTTTGTGCACATTTGCACACCAAAGATCCCCATAGGAGTCTATGAGAGGTGGGGGTGCAAATGCACGCACAATACGCAAGTGGATGCGCAATACACTGCACAACCCCACTGGAAAAACAACACATGTGGAGCTCATTCAACTAAATAGCCATTAAAATCGAAGTGTGGCTATGTCTTGTGTGCAAAAAACCATGCCTTGCATGCAGAAAAAGTACAGCAAAATACGCACACATGCATGCATAAAAGACTTGTTCATGGCGCCTTTACATTCTGCTGAGACGTGCTCAATTGCACATTTTTCCAGTGTGAAGGCATCCTAGACGTTAGGAAAATTTTGAAAATTTCGCTCAGTCTTTGGAATACCCCTTTAAATACCTGCACCACAGACTGTGTGAATTCCATGAAGCCAACATGCCTAGAAAGAAAGGAACATAACTGGCCAAGAAGGCAAAGACAGAAGTTTGATTCTGTTAGTAGCCCTCATTGAAGACTTCCCAGAGATGCGACACACAAGGATGGTTCTACTCTTTCCTGAATTCAGAAGAACACTGATGGAAGGAATGACAAGAATTTAAATCCCCTCATTCCTGTTTCAAAGTAATCAACTGTTTATGTAGCATTTTACAAAATCTCAGTGATTGCAGTCCGTTTTCAATGAACATGTTCTTTGGTATGTGGCTTGAATTGCAAAGACAAATTCCAGCCGGCTAGGATAGCATGAGTAAAATAATAGATGGATCAAGATGATAAATTTGCTCATTTGGGATTTTTATACAATTGTTTCATAGAGGAAGAAACTGGATGAGAGTGATGCAGATGAAAATATCCCCTTTGCCATCAGTCAGGCTATAAAAGTCTCACCCTTGTTTTTCCGGTTTGTGACGCTAGCTTTCAACAAATGCCTAAAGAGTAGGTTGACAATTGAAGAGCTTAATCATCTCAACCATTCCTTTTTCTAGGCTATCTTAGGGCACATGCCCTTCATAAAGTGAGGTTCCTTCTTTGAGACTCTGGTTTATGAGCCAAAGTGGAGAGCTATTAGCAAGCAGCAGCTCTCAAATGTAACTCATCCATGTATGACATAGACTACATGTTCTCTGTGGTGGCCACCCAGGGAAGATGATATCCCAACGGCAAGTTTCCCTAGAGAAATCAGGGTGGTGTTAGGAGCTGCAGTGGCTCTTATATCACAGAGGTTGTCTATGATTTGACAAAACTCTATAAATGTCTCATATATATCATTTTACAAATAAAAGCAGGAGAGAGCTAGGTGTGTGTGTGTCTCAGTTGTTAGGACTCTTGCCTATAAGCACACAGATGCTGTTCGGCTAGGTGGTCATTAGTATTCCATAGCAACTGAGGCTGCAAGGGTTTGTAGAGGATGTAGTCCACTCGTAATCTGCACAGGGATGAAGGACCTGTGATGACATCACCATCATGGGATCAGGAGCAGAGCATGTAACTCACTCACGGACGGACAGGTGGTCGTTAGTATGTTGACTATGTAATCCACAGCAATCTCTTATTGGAATGCCGTGGTGGATGTGTAATGGTATATTATTTATAATAGGCTTTCTGTTGTAGGGATATTTCTGTAGAATTTCATTTGCCAAGAGAAGATCTTTAGCACCATGACTAAAAAGTACTTCTGTGTTTACATTAAGTGTATACAACTAAAGTCAGATTATGAAGCAGCAATAATAGTGACCCCTTCCAGCAGCCCCAGCAATAATAGTGACCGCCCCCAGCGATAATGACCCCCTTCCCCCACAACGGCCCCAGCGATAATAGTGACATCCCACAGCGGCCCCCAGTATAATAGTGACCCCCCCTAGAGGTAATAGTGACCACCCCCACAGCGGCCCCCAGTATCACAGTGACCCCTCAAGCGGTCCCAAGTATCACAGTGATCCCCCGCAGCGGCCCCCTAGCACCACAGTGACTCCCAGCAGCATACCCCAGTAGCACAGTGACCCCCTGCAGCGGCTCCCGAGTAGCACAGTGACTCCCCCGCAGTGGCCCCCCAGTAGCACAGTGACCCCCCATAGTGGCCTCCCAGTATCACAATGACACCCCACAGCTGCCCCCCAGTAGCACAGTGACACCCACAGTGGTCCCCTAGTAGCAAAGTGACACCTCACAGCAGCTGTCCATTCCTGCCCCACGAGACCCACATACTTACCACCTCCTCCTTGTGGAAGTGCTGTTCCTCCTCTGCCCGGCGCGCCCTCCAGCAGTGCTGATAGCAAGTGCACATTGACGTCAGTGTGCTGCCGGACGCCTCCTCTCCCCGCTCTCGTGGAACCAAGTAGGAGACGTTGGGGGAGGGCGGAGGAGGATCCCAGCTGCACACTGACATCACAGTGTGGCCGGGATGCATATTAACTTTTTCTTCCCCACTTCTGCCCTAGTCAGCAATTCTAGCAACCTGATTAGTTGTTTGGGTTGACTGATTCACCAAACAACCAATAAGGTTGCTGGAATTGCTGATTAGGGCAGAAGTGGGGAAGAAAAAGTTAATATGTGGCGGGCATCAGCGCACATAGCAGCGCTGCTTAGTGAATGCTGGCAGGGGAGCCGCCCTGCCGGTATTCACTAATGTCGTGAATGGCCGACGGCGACGCGTGCCAGCAGGGAGGGCTCTGCATGCTGCCTCTGGCACGCGTGCCATAGGATCGCCACCACTGCCTTAGACTAACAATGCACTATCAGTGTACAGTGTACAGTGTGTATCAGGTAGTCATAGAAGTGGTCAGTCCATTTGATTTTTCCAGGACCAGATGGTCACTTTAATCCAGTGGAGTAATAAGCTTCTACCTCATTGAGGTTTTTTTGCCTTTCTCTGGATCAACATTGGAGGGTAATAGGCTGAACTGGATGGACTTATGTCTTTCTTCTGCCCAACATACTGTGTTACTATGTTATACTTTTAGTAATTTACAACCCTTCGCCTTTATAGTTTATCTTGAATACAAATTCTCTCTACATCACCAAGATTTAACAATATTTCATTGTCTATGGGTTTACTTCCATCATGTATACTTAAACAGACAATGCCTTGCTGTGATCACTAAACCACATTTTACTAATAAAAGCTGTTTCAAGTAAAAGAAACCAGTTTCATATTTTCACACCAACCAATCAATTACTAATCCAGTTAAACCAGTTTAAAAGCTATTTGGAGCCAAAATAACTCAAGACAGGATCAGATAACTGGTACTCATTCCTTTTCTATAGGAATCTCATAATTACAGGAGCACATAAGAGGGTTTTATTAATGGTGTCTACTTTCCAAAACAAAGGCACTTCCACACACATTACTTTAAACTGTTGTTCCCATTCCCTCTCTCTCCACTTCTGCCTTTGGATGAAAAATTGCATCAAAAACCGTGCTTGAAAAATTATGTGAGACTAAGGCTTCCTGAACACTGTATTTTTTTACAGCATTTTTCCTAGCTATGGCATTTTTTGGGGTGTGTTTTTTGTTCAAATGTATTTTTTTGTGTGTTTTTTTTTCCTACAGAGAAGCCGATTGGAAAATGGCATACCTAGAGCATGCTGTGATGTTAAAAAAATGCCATGGAGCTAAAGAAATACACCAAAAAATTCAAAGGAATTCATTGTTTGTAATATGTTTCAACAAACTACTAATGACCACTTGTCTGTATGTATGTGTGTGAGTGATTCTTATGCTCCACCCCTGGTAACATCATCGCTCCGCCCCCCTGGTGATGCCATCGAAGGTCCTACAGCATATATAAAACACAGAGTCTGACCGACAAAAGAACAACACAGTTAGGGCTCTTGGAAGGGGAGGGTAAAAATAAAAAAATGAGAATACAACTAAGCCGTTATTATGTTAAAAGACACTACTTAGCAGTCCTGACAGAAGACAACAACCTACCTCCACCACAGAGATTCAGTGGGCTAAAGGATCTGTGGTGATGTCACTGTTGTGGAAGGAGCCAAGCTGTGTGTGTAATGTGTGGGCATTATAATGCATGTACTGTGTAGCAGAGCTGTGTGGTGCATTGCATCACCAGAAACACTAGTACTATAATTTCCTACAACTCAGCAGTCCTGGCAGAACACACTGACCTACCACCACCACAGAGATCTGGTGGGCTGAAGGACCTGTGGTGATGTCACTGCTGTGGGAGGAGCCAAGCTGTGTTTGTCTTGTTTGGTAATCAAGCTACTATGATCTGCTACCAGAAACACTGGTACTTTAATTTCCTAATGATTACTTGTCCATGAGTGACTGAGTGAGTGAGTTACATGCTCCACCCCTGATTACGTGATGGTGATGTCATCATAGGCCCTTCATTGAGTGAGTGAGTTATATGCTCTGCCCCTGATCAGATGACGGTGATGTCATCATAGGTCCCTCATTGAGTGAGTGAGTTACATGCTCCACCCCTGATCATATGATGCTGACATCATCACAGGTCGTTCATCCCAGCCAAGATTTCCCCTCAGCAAGCAGCTGAATCACCAGAGCTCTGAGCTCCATCCCTAATCACATGACGGTGATGTCATCACAGTTCCTTCAATATTTTGACCGACTTCAACTGTCATCACAGGTTCTTCAGTGAGTTACATGTGATGACGTAATTCACTATATTATAAGTGGCACATTGCTCCACCAGAAACACTGGTACTATAAATAATACTTATAACTAGTAATTCCCTAATGACAGCTAACATTTGCAGCAAAAAAAGGCCATAATCAAAAACCACAAAAAACATACTATTTTTGAAAAAAATGTAGTTAAAAAAAACTAAGCAAATATTTCTTGCTTTCCTCCTTATGGTAATACAATGTAATTATTAAAAGAGCACTCCAACGAAAACACATTTTTCCATTCGTGCGCCCCTCACCTGATTGCCTTTCAAACTCTGGATGTCTCCTGTGTATATTGCAGTCACCTCCATGCAGTGCAGCCTCTTGTCTGATACTTATTAAAGCAAAATCATCTGCAATTGTTTTCACAACTAATTCTTGTATGGTTCTTCCTAGAAGAATCACATAGGCGAAAAAGCCGATGCTGATTGACAAGTCAAATTTTTAGTATCACACAGATACTTTCGCAATGACATAGTCCTTTCATCCACTTGATTCATTAGCAATTATAGACATGCTTAGATATTATTTATATGAAACTATTAGTTTTGTATACCGACTAGAGATGAGCGAGTATACTCGTTAAGGCACATTACTCGAGCGAGTAGTGCCTTAGCCGAGTATCTCCCCGCTCTTCTCTAAAGATTCGGGGGCCAGCGGGGGGCGGGGAGTGGCAGGGGAGAGTGGGGAGGAATGGAGGGGAGATCTCTCTCTCCCTCTCTCTCCCCCGCTCCCTGCCGCAACTCACCTGTCACCCGCGCGGGCCCCCGAATCTTTAGAGACGAGCGGGGAGATGCTCAGCTAAGGCACTACTCGCTTGATTGTGTCTTGTACTGCAGCTTAGTCTCATTCAAACGAATGAGCCTGAGTTGTTGTACCATACCCAACCTGTTATGGATTAGGATTGTGGACCCACTAGACTGACTAACCAGCAGGGCCTAGGCGAGTCCTGGTGTGCTTGGCAGCTGACTCCTACAGTAAATGGAACTGTTACCAGGAAATGAGAGATGAAAGTCTAACCCTTGGCTGAAAAGTGAATGGGAAGTCCCCTACCTATAAGCAAGGTGATCGCTCTGATAAGGATGGCCCTGTGCTGGAACCTCAGGTGTGACTATCCCTGATGGGGTTCCGAACGCAAGGACTGGCAGCAGACAGAGGAGCACACAGATGCAATAAGGACAGGGCAAACCATACAACAGGAATGGGAACCGACATAAAACAAAAGTTTACATGAAAAGATATACAAGACGCCTACACAGGGAGGGTGAAGGAGACATACAAGACACAGAGCAGAAGTAGGCAACCTAGGAAAGCTGAGTGTCAGAAACTAACACCCATCAATTCTCAGGCAAAGAGGAAGCGCCATAACCTAGCTTAAATATAGAAGTAATGCCTATTAAACCCCATAGCTGAGCTGAGAGACAGACAACTGGTTAACCCTCTCAGTGATGGACAAAAACAGACATATATGGTCCATATACACAGAAAGAGCAGAGCAAAGCCTGCAGTTGCCCAAACCTGTGAGAGGGCAGCAGAAATGAGTGGCAGACCTTACACAACCCATGGAGAAGAATGAAGCTGTTTGTGGAACAAAGAAGCCATGTTTCTGTAATCTGATAGACCACTTTAATATTGACATTGCAATCCATATGATTAAAGTCTGATGCACACAAGGCAGATTTGGTTAAAATTTTGTGTCTATATTTTTAAGTCAAAACTGGAAGTGGATAATAAACACTTTAAAAAATATAATAGACACATTTATACTTTTTTTGCATCCAAATCTGCACTGTGCACCTTAGGCCTCATGTCCACTGGGTAAATCTAATTAGGAAATCCGTGCGGGTGTCCCGCACGCATGATCCGCGCCCATGGGGATGCATTGGACACCCGTAGGTAAGTGAATACCTGCGGATGTCAATTTTCCTTGCCACACGGATCGCACGTGCGGGAAAACACCCGCAGCATGCTCCATTGTCTGCGGGTCTCTCGTGCGGACGGAAGCCGTCCGGATCTGCGGGTCTCCCGGGCCTATGGAAGCCGTCCGGATCTGCTGTACACCCGCAGCTGAATTTCTGCTTTCCAATGTGGGAGTTCATAAAAAGGGATAGTGCACGGCGCATGCGCGCGGCACACTGCCGGCATGCCGAGCACATCTGCCGGGCAGAATCAAAGAAGATCCGGCCGCGACGGACGGAAACCCGCAGCGTCTGGACATGTGAGTTAATTCAATTTTCAGGCCTCATGTCTGTGGGAAAGGAGGGACCTGCTGCGGGATTCTGCATGGAAAATCTGCACGGGCCCGAATTTCCTAGTGAGGCCTTAGAATGTCCCCAGAAGAAAGCTCGTCAGGTAGCAAATTTTCAAGTTGAAAATTAAGATACACAATGATTTGGTTATTAAAGGGGTTGTCCAGACTAAAAAAAAAACATGGCTGCTTTATTTAAAAAAAAACTGCCACACTTGTCCACAGGTTGTGTGTGATACAGCAACTCAGCTTCATTCACTTCAATGGAGCTGAGCTGCAGTACCAGACATAACCTATGGACAAGCATGGCACTATTCCTAGAAGAAAACAACACATCTAAAACCTAAGACACATTGGACTTCTAGCATTTCCAATATTGTGTATATAGTGCAAAGTTCCATCATAACATATTATAAAGAAATACTACATATTAAAGTATTAATGAAGTTGCAAGTGTAGGATGATGTTCTGGCCCAGGTCTTATAAGTGAAGGAGAACCCAAGTCTGTTCACGCACTTGTTCCGTCCTGGTTTCCCTATGCAGTTTTCTGCATAAAAGACAGCAACCAGGATGGAACTAGTGCTGGAATGTTAAAACTCAACGTGAAAGAAGCCTTACAGATAATTAATGCCATGCGTCCAATCACAAGTCCTACAATTGACATAACTGTTGTGTCCTTCACTACTGAAAAGTAGTTGAAGGGGATCATGTGACACATTATATGACCTGAAACCAACCAGTCAAAACCCCCTTTGGCCAGAAGTCAATTAATTTGATAATAACCTGTCAACCTTAGAGATAAAAGAGATAACCTATGATCATTGAAGGAACTATACAGACTAACATATTTGATGTTGCGTCGATTGGAAAAACTCTACTACAATACATTCACTAAAAGGGAAGACTTGCCTGGCCTTGGTGAGTTTATACATAGGAGGCAAAACTTTTTCAATTTGCACATTGAATAAAACTTGTATTTTAAGTCGAGCGCTCTTATAAAAGCATCCATTAGCCAAATGGTTTTAATGGGAACGGATCAGTATTTTGACGCTACCTTCCAGATCCAGAAGACTTCTCTGTAACACATAACTCACCTCTAATGCTCCGAGAAGTGGTTTTATAAGCCACAAAAACATTTCATCCACAAGTGCATAATAACTTTACCACCCAGTTTCCAGACACAAAAGACACAAAGGTCTATTTCCTATATTACACTGCCATGAGATCTTACACCTTAAAGGATATTTATGGAAAATCTGCTCCACATTTGAGCCTTCGGAGCCAAGAATCATTATGAAGAATCTGAATGCATCTAACAGAATTTCTTGGTAATAGTAGCAAATTCAAGTTCTCTGTTCTCTGCATTCTGATTCTCTGAATTCATGAATGGGTGAATGAGAGCTGCCTCTGATTGGTGAGGGCTGTGACCAACCTGAGGCAGCCCATTCAGCAGGCGGGGATTTTAAATCCCCGCCTGCTGAATACTACAGAGAACAGTTCAGGAGAACTGCCGGCAGGACGCGGCTGAACTCCGGCTGCAGGAAAAAGGTGAGTATCCTTTTTTTTAAATTTTTTTACACATTTTCAGGATGGTTTTCAGGGAAGGGCTTATATTTTAAGCCCTTTCCCGAAAATTCATCCAGCGCTTGCCGGCAGCCCATTGCTTTCAATGGAGCCGGTTGTATTGCCGACTCCATTGAATTCAATGGGCGAACATCGTTCTCCTCTGCCACAGCTGTGCAACAGCTGTGGCAGAGGATAGCGGGGCAGTTTCGCTGAAAAAGATACCCCACTGCAGTCCATGTTACAAATGCGAGCACCATACTGTATGTACATACACTTTGAACACTGCTTAGCATAATTTAAAATCGGCTTTAAGCTAAATAAAAAGGAAAATATGCATCTAGGAAAATCTAAATATGTAGCAGATATATTACTCTCTACTGATTTTTCTGGACCTCTCTGGGGAGTTGGACACCATAGATCATCAACTGCTCCTCAGGATGCTTCACTCCATTGACCTTAAATGGACACTAATTTTCAAACAGCTTATCTACTTAGTGTTTTTGTGCTGTCTTATGGCCCTTTTAGATGGGCCGACAGTCGGGTAAATGACTGCATGGGTGCTGACATCATCACTAAGGCCATTAGCCCTCATGGAGAGCCTTTACACAGAAAGACTTGACTGCTGGATCACAGGATTCTCACTCAGCACTTCACCTACTATGCTAAGTGCTGAGCTTTTATACAGAACGATCCAGAGAGGGTTTTTAAGCTGACTGAAAAGCCATCCTAAAAACCAGTGAATGAATAGTGAGTGATTGCTATACATTTGAATGAATTTTGAGCGCTACGATCCCGTGTACACAGCTCATTATTCTCCCTATCTTGCTGTCTACTGTCTGCTCTTAAATGATTGACAAGGGACATTGGAATAGCTGAGCAGGGGTATGGGTCATTGTGCTCATTGAATTTTATACAGAGGACAGTGATGAGTGGAAAAGACACTCCCACATAGTCACACAGATTTCCTGCTGCAGATAATGCTTAGATATCAGCTGCTGTTTAAGCACATGAACATTGTTAAATTATAGTATACACTCTTACATAATGTTGATAAGTATGTGTGTTATAGACAGTTAGAGAGCAGGATCTCTATAGTTCTTTGTGTACAGTCTATAGAACACAGCATAGCAGCCAGGCTCCTTCTACCAGTCCTATGAGGATTGAGAATCAGATGTATACCATGCAAAGGGGAAATGGGGAAAAATGCATGTTACAAGTCATATAATGGCCCTAAGTAGTGTTATTCCTCATGTACACACACTGTAGCTTATTCAGAAAAATCATCTGAAAAGTTAGTTATGCTTTAAGGATAGCATTCACTTTTGTTTTGTTTTTTTCTTATCTGACTTCTTTGGATGAATATTTGATTCAGATCTTTCCTTCACTCCAATATACAATCAGTTGCTTGCTCATGTTACTGCACTTTTCCAGAATCCAGTTATTTCTTTCTGTGGAAACAACAACAACTCTTTATGTTGGACTGATTCATTCTTGTAAGTTATTACTTACAGGTCTTTCCATCACTAAAGGTTCTCCTCCCCTATTTATCCTTAATAGAGATGAGCGAGCACCAAAATGCTCGGGTGCTCGTTACTCGAGTCGAACTTTCAGTGATGCTCGAGAGTTTGTTTCGAGTAACGAACCCCATTGAAGTCAATGGGCGACTCGAGCATTTTTGTATATCGCCGATGCTCGCTAAGGTTTTCATTTGTGAAAACCTGGGAAATTCAAGAACGTGATGGGAACGACACAGAAACGGATAGGGCAGGCGAGGGGCTACATGTTGGGCTGCATCTCAAGTTCACAGGTCCGACTATTAAGCCACAATAGTGGCAAGAGTGAGACCCCCCCCCTGCTGTGTGACTGCTGCCTCTGATTGGCTCAGCGGGACCAATCAGATGAGAGGCAGCAGTCACTCACCCATTCATAAATTCATGAATGGGTGTGTGAGTGGAATCTGCCTCTGATTGGTCAGGCTGTGACCAATTAGAGGCAGCTTATTCAGCAGGCGGGGATTTTAAATCCCCGGCTGCTGAATACTACTCACAGCTGTTCAGAGCAGTTCAGGAGGACTGCTGCTGGCCGCGCTGAACTCCGTCTGCCGGGACCAGGTGAGTATATATATATATTTTTTTTTTACACATTTCTGGATGAATTGCAGGGAAGGGCTTATATATTTAACCCCTTCCCGACAATTCATCCCGCGATCGCCGGCAGCCCATTGCTTTTAATGGAGCCGGCTGTATTGCCGGCTCCATTGAATTCAATGGGCTAACATCGTTCTGCCGGGACAAGGTGAGTATATATATATTTGTTTACACATTTCTGGATGAATTGCAGGGAAGGGCTTATATATTTAAGCCCTTCCCGACAATTCATCCCGCGCTCGCCAGCAGGCCATTGCTTTCAATGGAGCCGGCTGTATTGCCGGCTCCATTGAATTCAATGGTCAGTGGTCGTTTAATTGAGACGAGTACCGCGTGGTGCTCGTCTTGAGTAACGAGCATCTCGAGCACCCTAATACTCGAACGAGCATCAAGCTCGGACAAGTATGCTCGCTCATCTCTAATCCTTAACGTAGCAGCCAGGCTCAACTTTCTATCCAACTGCTACGTTGATGTCTCTTCCTTGTGCTAGTTACTGCACTGGTTCCTGTTCCCTTTAGAAACCAATCTAGAGTGTACCTGCACTTTAAGATGATTTTTCAGATTAAGCTGCTGTGTACATGAAGAATAGAATTCACCATTATATGACTTGTATCCTGCACTTTTCATAAGTTTTCACCAGTTTTCTCTGCAGTCTGTATATCTGACTTTCAGTTCTCTTTCAATTGGTGGGAAGAGTATATCTGCTATGCTGTCTTCTATATAGTATTAACTGACTCTGCAAAGTCAAATTTACTTAGATGTGTTACTTTACGACACTTCACTAAAGAGTTTGAGAAAAAACATCTGTTTGGAAGAACATATCAAGGAAAAAAATTGAATGGCCCTTTTGAAATTCTTTTATATTTATTTTGGACTGTTATTCCTAGGGAAAGGAATACTTTTTTTTTAATAAGCAGAGAAATATAATTAGTGAAACAGAAAAGGCAACATATGATGAAGAAAAGAGACTCATATGGGTACTGCAGTGTTCAGGTATGACAAAAGCACAAACCTTGATCCGGCTGATGTGAATTGAAATAGAATTCTCTAGCTCCGCTTTACGGCTGCTGCAGTAATTAATAATGAAAACATGAAAATAAGGAAAAAACAATTTACTAATGTCAACAGCTGGGCATCACAATTAGGTTTATTTTCTATGAAAACAATGGGAAAGCGAATTGAGCCTTCTGTAACTCTCACTGGGGACCTGCCTTATAGAGTTCTAGGTGATCAGGCAGCACTTTTATTACAATTTTCTTTTCTTCTGACGTCCTCATTAGGTTTAAATAATATGTAGTCTGTCTTTTTAACATTTTGCTGAATGTACATTTATCAGCGTCTGACATTTATTTGCAACATTGCCAGGGCACTGGTGCTGTTGGCAACTATTTTGTTCCACTTGGTGCCTTTGCTGGAGTTTTATGACTTTGTGTTAAGTCTGACATAAAAGAGGCAAGTACAACTAAATATGGTATCCTGACTATAACCCGATGCAGCGTGATGCCTTTTACTGGAGATACTTTTGCTTATCACTATCCTTCTTTTAACTTTACCTTTTCTCATTTTCGACTGTAGAATGTAATCTTAGGAACATTCATGAACGCCATGAACAGGAATTAAATGAATAACCTCTGGGCCTTCTAGTAAATTATAGATTAGGGATCCTCTCTACAATGACGGCCATGTGCAGGAGATAGAAGTAGTCTGATCATTTTATTTATCACTATGATCGCTGCAATTTCCTTCCTGTCCTCTCCTCCTTAACGCATCTCCTATCCAAACCATGTTTTTTTATGGTGATTCCTACAGATTCCCCCTCTTTAAATGGAGTTGTGACCCCTCAGCTACTAATAAATAAGTTTTACCCAGGTGTTAGATTAGAGGTGTAACTAGAAGCTCTTGGGCCCCATTGCAAAGTCTACGACAGGGCCCCCTACCTGCCATGTGCTGTTTATAACACTGCTGTCTTCTTACATGATGGAAGGGCCTTTGGGCCTCCTAATGCTCCAGGGCCCATTAGTGACTGCTACCTCTGCGTTCCCTGTAGTTACAACCCTGAGTTAGATCCTTTTTGCAAAATTTTCCAACAGTTCTTTCTAATTGCTATAAATTTTTTGCACGCGGATTTAAAGGGATTGTTTCATGAAGACATAACCTTTTTAAACTGAAGCCAGCTTGACAATCAGCCGAATGTGCTGCTTTTATATGAAATACTACATTTAAATGCTTGGCTGACCATATGGATGGGATGAGTCCACCAGGGTAAGACATACACTTTCTGAGTGACTCTCCTTTCTGAATAGTAGAGGAAACTTCAGAGCAAATGATGACTGTCTATGATGTCCATAAGCACAAATATGGCCTTCAATTAAAAATGCAAAATGTAAATGTTTTAAATTGTGCGATAAACTGTTGTCAAATTTTAAAATCTATATATTCAGTTAATTCTAATAGTCAACATGATATGAACTATAATCTCTCTCTCTCTCTCTCTCTCTCTCTCTCTCTCTCTCTCTCTCTCTCTCTCTCTCTATATATATATATATACATATACACCGTGTTTCCCCCAAAAATAAGACCCTGTCTTATATTAGTTTTTGCCCCAAAAGTGGCACAGGGTCATATTTTTGGGGGATGTCTTATCATGCTTACATAGCAAGCACCATCCAGGTTTCACCCACTCGTCTCCGGAGTACAGTCAAGCTTGCTTGCAGTTCTCAGCCACTGACAGAATATCTTGCTAGTAACAGGTTTGTAAACCCCACCTCCAGCAAGCGATTTCTCTGATTGGTTCTTGAGTGCCGCAGCTCAGCCAATCAATGCAGCACTGGATGAACTAATCCCAGCCATCCAATGCGATGGCTAGTAAAGCTATGGTTTTACTGGAATCAGAAGTGCTGGCCTATAGTCTCGCTTGATTTCTAGATGGGCCAGTCAATCATTGGACATTTACCTGATGGCTGGTGACTTGATGTGTTTCTATTGCTGAATGGACTGATGGTCATGCAGGCACACTAATACTTCATTTACTGTCTATAGGACTGACAGAGATAACCAAACCCTTTAGTGCAAACCACAAGTACTACCGTATATATCTAATCAGTGAGCAGTCTTTGGCCGCCTGCAGACGGGTGGAAATTCCGCGGCGGTATTTCCTGCAGAATTTCCGCCCCTGGAAGCTGCCAT
This sequence comes from Eleutherodactylus coqui, assembly GCF_035609145.1. Lineage (NCBI taxonomy): Eukaryota > Metazoa > Chordata > Amphibia > Anura > Eleutherodactylidae > Eleutherodactylus > Eleutherodactylus coqui. The sequence goes on along the minus strand of NC_089843.1, from coordinate 210,709,160 downwards.
AGGATTGCGCTAACACACGGAATCCTATGCGGACGGCCGCGATTTGGCCGCGCGAAATCTCGCGCGGCAAACAAATCGCGGCCTGCTCTATTTCTGTAGCCCCGCACAGAAACGTCACTCACCGGTCGCCGGCTCCGCTCTGCGCAAAGAGCCGGGGCCGCGGGAGCAGGTGAGTGTCACGCTGCTCTCTGCAGACGCTCGGGTCGGGTCCTGCTGCGAGAATTTTCGCAGCCGGATCTGACCCGGCCGTCTGCAGGCAGCCTAGTAGTTTACTAAATAAATCTACTGTTTATTTATCAGAACAAGAGTTATCTGCCTTGGATTTACCAAGGAAGGACAGTGCTAAAATGAAACAAAGCCTATGGGTAAAAAAGTTGCAAAAGTGCAGTTGTGCAAAACTTTCTGACTCTCTTGCTACGATGAGGCTTCATGTACTCCTGCACCCAGGGAGATCGTACTAAGCCCAGCACAAGAAATGTCGGGATTAGTACATATCCCCCAACATCTTTATCACTTTAATAAGACATTAAGCAGCACATTGTGATCAGCTCGAACTTCAAATGGGTTAATTCATCTGAAGTTTGTACAGTTACTGCTAATCTTCTGCACTATGAAATAACAAAGAGGTCTATTCAAGACTTTTTCAAACTTTTTCATTTTCATGCCATTGGCAAAATTCCCCATATATCAGTGGCAGATTAAAGCTGCTTTGAATTAGAGGTATTGTCAGTAATGGAGGCAGGCTCCCTCAGCATCGCTTTCTTTAGCCCTACGTTTCCTGTATTACAGCGAACTTTAGCACACTTAATAAGGGCTTGGGATCGGTAGTATGCCCTTCTGTAATAATGGCTTATACATTAGTGTTCCTAAAATAGGCATCTCTTGTGTGACCGACTTGTGTTTGGAATGTTATTAGTATGAATCAAGCTGTCTTGACTTCCACAACTAAAATTACAATGACTGGAGGAGACCAAAGAACAAAAAATGTCTAATTACAGTTGGGTAACTAGAAGGAACTATTTCCTATAAAGTTTGAGCCAGTTCTTAACAAACCATCATTTATTCATGGAATGGTTATAATTGAATAATTTCAGAAAAAACACTATGACTGGATTAAATTAAAATTTTTGTAAATTTGGGATTAAATGGGTTATTGCGAATACCAGTTTTAAATGATTCTAGCTGATTTGGCCCATGAAATGTTTTTTTTTTATACACTAAAAAAAGGGATATTTTGTTGTCCCAACTTTTTCATTCAACCAAAAGGGAAACCTACTTATGTATTGAAGCAAAGCCGGATTTTGTAATGTAACATTTTTATTTTCTCTATAAGGCCAACATAGGTCCACATAAACATGGCTCAATAACTTAGAGCATTTCCTTCATAACTACAAAATCTAAAAAAAAAACTAGAGCATCAAGACTCATAAAAATACTAATCCCTTATTAGCTATAATAACATAAAATCCGTGCAAAATTCCAATAAATAATAGGAGTCTGGAATAACAAGTCGGGATGTGCCAAAAAGCATAAATAAAAAGCATATAAAATGTAAAGGCAGACGTCCATAAGAGGCAAGGAAATAGAATATCATGGCTTTCATAATATATACGTTAATATAACATCATCTCGGTGTAAGTGAATAACTACATGGTAAAGTGCACAAAAAAAGCCACAACCACAAAAAATTGCTATTTTTATGAGTCTTGATGCTCCAGTTTTTTTAAATATAAGCCCTTCCCTGAAAATCCTGTAAGGCCTTAGTCAGACGGGCTTTTTTTCGCGCAATTTGCGGATCGCATGACGGATGCGCATCCGCAAATCGAGTGACCGGTGCGCCCAAGTCGCCCGCAAATCGCCCGAAAATCTGCTCCTAGCCACGTTTCATTAGAAACGGGCCGGAGCTGTCCAGCGCATTGCATTCAATGGAGACGGCAATAGAGCCGGCTCCATTTAAAGCAATGCGCTGCGGGCGAGCCCGGGATGAATTGTCGGGAAGGGCTTAAATATATAAGCCCTTCCCTGCAATTCATCCTAAAATGTGTAAAAATAAAAAATATATATATACTCACCTTCTCCCGGCAGCCGGAGCTCCGCGCTGCCGTCCTGCAGTGGGTGTGAAGGGGGTGTGAGTCAGACCTGCCCCCTGATTGGCTCAGCGCTGAGCCAATCAGAGGCATGTCTCACTCACACCCATTCATGAATTCATGAATGGATGTGAGTCAGACCTGCCCCTGATTGGCTCAGCCTGAGAGGCAGGAGTCACTCACCCATTCATGAATTCATGAATGGGTGTGTGAGTGAAACCTGCCTCTGATTGGTCAGGGCTGTGACCAATCAGAGGCAGACCATTCAGCAGGCGGGGATTTTAAAGCCCCGGCTGCTAAATAGTGCCAAGAAGCAGTTCAGGAGAACTGACAGCGGCCGCGGCTGGACTCCGGCTGCAGCGGAAAGGTGAGTATACAATTTTTTTTATTTTAACACATTTTAGGATGAATTGCAGGGAAGGGTTTTTATATTTAAGCCCTTCCCGACAATTCACCCCGCGCACGCCGGCAGCCCATTGCTTTCAATGGAGCGGCTGTATTGCCGGCTCCATTGAATTCAATGGGCAAACATCGTTCTTCTCTGTCACAGCTGTTACAGAGAAGAATGATTTGTCTTCTATATGTTCTCAATGGGGTCGGCGCTGCTGCCGCCGGCCCCATTGAGCGCATATAGAGAAGAGAACAGGAATCGCAGATCGCAGATAGGTGCAATCTGCGATTTCTGTTCTATAATTTATCGGACGAGCGCATAAAAAGCGCTCATGTGTCCGATACCATTGCAAAGCAATGGTTTTATAAAATCGCCGGATGCATGCGCAAATCGCGGCTAAAAACGCCCGTCTGACTAAGGCCTAAAAGTGCAGTAAAAAAACACAAAAAAATACAAACTCACCTTACTTTAGCTGCCGGAGCTCAGCCACGTCTTCTCCTGCTGTCCCCTGCTCTGTGGTGCTGATCTATCAGCAGGCGGGGATTTAAAATCCCCGCCTGCTGAAAGAGCTGAATGTGATTGGCTGAGGGTAAGTTTATTTATTTATTTATTTTTTACACTAAAATTTTTGTTTTTCAGGGAATGGCTTATATGTAAAGCCCTTCCCTGAAAAACAATGCATGGGTGCCGACAGACCATTGTTTTCAATGGAGCCACTGGCAGCAGCCGCGGCTCTATTGAAAACAATGCACGGACCTGCATTCACGAGTGTTTTTGCATGTACATGGGTGCGCGCTTATGTACGCACAAAAACACGCTCGTGTGAAGGCACCCTTAGTATGTATTACCATACACACATAAATCAACTAAAGACATTCAGTTAAACATACGGACTTGGTCTATCCATGTATAAGGACTTGGTGAAAAAAAATCAATACCTATGAATGATTCCAAGATATAATATCTTAGACGACATTAAAAATGTCACAAAATCCCCAAATAAAAGAATGACTTTCCTAATTGCCGTGCAGAGCTGCACCTATGTGTGTAATTATGGAGACATTGATGTATTCGCTGATTTGGGTTCACGCAAGGTTTCCATAACAAAACTGCACCTGATGGAAATTAGACCAGAGAATATTGTCATTAACCCCTCTGAGTTCAGCCGGAGGTCTTCTGGCCGTAACGTCAGTTTCAGGTACAGATAAAGTATTGAATAACTTCAATTAATTTTTTTACTTGGGGCAATGAAAAAAAAGCTATTTCGACACTGTTTTGGGGATTTGTTTTATGGCGTTCACAGTATGGTATAAATATTATGTTACCTTTATTCTATGGAGCATTACGGATTATGACAAGACCAAATTTATAGAGGTCTTGTTTCTTTCACAAAAATACCCTTTGTGGCCCCATATTCCCAGACCAGAGCATTTTTTATTATTAGTCAATGAAGGTGTATCAGGCATATTTTTTTGTGGGACAACTTGTAGCTTTTCCTGGTACTATTTTAAGTTAAATCCAACTTTTTATTCCTGTTTTGGGGAAGCAAGATGATCGGGAAAATGCTATTTTGGCATTTTTTCTTTTCTGTTTTTTTTTAATGGAATTTACTACTGATAAATAATGTAATGTTTATAGTATGGGTTGTTATAGATTTACCAAGGACTGCAGCATCTGAAGGGTTAAAAGGTGTAGAGGAGTGACTACATGAACAAGCCCTCATCATTTCACTCCTTTTCTAGGGAAAAACCCATATGTGACAATCAGGGAGCAAATATGCTCTCTGATTGATTGGAGGGGGGGGGGGGGGATAGCTTGAACAAAGATTCATGTCAACCCCTCCCCTGGGACAGGGAGATATACAGCAGAATCACCGATCTTCCCTGCTGCAGGATTGTCCCCCTCACTCTCTTCTTTACACACACTCATTGAAATGACAGCTGTAAATTCGGTAATCCCAACTTCACTTCAAATGTCTGTAGCTTCAGTTCTATAAGTGTTACATGCTTTTGGTATGATGACAAAAGCATGTTGGTAGCCCTGATAAAACCGGACCTACTGATGTTTAAAGTTTTAAACAAGATGAGCTTGTTCTACTTTTATGTACTTTTCTTGCAGAACCAACAGAGCTTATGCTAAACTGCTGGGGAGGGGGGGGGGGGCTAAAGGGATAACTTGAAGGGGTTTTCCAGGCATCAATAGTTAATTGGCCGGGGTCCGTTGCTCGGGACTCGGACCGACCAGTTGTGCGGCGTGTGCTGTCGGCGCCGCAATAACAGATGTTGGAGCGGAAACCTCCGCGCTGACCTCCATATAGTGGCCGGCACTTCTAAGTGCAGGCACGGCTGTCATTGAAACCAATGGGAGCTGTGCCTGCAGTTACAAGCACCGGCCACTGCATGGGAGGTTGGCATGGAGATTTCCGCTCCAAATACACAGCTGTTGGAGTGCAAACCTCCGAGCCGACCTCCCATGTAGTGGTCAGTGCTTGTAACTGCAGGCACAGCTCCCATTGATTTCAATGAAAGACGTTCCTGCAGTTACAAGCGCTGGCTACTACGTTGAGGTCAGCTCGGAGGTTTCCGCTCCAACCTCTGTGCTATTGCGGCACTGACAGCATGCGACCGCATAGCTGATTGGTCGGGGTCCCGAGCAGCGGACCCCAGCTGATCAACTACTGATGACCTATCATGATGATAGATCATCAATAGCATTTATGCCTAGAAACCCCTTTAAACCCCTTGGGCACAGCCATCATTTGGCAGAAGGATTGTAAGATTTCTGGTTTTGAAAATGTACAACTTTGCCAGAAGGGGTTTTAGTAGTTTTTGGACCAATGTTGGCCCTACCAAGATCCTGTGATGTTCCACTATGACACTTCAAAAGATTATATGCTGAATTTCTCCTTTAAGGCAATACTTGCATGGCCTAATATTCTGTGGACTTGATGTGGAATGCAAGTGGAATCAGTACGGATTACTTATAAAATCCACATCAAATAAGTGTTCCATTAATTTCAAACTTGGCTTCTTAACATGCCAAGCCCCATCAGCACCATTGAATGTGGAAATCCATGACACTTGTAATGCAAATCCTTTTAGATGTGGAGCTCTATGATGTGGATTTCCATTGAAATCCACACTGGATTTTTCCAACATGGATTTGGCCATGTTAACATGGCTTATTGTTGACTCTCATGTTCTACATGTTTTCTTTATGATTGTGTACAAGGTATTTCTTGCTGTCCTTGTGATACTGAATATAATGATTGTTAGTCTCCTACGAGCTATGGAAGACCATTGAAATATACAATAGTTTACATGACACATCGCTTTTCTTCATTGGTTGCTCCTAATATCCTACAAATGGTGAGAACTTGAGATGGCACTCATTGTAATCATAGAAATTACTTTCAAGGCTTTCAAGATATTATAAATGTTGTCTTCTTCTTGGACACCGTTGACAAGCCAACCGCCAGCTGCTATTCATTATGTTACATTCCACTTTGATGTCCCTAAATCTTGTGTCAAAGGTGATGGTAAAGCAATAAAGAAGACAAAGCACTCCATTAGCAATGCTGAGCCTTCCCCTTCATCAGCTCCTACTTTTTCACTGATTGATCAAAACAACCTGTCATCTCATCCGCCTTAATGATGAAGAGCCTGGTGATAAATAAATGGTAATTCTGTCATTGCGTTGTGATGTTACATGCCGGCTCACATTATCAGTCTTAGACAACAATCTGTAACCATTTGGATTGCACTTTAGAAAATATGGTTATGCTGCATTTTTTAGGACAAACCAAGGCTAAAGTGTTAATAATAATGATAATAATCACCTTTATTTATACATACCTGCATATTCCACAGCATTTAGCAATACAGATTATGTGCAGGCACAGCTCTCATAGATGGGAGCCTCCCTGTATTTACCCGCACCGGCCATTACACAAGAGTCGGAGTGATTTGCTTCCGCTCTGTTCTCTGTGTGTTGTGGCACTGACAGCGGGTGCCCAAACAGTTGATTGGCTGGGGTCTCCAGCCAATCAGCTATTGATCACCTATCCTGAGGATAGGTCATCTACAGTAGTTGCCTGGAAAAACCCTTAGGCCTCAAGTCCACGGGGAAAATAAGAATTAAAATCCGCAGCGGATTTTAACTCTTCTCCCGCGCGCGGATCCGCACCCCATAGGGATGCATTGACCACCCGCGGGTAGATAAATACCCGCGGATCGTCAATAAAAGTGATTTAAAAAAAAATGGAGCATGAAAAAATCTGGACCATGCTCCATTTTCATACGGGTCTCCCGCGGGGACGGCTCCCGCGGGCTTCTATTGAAGCCTATGGAAGCCGTCCGGATCCACGGGAGACCTAAAATAGCAATTTAAAAGAATTTACTCACCCGCAGCGGGCCGGGAAGGTCTTCTCTTCCTCACGGCCGCATCTCCCTTGCTTCGGCTCGGCGGATGTGCCCGGCGCATGCGCGCGGCACGTCGACCACGTGCCGGCGACGTGCCGCCGGCGTGAGGAATTCATCCGCCGGCCGAAAAAGAAGATCCGGCCGTGAGGAAGAGCAGAGCTTCCCCGCCCGCTACGGATAGGTAAATTCTTATAAATTGCTATTTTCAGCGCTCATGTCCGCGGGGCAGGAGGGACCCGCTGCAGATTCTCCATGGAGAATCTGCAGCGGATCTGATTTTCCCCGTGGACATGAGGCCTTAAACACATAATTCTAGAATGTATTCCTTCAGCTCAAGTGCATGACCTTGTATTTATCCAAATTAAACCTAATTTGCCATTTTCCTGCCTCTGGCTTCCCCAAACTCCTCTGCAATATTATGTCATTGTCTGTGTTGATTACCTTACAGAGCATTGTATATTCTGCAGATATTAATATTCTACCCTGTAAGCCCTTATTAATAAACATTCTAAAAAGAATGCCGAATACTAACCCTCGTGTTACTCCCATCTGAGGATATGCCATTAATAACCACCCCGTTTCCTACCACTGAGACACTTGTCAACCTATTTACACATATTCTGGCCAGTTTCACATCTGTGTCGGAACCTGTGGCTGGAGGTGAAAAGTGGGGCAGCTATGTGGAAAGTTGACCCACCCCATTATAGTAAATGGGGTCCATCGGCGCTGTTCAGTTCCATCCAGAAACAAAACAGTTCAGCTGTGGGGAGTCCCCTTTCCTGCTCCCCGGACAGAGCAGGAAAGCAGAATCCCCAACGCAAGTGTGAAACCACCCTTTTCTCTAGTCCAAGCGCCCTAATTTTATGTGCTCCTATATATGCTTTGTATTTTGATAAATTATATGATTTTCCAATCGACTTTCTCTATCGCGCATATTTTTCATAAGTCTCACGTGCTTTCAATAACTAGAATGTATGTTTTTTTTAATTTCTAGGATCTTTACAACCATGATCAATTTATAAAGCCTATTAGAAAATGATATAGCTTTTCATTATACTAAAAGACTTTCTTTCTGAAATCAGAATACTTGTTTCATTGCTGTTTTTCAGCAACATGGTGAGGATGTGGTGATGGCAAAACCAATAAAGGAGTTTAAGAGGGGACTAGACGTCTTTTTAGAGCGCTACGACATTAAATAGTCAGAAGGGTTGTTGATCCAAAGATCGTCCAACTGCCAGACTTTGACTCAGGGTGGCTTCACACGAGCGTATTTTTGTGCGTGCATACACACGCAATAAAACTCGCTTCTTTTAGCACCAATGCATTCCCTATGGTATGTTCATATGTCCGTGCTTTATAGGTGTGTGCCTGCAAAGATAGGACATGCGTGCACCCTAGTGAATGCACTCATTATTTTCAATGGAGCTGTGGTTGCTGCCGGCGGCTCCATTGAAGACAATGGTCTGCCGGCACACCTGAATTGTTTTTTAGGGAAGGGCTTTACATAGAAGCCCTTCCCTGAAAAACAAGGTAAAGTAGTGTAAAAAATATACAAATACACATACTCACCTTCCTTCAGCTGCCGGGGCTCAGCTGCATCTTCTCTGCGCTGTCCCCGACTATGCAATGCAGTTCTTTCAGCAGGCTGAATGAGCTGTTTGTGATTGGCTAAGGCACTCAGCCAATCACAGGCAACTCTCGCCTGTCATTCATTCAGCGAGAGCTGCCTGTGATTGCTGAGCACCTCAGCCAATCACAAGCAGCTATTTCAGCAGGCGGAGATTTTAAATCCCTGCCTGCTGAAAGAACTGCATTGCAGATCCGGGGACAGAGCAGAGAAGATGCGGCTGAGCCCCGGCAGCTGAAAGAAGGTGAGTATGTTTATTTGTATATTTTTTACACTACTTTACCTTGTTTTTCAGGGAAGGGCTTATATGTAAAGCCCTTCCCTGAAAAACAATTTAGGGGTGCTGGCAGACCATTGTCTTCAATGGAGCCACCGGAAGCAGCCGTGGCTCCATGGAAGACAATGTACAGACCTTCATACACGCCTGTTTTTGTGCGCACCTATATACGCTCAAAAACACGCTTGTGTGAAGCCACCCTCAGGAAGGAACTTTTCTCTGAAGAGTGTTGATCCAGGGATTATTCTAACTGCCATTATGGAGTCGGGAAGGAATTTTTTCCCACAAAATGGGGTAAATTGGCTTCTGCCTTATTGAGGTTTTTTTGCCTTTCTCTGGATCAACATGGGGGGGGGGAGGAGGGGGTGGTTGGAAACAGGCTGAGCTTGATGCACATTTGTCTTTTTTCAGCCTAGCATATTATGTTACTATGTAACGCTGTCAACATTGCAATGGCCTAGTCTGGTATTAAATGCACAGCTCCCATTGAATTGAATATGAGCTGTGCCCTCAGTTCTAAACTGTTCTGCTGCGATATGGATGGCACTATATGTTTCCAGCGCTATCTGTACTGACAGCAGGCCTAGCGATCAGCTGATCAGCAGGGATCTTGAGTGGCAGACCCTACACTCTGATTAATTCAATGACCTAACCTGAGGATAGGTCAACAGTTGTAAAAACCCTGGACAGTCTCTTTAAGCATTGCCACATAGCGACTAATATTTTAACCCTACAATGCATGCTGTACAATTCTGGATTCATATGATTCAAAGTGCAATTATTTATTTAAACATACACGAGATGGCACCACTATGCAGCGTACTTTCTCTTTAACTATTCCAGTAATGTACGGATCAAGTGACGCTCAGGAGAGAGATCCGCATGGGACCTGGGAGCGAGGGAGATCCGCATGGGACCTGGGAGCGTTCTGGTGTTATACAGTAGGCTTATGTGGGACCATAATGTATACTGCTATGGTGATTAAAAGGTTAATGAACTTGGCTCTCAGGTCATTCTGTCAGGTAATAGTTGGTGATGGTCTCCTGCTGTGATTGGCCGGGGTGACGTTGCCAGGCGTTTTGAGGTAAAGCTGGCAGCGGGCATTGATTGGTGGCCTAAAAGAGCGGGAAGCTCGGCCCGTTGCTGGGCAGGAGGGGTGTTGTGGAAGCTTATGTGATTGGATAACGGGAGTGGAGGGGGTTGTGAACAGAGGTAATCAGCAAAGAGGCCCCGGGCATCTTTGGCTGTAAAGCAGCTTCCCTCCCTCCCAGTAGGGTGTTGCGGTTGATTGATGGGGATTTGTAGCCCGCATTAGGCGGGTGGGCAAGGGGACTTGGGGATTGTGGTTGGTTTTAGCGCGTCTTAAAGACGGTATTTATTATTAATGGTTTGGTTTCATTTGATCCCCAAGTGTTAATAAAATCCCATCAATAAAGACCGCAGCCTTTTTGTTCCAACCTGGTTGTCCGTGTCTTATTTATTTATTATTAAAGGGTTAAAGGGGTTGTCCCGCGGCAGCAAGTGGGTCTATACACTTCTGTATGGCCATATTAATGCACTTTGTAATGTACATTGTGCATTAATTATGAGCCATACAGAAGTTATAAGAAATTTTTCACTTACCTGTTCCGTTGCTAGCGTCCTCGTTTCCATGGAGCCGCCTAATTTTCAGCGTCTAATCGCCAAATTAGACGCGCTTGCGCAGTCCGGGTCTTCTTCTTTTCTCAATGGGGCTCCGTGTAGCTCCGTGTAGGTAGCTCCGCCCCGTCACGTGCCGATTCCAGCCAATCAGGAGGCTGGAATCGGCAATGGACCGCACAGAAGCCCTGCGGTCCACCGAGGGAGAAGATCCCGGCGGCCATCTTCACCGGGTAAGTAAGAAGTCACCGGAACGCGGGGATTCAGGTAAGCGCTGTCCAGTGTTCTTGTTTAACCCCTGCATCGGGGTCGTCTCGCGCCGAACGGGGGGGCTGTTGAAAAAAAAAAAAACCCGTTTCGGCGCGGGACAACCCCTTTAAGTTGTTGATGATGTTGTAGCAAAGGTAAGTTAAAGGCGAGTGTAAGGTCCCATGAAATGTAGACATTTCCGTGTGGTTGGCTGCATTGGAAGGCTTTGGAAGAGCATGTGGTTGCCAATGGTGGGGATGGAGAAATAGAGAGTTGGGAGCGAACATTTTAGTTTCATTATACAAATTATATTATTTTCTTAATACTTCAAAAATATTTTCTGTTGGATCTGTTCCTATGAAATGTAATTATGAGTTACTTCTTGATCTATAATCTTCCTATGAAGTATGTAATTAGAATTGTGTATAATTGTTGCTAGACTGTGCATCCAGCTTATGCATGACATCACTGCCACTTGGTTTATTTTTGGTGTATTATTTAGTCCACTTGTGTATTGCACTTTATATTGTTATGCTTATATATACATACCATATTCGCTTTATAGGACGCACTTTTCCTCCTCCTAAAGTGGGAGAAAAAAAGTCGCTGCGTCTTATAAAGCGAATGTGCCGAAATTTGTCGAATTGGCATTCATTCGTGTAATCGCGCGTTTAAACGCGCGATCGTGCTAACTAAATCGCGATCGTGCAAACAAATGTGTGATCACTTACCAGTTTTCTCTCCTCCCCATTGCTGCCCATACATGACGCTGATTGTTGGTGAGCGCCAGTAGGAACTGCTGTTGCTTCCCTGCCTCCACCATTCGGCTTTTTTCCTTCCTCCTGCCAAACAAGTGCCACTTGACACGGAGCTCCGCTGTTTCAGACCTCTGCTGCTTCTTCTGCTTCATCACAGTGCACCTGGGTGAGTTCAAATATTTTCACCCTCTAAAACAGGGGTGCGTCTTATCATCCGCTGTGTCCTAAAAAGTGAAAAATACGGTATATATATAGTTATAGATGTGCTGTCGATTTCTCAATCTATTGTGATAGATGGTATACTGCCTATGAAAATTGATGCTGTCAAGTGATCACTCAAACATTGAGCGATCACTTTGCACTCCGAGCGGGGTATGCAGAAGACGAGCGGGGCCACTTGTCTTCTGCATCCAGCTGTTCTCTGCTCCGAGTGCTCAGCTGTTATACAGCTGTGCGCTCCGTGTGGAGTATGAAGAACACAGCTGGACCGCTCAGTTCTCCATACCCTGCCTGTGTTCAGGGAGCGGGATACAGCTGAAACAATAGTATCAGCTGTATCCCGCTGTGAATTCCTGATAAGGCTGATGGTTATAGAAATGGGTTATAGAAATCGTTCTCTTTCAGCACACTGAAAGACAACGATGAGCGACAGGATAACGAAAAGCACATGGGAGGTGTAGATCTTCCTGACAGCTTAACTGGAAGATACAAATTTCAGAGTTGATTGGGTAAAACACTATGCAAGTTAGGAACATCAAGGTAACATAGTAACATAGTATGTAAGGCCGAATAAAGACAATGTCCATCTAGTCCAGCCTGTCTATCCTCCTGTGTTGTTGATCCAGAGGAAGGCAAAAAACCCCAAGAGGCAGGAGCCAATTAGCCCTTTGGGGGAAAAAATCCTTCCCGACTCCCTAATGGCAATTAGACTGTTCCCTGGATCAACCCCTAATAGTTCCTACCTGCCTGTATACCCGGATTAACAATTAACCTAAGATTTATAACCTATAATATCCTTCCGCTCCAGAAAGACATCAAGTCCCCGTTTAAACTCCTCTATGGATTTTGCCATCACCACGTCCTCAGGCAGAGAGTTCCACAGTCTCACTGCTCTTACAGTAAAGAGGTGTCGAAAGAGCTTTTGCCAAGCATGGAAGAATCATAATCAACTGTAAGCAAAGTACAGAAGAAAGCTAAAGCCCGTCAGTTGATGTTCTCAAGGACTTGGTTGACCATTGGACCGGTTTATTGGAAGCAACATAGAGATGCAAGTTCCCATAGGGCTTACTACAATTAAGTGTAAAAAGTGGCTAGTGATAGAATGAAATCGGACTTGGTTTTCTTAAAGGGGTTGTCTCGTGAAATCAAGTGGGGTTCAGCACTTCTGTATGGCCATATTAATGCACTTTGTAATATACATCGTGCATTAAATATGAGCCATACAGAAGTTATTCACTTACCTGCTCCGTTGCTAGCGTCCCCGTCGCCATGGATCCGTCTAAATTCGCTGTCTTCTGGCATTTTTAGACGCGCTTGCGCTGTCCGGTCTTCTCCCTGGTGAATGGGGCCGCTCGTGCCGGAGAGCTGGTCCTCGTAGCTCCGCCCCGTCACATGTGCCGATTCCAGCCAAGCAGGTGGCTGGAATCGGCAATGGACCGCACAGAGCCCATGGTGCACCATGGGAGAAGACCCGCGGTGCATCGTGGGTGAAGATCCCGGCGGCCATCTTGGTAAAGGAAGAAAGAAGTCGCCGCAGCGCGGGGATTCGGGTAAGTAATAAACTTTTTTTTTTTTTAACCCATCCCTTGGGTTTGTCTCGCGCCGAACGGGGGGCCTATTGAATAAAAAAAAAAAACCGTTTCGGCATGAGACAACCCCTTTAAGTAAAGAAGCAAAGTTAATAGGAAATTAAAGTTTTAATGTAACTTTTTCTCAAATTTAAAGTACATGGATTTAAGAGAACTGTAGAAAATGATGTTGTGTGATCTGTAGAAATTGTGTATTGACTTTAATGCACAGTGTAGCCTTTTGGCATACAATAAAAAAAAAAATCACACAAATAATGTGAAGGATTTCATTTAGATTTTTTTAATTATTTTTCCCAACTCCAATTTCTTTTTCTAGCTTTTCACATTTTTTCATTTGCAAAAAAAAAAAAAAAAATTCATGCATTGTAGGGTTAATTTACTGGAAATGACATCATATTTCCTGTCTCTAGTTTTAAATCGTATTTCACATCGCTAATAGATGTGGCCAGTCAATTAGCAGTTATGTTAATTAAAAGAGAGGAAACTTGCTTGGTTCGGGAGATTACCTTTCTCAGTTGTGATGATAAAGAGTGAACAGATGTTTGTTTGAGCCGCAGTTAAGAGAAAACTACTGACGTGGGGTTTTTATATGGGACAACCAACTGTTCAGCTAAATTCCCACCACTGCATAATAAACAAGTCGCTACTCAGGAGGTTACGATGGATCATCTCTACTTGTAAACAGGAACAAAAAGCTGCTCCATTACAGTGCATAGAATGGAGCCAGACAAGTGAATGACTTCTTCTTACCCATAATGCAATGTAATACTGGACCCCATCATTTAGGGTTCACTCCCTCATATTACAGATCTTTATTGTACAAATACATAATGACACCCACAGAAAGCTATTGGCCTATACTGTACCAGGCAATTAAAAAAAATGGTGTCATGTTCCGTAGGATGCCATATCACGGAAGTACCTTCCACCATTAAGCATTGCTCCTAGGGGAGAATATAGTATGGTTTGGATACACCATACAGCATCATACAGAGTGTAATACAGGGTTTTAGAGAGTCCGCATGCTGCAGTATTGACCATGTATATATGGCTCTGCCATGTTCATGGGGTCCTAATCAAAGCCTAATGTTTAGAGATGAGCGAGCATACTCGATAAGGCAAACTACTCGAACAAGTTGTGCCTTATTGGAGTACCTGCCCGCTCGTCTCTAAAGATTCGGGTGCCGGCAGGGGGCGGGGAGCGGCGGGGGAGAGAGGGGAGGAACGGAGGGAAGATCTCTCTCTTCCTCTCTTCCCCCTGCTCCCCCCTGCTCACCGCCGCAACTTACCTGTCACTCGCGCCGGCACACGAATCTTTAGAGACGAGCGGGCAGGTACTCGAATAAGGCACTACTCGCTCGAGTAGTTTGCCTTATCGAGTATGCTCGCTCATCGCTACTAATGACCCTTCTACACCAAACGAAAACCTCACGATTCTCATTTGCCCGAACGAACAAGCTGGTGATGTCATCACCAGCTCGTCTGCGCTCGTGCAGCCTGTTTAGATAGGCAGATCATCATTGGGAATCGTCAACTTCTTGTTCAGTGTTTCACATTCCTATGAATGATCGGTGTTTAAATGCATCAAGAAGCCAACGGGCCGAGGAAGATTTTTATACCAACTGAAACTGAATGATGAATGAAAAGCGCGCGATTCTTATTTGTCAATCCGTCGTTGGCTCGCATTTCATCTGAACGATATTTGTTTTTCTATGTATAGTATAGTAAAAAAATGTACTAAGGCCAGTGTGCCAGAATTCTGGTGTAGAATGGTCAAAAATTTTGTGCAAGTACCACTTGCACACAAAAATGTTGTGACTTTTCTTCTTTCTGTGCCCCCCTTGCTACTTTCATGCAAAGTTGGTGGAGTTTGTCATTAGGGGGAGTGCTCACCCAGAAATAACAGATTTATGTATTATTTACACCAGAAAATAGCATAAATGGTACATGTGCTGCTGGGATTTGTAGTTCTAAGCTTCCTAGCAGCACAGACATCACAGGATTGATTGAGCTGGCTGGGTGTAGTTCTTCCTGCTAGCCAATCTCCTGGGTCTGTGCTCACATATAAACCCAGCTCCTGGTCAGTCTCTGTCTGGTGTTCAGGGTGAGCAGTCATGAATCCTTGTATGTTAAAGTTTGCTGTGTGATCTGTGTCTTGCTGGTTCATGTCCGTTTGTTTATTTTCTGTCAGTTTTGTGTTAGCTTGCTGTGTGACCTGCTATCTGTGTCCTGTCCTGTTGCAGCATTCTGTGTGAACTCTGTCCGGTTCTGCTGGACTCCTGATTAGTGTAGGGACTAGCAGTAAACCTTGGAGCCGTGAAGTGGCCTGCTAGCTTTCATGTTTTGTACAAAATGTCAACTAATACCTGGTATTTATATTCAGTTTCCTATCTGTTACTAGTGGTTACATTTTGGCTGTTGAATGCTGTGTATTCTGGCTCTGTGTGTCCTGTTTTCAGTCCCTGTCATGTGGCATGTGAATGTGTCCTGTTCTGGTGCGTGGCTCCTAGGATCAGCTAGGGCCCAGATCTGAAGACCGCTGGGCTGCCCTTATTGAGGCAATGTCCTCGCTTAGGTAGGGCCATGCCATTCCTCCCCTGTACCACAGGGTCAGTTTGCCAGAAACCCATGTGTGTACCCAGTCTTCTTTTGGTAACGATTGTGTGGGCCCCGTGCTTAGTTTGCCCACACGATCGTAACAATAAATTATGCTAGAAATCAATACCAGCTCCTAGCTAGCGTAGGTTTCTGTGCTGCCACATGGAGGAGCCGAGGAGAAACTAGTATATGAAGAAAAGATTTGGTACCGTGTTAGCCAGTAGAGCAATGTGTGATTGTTCTCAGTGAGAGAAACCAAGTAATCTTGTAGATATGAGATCCTTTAATGGCTAACACAAGTGCATGATGTTACAACAATCCATTCATGAGTGTTTGGATATCGAGGAAACAGGACAAAAACTGAGAGCCAGGATAAGATCTCATCGCCACTCAATTAAAGATTGAACTACCTGTGGCAAAACATTTTTGTGGTCATGGACACAACATGGAGTAGATAAGAGTTATTATACTGAAGGGCAATTTCAAGTCGCAGCATCCCAGAAGAATTTGGGAGTACACATTTATGCTCATGTTTGATACCCTCAAGGATGGATTGAACCTCGGCCCGGGATTTTTGCATAAGTGGAAAATACGAAAGGTCCGAAAGAGGTCAAGAAGGATGTCCTTCTCCGAATCATAATTTTTAATTTTTTTTTGCTTTTAAACTTCATAAAAATTCAGAACTTGACTTGTAATAATGTTGCCATCCACTAGGTGGGGCTGCATCTCCTTTCATGTGCAGGTTGAAGGAGAGATAAGATGCATCATAAAACTGTCCTGAGCTCAGTGGACTGATTTACGATGTATGTCTTAGCTCTGTTTGTCTGTTGTTTTAAATTTTAAGTAAAAAATAGTCTCAAATTTCTGTATGAGAACATTTATTTAGATCAAGAGGAATTTGTTCTCCTCCCCTCTGCATCTGTATGTTATAATTGTGTACCATCCAAACTAGTTTCATTCAATAGCCTGACGAAGGGGGCAAAATATCCCGAAAAAGCTTGCTGTAACATCATGCATTTATGTTAGCCATTAAAAGGTATCATATCTACAAGATTACTTGTTTTCTCTCACTGAGAACAATCACACATTAGTATATAAAGAGACATGCGCTTCTTCATACAGTATATTACTCGCATCATGTGTTGGTGGAAATTTTACTAAGACTGGCATTGGAAATACAAGGTGCAAACTGAGCCACGTGTAGGAAAGGTCACTGAAAAAGTGAGACCCTCCTAACTGATGTTTACTGCACTCAGCTACATAAATGGAGGAAGAAACTCAAAATGCTTTGTTGCAAAATATCAAAAATGTTTTTGCCAATCAGAGGTGATCAGTGTGACCCCCTGTGTCACTGGAGACATATAGGGTCTATAGTCAAGTTCCTGCCATCCACGTTGTAGAGGAGCACCACTGATTGATGCAATGGCTTCTGTGATCCGCAGATCACACATGGAGGGTGTTAAGGGGGGCATGTAGACTCTAACACCGCTCTAGAAAAAAACATCACAAGGTGAAAGGTCTGGGGAACATGAAGGCCAAGGAAGAAGTTCATTAGTGTCTCCACCTGCATGGCCAATCCATCTGTTTGGTAGTCGATCGGTGTGAATAAAGCCTTATAGTCAAAAGCTGCCTATGCAACTTTTTTTTTTCTGTCGACGCGGCCGTATAAGGGCTTGTTTTTTGCGTGGCGAACTGTAGTTTTTATCGGTACCATTTTCGGTTACATAGACTACATTGTAAAACTTTTATTATTTTTTTTATGATAGCAGGGAGAGAAAAAGCATTAATGTTTTTTTTTTTTTTAAAGCGTTAATTATGCAGCATACATGACACACTACATTTTTTCTGCAGGTCGGTATGGTTATAACGATACCAAAATTTTTATAATTTTTTTAGGTTTTTCCACTTTTCCACAATAAAACCCCTTTTTTGGAAATTATTTTTTTTTTCTAAAATCACTACATTCAAAGTCCCATAATTTTTTATTTTTCTATGGGCGAAGCTCTGTGAGGGCTCCTTTTTTGTGAGACGAGCTGCAGTTTTTATTAGTATCATTTTAGGGTACATTCTTTTTTTATCACTTTTATTGCGTTATTTAAAAATAAGTTTCTTAGCGTTTTTTTAAACGCTTTTTGCCGTGCAGGATAAAAAGTGTGTTTAATTTTTTGTACACGTCGTTACGGACGCGTCAATACCAACTATTTTTTCTTTATGCTAATACGAGAAAAAGCATAGAAAAAAAGGTTTTTTAACATTTTTATTTTTTGTACTTTATTTTCTCTTCTGTGTCCCTCTGAGGGACTTACACTGCAGGACTGCAGATTGCTACGATAAGGCATGGCAGGACTTCTCTCCTAACATGCCTTATCGCTTATTACAGCGATCTTAGGCAATGGCAATACAGGACGCCGGTATGTGGTGTCCTGTTGCCATAGCAACCAGCCGGACTCTCGCGATGTTATCGCGAGAGCCAGCTGGAGTCACAGAGGGAGTGCGCTGTGAACCCTTTCTACTTAGATCGTGGCAGAGAAGGGGTTAACAGCGCGCGCGGGGGGGGGGGGGGGGGGCGCATCTCCGATGCCCCCCGATGTCACAGCAGGAGGCTGGCTACTACTGACAGCTGGCTCCCGCTGCGGGATAATGCGAGATCTGCTATGATCTTGCGCTATCCCTATGACGTAAGGGTATGTCATTTTGTGGGAAGTACCCCGCTCCCATGACGTACCCTTACGTCATGGGGAGGGAAGGGGTTAATAGCTTATTAGCGTGCAAAGGAAGCCTTAGCTGAATGCAGTTAATAGCCCGAGGACTCTTATCTGCTTTCAGCTCCTTTGTTCTCTGACGGGTAATAATTAGAGATGAGTGAACCTACTCGTTTCGAGAAATTACTCGATCGAGCACCGCGATTTTCGAGTACTTCAGTACTCGGGTGCAAAGATTCGGGGGGCGTCAGGGGTCGGCGTGACGGAGTGGGGGGTAGCAGCGGGGAACAGGGGTGAGCCCTCGCTCTCTCCTTCTCCCCCCTACTCCCCGCTGCAACCCCCCACTCACCCACGGGGCCCCCCGAATCTTTTCGCCCGAGTACGGAAGTACTCTAAAATCGCGGTACTCGGGCTAAAAAGGGCGTGGCCGAGTAGGCTCGCTCATCTCTAGTAATAATACTATCAGCACTCCCCGTGGAGAACTCCTGATAAGACCGCACAACAATTTTTAGGTTGGCCTGAATTTAACGATCAGCTACCAGTGCATGAAAAGTGCACGATGGCCACACATTTAGACGCAACGATTAACGCTCAAACTAACACTTTTTTGCGATTTTTGAGCGATCATCGCTCAGTGTAAATGGGCCTTCAGTAGTACAAAATATTGTACAAAGTTAGACCTCTCCCTTACGAGTCATGTGTTCTCACGCAGGTCGCATTGCGTTAAACAATTGTGGCAACGCTGCATTGCCGTGATCGAATTCCAAAATGAATTAGCATTTTCTCATCAATTCAAACAGCCACATCGCATGCAAAGGACACTGGAGCGGCGTGCGGCTTAAATAGCTAAATAGGAGTCACAGTTGCAGGAGGATCAGTGAATTATTAGAGCACTTTCACAGACTGAAATCCCCATTCAAAATAAATAAAACGTAACTTTTAATCACAATATCATAAAATCTTATATCAAGAACCGGGCCTCATATAATAAGGATTTCAGTCTGTGTAATGAGATAAATAGAGCCAGCTGTATTCTTCAACGAGCGCCAGACTCAGGTAAAATCCCTCCCCTTCCCTTTTTTTTCCAGCTCCCATAGGAATCTATGGGAGCTCTTTGCGATTTTCGTCAAAAGATAGGTGATGGCCTATTTTTTGACACTGCAAGGAAAAAAAATCACAACTGAAAATCGCTGGCGTTTGGCGATTATCAGACACGATTTTTTTGTCATGGCTAAAAAACCGCCCATGTAAATAAATGCATTGGAATCCAATGCTTTACATGGTCGTGATTTTCCGGGGACGTTTTCTTGCAGCTAATAGCTGCAGCCAATATGCGCGCAAAAAACCCTTGTTCAGTGTGCAAATATGTTGTGGTGAGGCACGCGCGATTGGCCTTCTGTCCATGTGAAGCCAACTTATCTGAAGACCTGCACAATTGAGATTCTTTTTGTAATTTAGCTCTTGAAGAACAGAGATGCATCTTTATATAAAATATCATTACTATTACTGGTTCCACTAAGGCTGGGGTCACACGGGTCGTATTCCCAGTGGAAATCTTGCAGTTCTGCCGGAGCGAAAACCCACGAGACTTCCATCGGGAAAGTGTAGCTTCAAAACCCGCGGCACTTAGCTTTTCTGTTGGCGCTCCCATAGAGAAGAGCAAGGTCGCAATGGGAAAATAAAAAATAGACATGATGCAGCCGGGGTATCCATGCCGCTGCACCGTCTTCTGACGACTTTGCCGTGACGGATTGGCCATCCCATGTGGACGAGATTTTTGTGTGAACCCAGCCTAATGGTTTCCATTGATATTTTTGAAACGCCGCATCTGTCTTCCAAAGAGAGAATTCTTACTTTGCCGTTACTGACAGCCCTATAAGATCATTTAAATTATTTGTGTTAACTATTGTGACCAGACTATTATGCGAGCGTCTTATGAGATTATGGCTTTTGGTTTGGAATTTGGAGAAGAAAGGAATTCATTGGGTGAAAGATGTCTTGCTTACAGCATGATGAATAACCTTCACATCCCACACTGTGCTTTTCAGATGTTTTTAATGTTGAATGAATTAAAAGTCTTCCAAATGGAAAGGAATTCCACCTAAATAACCCATGACTGCACTGGAGACACTCTTCTAATGGAATGCTGGGTAATATTCATTGATTCCTAATTAAATATATATTTTGTAGCTTAAAGGGCCAGTCTGCTGAAAACACATTTTTCCATGCCTGCCACCCTTACTTGATTGCCTGTCACACTCTGGAGGTCTCCTTTGTGTTCTGCAACCACTTCTATTCAGTGCAGCCCCCCGTTTGATGCTTAGCAGGCACCATTTTGAGCCAGAGATTTACTCATTTCAGTTTCACATCTATCCCATGATGCATCAGCAAAGTATTAGCTAAGGTTATACCATCTTTGTATCCTTACCCTCTCTATTTTTCTAAGTAAGCTAGAAACCATAAGTATACAGTCAGGAGGATGAGCTGTGATCTTCTCTATTGTAGCTGTGTGACAGAAACTGTGTGATCATCCTCAGTAACTGTGACAGGAGCTCCTGTGCCCCCTGCAGGCAATTTCTGTAGTAGAGATTATGTAGTAGCATCAAACAAACTAAACATTTGGCTAGAAAATTAATACAAAACCTGAAGTGAATCTAAGCTGGTCAGAATTGAGGTCGCAGGACTAACTGAGGAAAAAGAGTCCAGGGGTTTCAAATAGATAGGCCCAACTAACCAAAGTAACAGTAGCTCACTTGTATATACTGGGGAGATAGATAAATCATGAATGGTGGCCCTTTAAGGCCTCACACAGCATTTTTGGGAAAATACTTTTGTTTTTGATGCACTTTGTTGAGCCCAAGCCAGAAGTGGATTAAGAAAGAATGAGAACTATAAAGGAAGGACTTTTATTTCCCATTCCTGCTGGATTCACTCTCACGTTCTCTCTTTCATGTGCATTTTGCATGTGCAAAGGAGACCATGACATGCTCTATTTTGGTGTGCAATTGTACACTGAACGCTATCTTTTCTCCTTAGGGAGAGCACCTAGACGGTGAGTGAGGAGACTCAAATGGCCATGCACCTTCCTCTGGGTAATATGCAAATAAGCATATTACCCAGTGGAGCGTGCATGGCCATTTGAGTCTCCTCACTCACAGTATATAGTTGCTCTCCCTAAGGAGAAAAGATAGTGTAGTGAAGACTGATGAAGGGCAAAAACCCTGAAACAGCTGTCTGTACATGGAGTCTGGCTTTACTTTTAATTCCCAGTCATTGTTACAAGGCTTGTATAAAAAGTCTGACTTTGGCTTGAAGGAATGCCGCCTTTCATAGGTGGCACTGTGGAGAATTTATTCCATCTCCATTATTTGTACACTGAAGGCACCATAGAAGTTTATAGGGGTGCGTAAATTCCCACACATTTGCGCAATAAACGACACAATTTTGTGGGAAAATCAACACACCGGTGATTTAGTAACACCTCTTTCACACAGGCAACAGCAATATGGAGGTTATGGACTGGTTCATCTAGGGCTGCTCAGTCAATCAATGCAGCAATGGATAAACCAATGTGATGGGTTTAATTGGTTCAACCAGAGCTGCATTGATTGACTGAGCAGTGACTGAAGAACCAATCTACAGCCAGCGTGTTGTGGAGGCAGGATTTAGAAATTGGCTGAGCTGGGGCATTGATTGGCCAATTCATAAATCCTACTTCCTCAACATGCTGGCTGTTAAATGTTTTTTGGCAACTGGATGAACCAACAGCCATCCCATAGGTTCATCTAGCTCTGCATTGATTGGCTGAACAGCACTGGATGAACGAATCAGAGCCACTGCTTCCTGGAGGCGGGATTAATGAATCCAGCAACCAGGAAATTATGTTCTGTGGATGAATGAAGATTGCAGGATGCCCAGAAGAGCTCTGGAGGGAGGACCTGGACTGAGCCTTTTAGGTAAGTTTATTTTTTTTTTTGGAGTGCAACTAGGGCGTAGTTTCAGGGTAGGGCTTATTTTTGAATTCTAAAGTCGAATTGCAGGGCACGAAAGCCATGATGCAGCAAAAATGAAGGCTCAATAGGGAAACGTGCTACAAAAAAAGCCGCAAATCACAGCAATATAGAGCAAGCCACCATTTTTTCCCTCACAAAATTGCATTAGAGAAAACAGCGCTATGTGAAGGAAGCCATTGGAAAATATGGGCTCATATATATATGTTTTCCACGCTATCACATCACAGCTAGATCATTGAGTAGAAAAAAGAGGTTCCCAGCAGCACAACATATATCCTCACATAGAGCCAGGCAAAACAGTGTGCAAAAGCCAGTCAGGAAGCCTAAACCAGAGAGGCTCCAAGGGTGCAGTCAGGAATAAGGAAATAGTGACTGGCAGCATTCAGCAATGTAGAAAAATACAAGATTTATTTCCCCATTACAAAAATTACGGCAACGTTTCGGTCGTAATAGACCTTCCTCAAGCCAATACATATCATACAAAGTGCACCATATATATAGGAAATGTGAACACCATTAACCAATGACATACAAACATGCACAGGAGTGTCTCATCACTGATTACCTCTCTCCACACGTCTCAGCTGTTATCTGGCGCATCGTTGATGATGTCATATGAGCCTCGTGTGGTGCAGAGTGTAAGCTCTCGCCCACGACCTGGAGGTTGCAAGTTCGATTCCCACATGAATCAGGCTCAAGGCCGACTCAGCCCTCCATCCTATCACAGGGAGACTATATCTATCCAATATAATATAGATGACCTTTTATCATTACTGTGATGTTCTATATCTAATAAAAAAGGGGTATATCAACAACCTACTGGTATTATCAAGTAATGTCCCCATATTCATCTAGAAAGTCATCCCTTCCAGGTCTATTCACGTTGACAAAGGCTATCTTATCTAATAATATACATTCTCAACCATAGAGTATGAATAGTCCAATGTTAACCCATTGTATAAACCAATAAAAAAGAGCAGAACACCAACTGTTAACTGCCTAGTCAAATTGTGATTTTATTGATACTATACATCACTATGCATGAATCTATATTTTTTCTTCAAGATGATGAAATAATGGACCGTCATATCTCAGACGTGTGGCGAGGGAACCAGCGAGAGACCAACAACCTGTGTAAACAAAACAAAAAGAATACAATTACACATATACCCATAAAAAATTCATTAATAAAACATATGTACAATTCATATACTGATGTGTGTAACAAGATTTACAAGAACGGCTGAAAAATGTACTCCTGATTAAGCCCTTTTGGGTGCATGGTGTCCAACTCGTATATCCATTTTAACTCACGCTTTTTTAATAAAAATTCTCTATCACCCCCCCGTGGAAGTACGGGGACATGATCAATGACCCTAAATTTGAACTGGCTGATGTTGTGTTTAGCCTCCAAAAAATGTCGCGATACAGGTAATTGTAGATTTTCCGTCCGAATTGTACTCTTGTGCTTCACCATACGTGATCTCACCTCCATAGTGGTTTCACCCACATACCCAAGGCCACATGGGCAGGTGATGAGGTAGATCACGTATGGTGAAGCACAAGTATATCTCCCCTGTATCTTGTACCTATTGCCCCTGAGAGGATGCCGAAATTCGTCACCCCTCACCAAATTGTTACAACAACTACAGGCAAGGCATGGGAAGTTCCCCTTTCTAGGGGGTTTAAAGAAACTCTGGACGGCTGATTTGTGTGAAGCAAAGTGTGAGTGGACCAGTTGGTCACCTATGTTTCTACCTCTTCTATATGCATTTATAGGCTTATTTTTAAATTCAGGTATTACAGCCCCATCTAATGTCAGCAGTGGCCAATGTTTTTTGATAATGTTACCAACGGTTCCACTAAGACTATTAAAGGTACTGACAAACGGAATCCTGTCCATTGTCTGTTTCTTTAATTTAGGTGTCAAAAGATCTTGTTGTGGTATTGCCCTAGCTCGTATGGCAGCTTTTGTGATGATTGGTGCAGGGTATCCCCTATCTAGGAACCTCCTACACATCTCATCCAATCTTAAATCAATGGTTTGATCGTGTGCTATTCTTCGCACTCGTAAAAGTTGACTCCATGGTAGTGAGTCCTTCATGGCGACCGGATGGTTGCTACTATAGAGCAATAAACTGTTCCGATCTGTCTTTTTTGTGTAAAGATCCGTTACCAATCCCATTCCTTGTCTTTTAATCAAAACGTCAAGGAATTGGATTTCCACAATGGAGTAAGACATAGTGAACTGAAGTTCTGGGTAAATAGC
Organism: Eleutherodactylus coqui; assembly: GCF_035609145.1. Lineage (NCBI taxonomy): Eukaryota > Metazoa > Chordata > Amphibia > Anura > Eleutherodactylidae > Eleutherodactylus > Eleutherodactylus coqui. The sequence goes on along the minus strand of NC_089843.1, from coordinate 210,684,322 downwards.
GTTTAAAAAGGTATGGAATTCCTGTAATGTTTGGAGCGAACCCTTCCATAAAGCAAACACGTCGTCGATGTACCGACCCCAGTACACCAACGACGCCGCATATATGGAGGTATAAATATACTTCTCCTCAAATTGGCGCACAAAAATGTTGGCGTATGTTGGCGCCACATTAGAGCCCATAGCAGTGCCCTGTCGCTGTCTGTAGTACACCCCCCCAAACAAAAAATAATTGTTGCGGAGGATGTACTCCAGCAGCGACAGGGCAAACTGCATGCACTCAGAGGACATATCCGATGCCATCAGAAATTGTCTGACGGCATCTATCCCTTTATCGTGATTGATAGAGGTGTATAGCGCAGTCACATCAAAGGTGACCAGAATAACATCTTCGGTCATATCAAACGATGCAATTTTTTTCAAAAAGTCAGATGTATCCCTGATGTGTGAATCCGCCTCATCTGCAAAACGCCTCAGGACCTTGTCTAAAAATCGTGCGATATTGCAGAAGAGTGAGTTTCTGCCTGAAACAATCGGTCTCCCAGGGGGATTCTGGGGATCCTTGTGGACCTTTGGGAGGGTGTATAAAGTGGGAACAATGGGGTGCTGGATATCAAGGAATTTCAACAGCTTTTTATCGATCAAACCTGCCCATAGTGCCTCATTCAACATTCCCCTTAATTGTAATTGAAACCGTATGGTAGGGTCCGATCGCAATTTTTCATAAACATTTTCATCATTTAATTGTCTGAACACTTCTGTTGTGTACATACTGGTATCCATCACGACTATTGCTCCACCCTTATCGGCTGGTTTAACCACAATCGCATCATCCTGCGCAAGAGAATTAAGGGCTTTCCTTTCCCTCATATTAAGGTTATTCTTAAGCCTCCTCTTGTTACCCAATGTTTTGGATCTCAGTTTTTCAATATCTTTTAATACTAATTTAGCAAATACTTCAATTTGAGGATTTGATGTAGGTGGTTGATACGTACTTTTGTTGCGAAGACCAGTTCCAACCAGGGAAAAAGACCCCGGTGTAGTGGTCTGTGCAACCGTACGTGATGGTTGTGAGGAAAATTGATTTTTAAGCCTTAAATTTCTGAATAAACGCTGTACATCAAGATTAAGATCAAACCAATTCATAGAAGTTACACAGCAAAATGATAGACCCTTGCCCAATACAGTCGTCTCATCTGATGTCAATACCCTGGAAGAAATGTTGATTACAATACCGTCACTGGTAGGTTCACAAGCTCCAACATCCACTATTTCCTGAAGTCCATCAGCGGTGGTCGTTTCGTGGATCGGGTCATCACCCCGTCGGGATCTCTTGTATGCCCTGTGATGTTTTCGTCCGCCTCGGCGGCACCGGAAGGTCCCTCTTTTCTCTTCATCCTGTTTGGATTGCCACGGCCTAAAAAAAGAAGAAGAGGATGTGGAGGCACCCACATGATCATTCTTGGCCGAATCATCCGTTGAAATCGAACCACGAGATGAGAACCCAAATTGGTTTCTATTCCTGGGTTGACGGCGTCGTTGTCGTCTTTGTTTGGTATTCGATTCAAAGGGATCTGTGACTTTATTCTTTGATGTCTGCCAACAAAATACACGACCATAAGCATAATCGTCGACATCCCTAAACCACTTGGTTTTTTTTATACTCTCCAATTCCTCCTGATGTCGTTTGAGATATGTTGTTTTTTTCTCCTTATGTTTATTCCAGTCCTCTGGTGTCAAGATCTCTAGAATATTCTTTTCCAAGGAGGATATGCGAGCTGTACTCTCAGCAATCTCCAACTGTAAGAACTCAACATTCAAGACAATCATGTCAAACGAAAATTTATTCACTATGCCTTCAAATTTTGAACAAAATGTCTTGTTATCTGCCATTAAGGTCGGGCGCACATGTGGGCGTAGCCCTCTCGGAATGCGTTTTACCTTAAAATATTCACATAGTGTGGACATGTGCAAAGATAGGGAGATGTTCTTTTTATTTTCCATCTCCCACTTCCGTAGTAACATATCCACTGTTGGCATTTCTAGATAGCTATTCTTGCGTGTAGCTCCTGCAATAATCTTGTTAACATCCACATCCGAATACGAAAAAATAACAGGGTTACCTGGTCTGTCAGAGTCCGGGTATTTTTCCATTTTGTGCCTGTATCAGGTGCAAGCTGGATCTGGTTTGTAGATATCACTGAGTAGAAAAAAGAGGTTCCCAGCAGCACAACATATATCCTCACATAGAGCCAGGCAAACCAGAACTTCAGTTCACTATGTCTTACTCCATTGTGGAAATCCAATTCCTTGACGTTTTGATTAAAAGACAAGGAATGGGATTGGTAACGGATCTTTACACAAAAAAGACAGATCGGAACAGTTTATTGCTCTATAGTAGCAACCATCCGGTCGCCATGAAGGACTCACTACCATGGAGTCAACTTTTACGAGTGCGAAGAATAGCACACGATCAAACCATTGATTTAAGATTGGATGAGATGTGTAGGAGGTTCCTAGATAGGGGATACCCTGCACCAATCATCACAAAAGCTGCCATACGAGCTAGGGCAATACCACAACAAGATCTTTTGACACCTAAATTAAAGAAACAGACAATGGACAGGATTCCGTTTGTCAGTACCTTTAATAGTCTTAGTGGAACCGTTGGTAACATTATCAAAAAACATTGGCCACTGCTGACATTAGATGGGGCTGTAATACCTGAATTTAAAAATAAGCCTATAAATGCATATAGAAGAGGTAGAAACATAGGTGACCAACTGGTCCACTCACACTTTGCTTCACACAAATCAGCCGTCCAGAGTTTCTTTAAACCCCCTAGAAAGGGGAACTTCCCATGCCTTGCCTGTAGTTGTTGTAACAATTTGGTGAGGGGTGACGAATTTCGGCATCCTCTCAGGGGCAATAGGTACAAGATACAGGGGAGATATACTTGTGCTTCACCATACGTGATCTACCTCATCACCTGCCCATGTGGCCTTGGGTATGTGGGTGAAACCACTATGGAGGTGAGATCACGTATGGTGAAGCACAAGAGTACAATTCGGACGGAAAATCTACAATTACCTGTATCGCGACATTTTTTGGAGGCTAAACACAACATCAGCCAGTTCAAATTTAGGGTCATTGATCATGTCCCCGTACTTCCACGGGGGGGTGATAGAGAATTTTTATTAAAAAAGCGTGAGTTAAAATGGATATACGAGTTGGACACCATGCACCCAAAAGGGCTTAATCAGGAGTACATTTTTCAGCCGTTCTTGTAAATCTTGTTACACACATCAGTATATGAATTGTACATATGTTTTATTAATGAATTTTTTATGGGTATATGTGTAATTGTATTCTTTTTGTTTTGTTTACACAGGTTGTTGGTCTCTCGCTGGTTCCCTCGCCACACGTCTGAGATATGACGGTCCATTATTTCATCATCTTGAAGAAAAAATATAGATTCATGCATAGTGATGTATAGTATCAATAAAATCACAATTTGACTAGGCAGTTAACAGTTGGTGTTCTGCTCTTTTTTATTGGTTTATACAATGGGTTAACATTGGACTATTCATACTCTATGGTTGAGAATGTATATTATTAGATAAGATAGCCTTTGTCAACGTGAATAGACCTGGAAGGGATGACTTTCTAGATGAATATGGGGACATTACTTGATAATACCAGTAGGTTGTTGATATACCCCTTTTTTATTAGATATAGAACATCACAGTAATGATAAAAGGTCATCTATATTATATTGGATAGATATAGTCTCCCTGTGATAGGATGGAGGGCTGAGTCGGCCTTGAGCCTGATTCATGTGGGAATCGAACTTGCAACCTCCAGGTCGTGGGCGAGAGCTTACACTCTGCACCACACGAGGCTCATATGACATCATCAACGATGCGCCAGATAACAGCTGAGACGTGTGGAGAGAGGTAATCAGTGATGAGACACTCCTGTGCATGTTTGTATGTCATTGGTTAATGGTGTTCACATTTCCTATATATATGGTGCACTTTGTATGATATGTATTGGCTTGAGGAAGGTCTATTACGACCGAAACGTTGCCGTAATTTTTGTAATGGGGAAATAAATCTTGTATTTTTCTACATTGCTGAATGCTGCCAGTCACTATTTCCTTATTCCTGACTGCACCCTTGGAGCCTCTCTGGTTTAGGCTTCCTGACTGGCTTTTGCACACTGTTTTGCCTGGCTCTATGTGAGGATATATGTTGTGCTGCTGGGAACCTCTTTTTTCTACTCAGTGATATCTACAAACCAGATCCAGCTTGCACCTGATACAGGCACAAAATGGAAAAATACCCGGACTCTGACAGACCAGGTAACCCTGTTATTTTTTCGTATTCGGATGTGGATGTTAACAAGATTATTGCAGGAGCTACACGCAAGAATAGCTATCTAGAAATGCCAACAGTGGATATGTTACTACGGAAGTGGGAGATGGAAAATAAAAAGAACATCTCCCTATCTTTGCACATGTCCACACTATGTGAATATTTTAAGGTAAAACGCATTCCGAGAGGGCTACGCCCACATGTGCGCCCGACCTTAATGGCAGATAACAAGACATTTTGTTCAAAATTTGAAGGCATAGTGAATAAATTTTCGTTTGACATGATTGTCTTGAATGTTGAGTTCTTACAGTTGGAGATTGCTGAGAGTACAGCTCGCATATCCTCCTTGGAAAAGAATATTCTAGAGATCTTGACACCAGAGGACTGGAATAAACATAAGGAGAAAAAAACAACATATCTCAAACGACATCAGGAGGAATTGGAGAGTATAAAAAAAACCAAGTGGTTTAGGGATGTCGACGATTATGCTTATGGTCGTGTATTTTGTTGGCAGACATCAAAGAATAAAGTCACAGATCCCTTTGAATCGAATACCAAACAAAGACGACAACGACGCCGTCAACCCAGGAATAGAAACCAATTTGGGTTCTCATCTCGTGGTTCGATTTCAACGGATGATTCGGCCAAGAATGATCATGTGGGTGCCTCCACATCCTCTTCTTCTTTTTTTAGGCCGTGGCAATCCAAACAGGATGAAGAGAAAAGAGGGACCTTCCGGTGCCGCCGAGGCGGACGAAAACATCACAGGGCATACAAGAGATCCCGACGGGGTGATGACCCGATCCACGAAACGACCACCGCTGATGGACTTCAGGAAATAGTGGATGTTGGAGCTTGTGAACCTACCAGTGACGGTATTGTAATCAACATTTCTTCCAGGGTATTGACATCAGATGAGACGACTGTATTGGGCAAGGGTCTATCATTTTGCTGTGTAACTTCTATGAATTGGTTTGATCTTAATCTTGATGTACAGCGTTTATTCAGAAATTTAAGGCTTAAAAATCAATTTTCCTCACAACCATCACGTACGGTTGCACAGACCACTACACCGGGGTCTTTTTCCCTGGTTGGAACTGGTCTTCGCAACAAAAGTACGTATCAACCACCTACATCAAATCCTCAAATTGAAGTATTTGCTAAATTAGTATTAAAAGATATTGAAAAACTGAGATCCAAAACATTGGGTAACAAGAGGAGGCTTAAGAATAACCTTAATATGAGGGAAAGGAAAGCCCTTAATTCTCTTGCGCAGGATGATGCGATTGTGGTTAAACCAGCCGATAAGGGTGGAGCAATAGTCGTGATGGATACCAGTATGTACACAACAGAAGTGTTCAGACAATTAAATGATGAAAATGTTTATGAAAAATTGCGATCGGACCCTACCATACGGTTTCAATTACAATTAAGGGGAATGTTGAATGAGGCACTATGGGCAGGTTTGATCGATAAAAAGCTGTTGAAATTCCTTGATATCCAGCACCCCATTGTTCCCACTTTATACACCCTCCCAAAGGTCCACAAGGATCCCCAGAATCCCCCTGGGAGACCGATTGTTTCAGGCAGAAACTCACTCTTCTGCAATATCGCACGATTTTTAGACAAGGTCCTGAGGCGTTTTGCAGATGAGGCGGATTCACACATCAGGGATACATCTGACTTTTTGAAAAAAATTGCATCGTTTGATATGACCGAAGATGTTATTCTGGTCACCTTTGATGTGACTGCGCTATACACCTCTATCAATCACGATAAAGGGATAGATGCCGTCAGACAATTTCTGATGGCATCGGATATGTCCTCTGAGTGCATGCAGTTTGCCCTGTCGCTGCTGGAGTACATCCTCCGCAACAATTATTTTTTGTTTGGGGGGGTGTACTACAGACAGCGACAGGGCACTGCTATGGGCTCTAATGTGGCGCCAACATACGCCAACATTTTTGTGCGCCAATTTGAGGAGAAGTATATTTATACCTCCATATATGCGGCGTCGTTGGTGTACTGGGGTCGGTACATCGACGACGTGTTTGCTTTATGGAAGGGTTCGCTCCAAACATTACAGGAATTCCATACCTTTTTAAACGCTATTTACCCAGAACTTCAGTTCACTATGTCTTACTCCATTGTGGAAATCCAATTCCTTGACGTTTTGATTAAAAGACAAGGAATGGGATTGGTAACGGATCTTTACACAAAAAAGACAGATCGGAACAGTTTATTGCTCTATAGTAGCAACCATCCGGTCGCCATGAAGGACTCACTACCATGGAGTCAACTTTTACGAGTGCGAAGAATAGCACACGATCAAACCATTGATTTAAGATTGGATGAGATGTGTAGGAGGTTCCTAGATAGGGGATACCCTGCACCAATCATCACAAAAGCTGCCATACGAGCTAGGGCAATACCACAACAAGATCTTTTGACACCTAAATTAAAGAAACAGACAATGGACAGGATTCCGTTTGTCAGTACCTTTAATAGTCTTAGTGGAACCGTTGGTAACATTATCAAAAAACATTGGCCACTGCTGACATTAGATGGGGCTGTAATACCTGAATTTAAAAATAAGCCTATAAATGCATATAGAAGAGGTAGAAACATAGGTGACCAACTGGTCCACTCACACTTTGCTTCACACAAATCAGCCGTCCAGAGTTTCTTTAAACCCCCTAGAAAGGGGAACTTCCCATGCCTTGCCTGTAGTTGTTGTAACAATTTGGTGAGGGGTGACGAATTTCGGCATCCTCTCAGGGGCAATAGGTACAAGATACAGGGGAGATATACTTGTGCTTCACCATACGTGATCTACCTCATCACCTGCCCATGTGGCCTTGGGTATGTGGGTGAAACCACTATGGAGGTGAGATCACGTATGGTGAAGCACAAGAGTACAATTCGGACGGAAAATCTACAATTACCTGTATCGCGACATTTTTTGGAGGCTAAACACAACATCAGCCAGTTCAAATTTAGGGTCATTGATCATGTCCCCGTACTTCCACGGGGGGGTGATAGAGAATTTTTATTAAAAAAGCGTGAGTTAAAATGGATATACGAGTTGGACACCATGCACCCAAAAGGGCTTAATCAGGAGTACATTTTTCAGCCGTTCTTGTAAATCTTGTTACACACATCAGTATATGAATTGTACATATGTTTTATTAATGAATTTTTTATGGGTATATGTGTAATTGTATTCTTTTTGTTTTGTTTACACAGGTTGTTGGTCTCTCGCTGGTTCCCTCGCCACACGTCTGAGATATGACGGTCCATTATTTCATCATCTTGAAGAAAAAATATAGATTCATGCATAGTGATGTATAGTATCAATAAAATCACAATTTGACTAGGCAGTTAACAGTTGGTGTTCTGCTCTTTTTTATTGGTTTATACAATGGGTTAACATTGGACTATTCATACTCTATGGTTGAGAATGTATATTATTAGATAAGATAGCCTTTGTCAACGTGAATAGACCTGGAAGGGATGACTTTCTAGATGAATATGGGGACATTACTTGATAATACCAGTAGGTTGTTGTTATACCCCTTTTTTATTAGATATAGAACATCACAGTAATGATAAAAGGTCATCTATATTATATTGGATAGATATAGTCTCCCTGTGATAGGATGGAGGGCTGAGTCGGCCTTGAGCCTGATTCATGTGGGAATCGAACTTGCAACCTCCAGGTCGTGGGCGAGAGCTTACACTCTGCACCACACGAGGCTCATATGACATCATCAACGATGCGCCAGATAACAGCTGAGACGTGTGGAGAGAGGTAATCAGTGATGAGACACTCCTGTGCATGTTTGTATGTCATTGGTTAATGGTGTTCACATTTCCTATATATATGGTGCACTTTGTATGATATGTATTGGCTTGAGGAAGGTCTATTACGACCGAAACGTTGCCGTAATTTTTGTAATGGGGAAATAAATCTTGTATTTTTCTACATTGCTGAATGCTGCCAGTCACTATTTCCTTATTCCTGACTGCACCCTTGGAGCCTCTCTGGTTTAGGCTTCCTGACTGGCTTTTGCACACTGTTTTGCCTGGCTCTATGTGAGGATATATGTTGTGCTGCTGGGAACCTCTTTTTTCTACTCAGTGATATCTACAAACCAGATCCAGCTTGCACCTGATACAGGCACAAAATGGAAAAATACCCGGACTCTGACAGACCAGGTAACCCTGTTATTTTTTCGTATTCGGATGTGGATGTTAACAAGATTATTGCAGGAGCTACACGCAAGAATAGCTATCTAGAAATGCCAACAGTGGATATGTTACTACGGAAGTGGGAGATGGAAAATAAAAAGAACATCTCCCTATCTTTGCACATGTCCACACTATGTGAATATTTTAAGGTAAAACGCATTCCGAGAGGGCTACGCCCACATGTGCGCCCGACCTTAATGGCAGATAACAAGACATTTTGTTCAAAATTTGAAGGCATAGTGAATAAATTTTCGTTTGACATGATTGTCTTGAATGTTGAGTTCTTACAGTTGGAGATTGCTGAGAGTACAGCTCGCATATCCTCCTTGGAAAAGAATATTCTAGAGATCTTGACACCAGAGGACTGGAATAAACATAAGGAGAAAAAAACAACATATCTCAAACGACATCAGGAGGAATTGGAGAGTATAAAAAAAACCAAGTGGTTTAGGGATGTCGACGATTATGCTTATGGTCGTGTATTTTGTTGGCAGACATCAAAGAATAAAGTCACAGATCCCTTTGAATCGAATACCAAACAAAGACGACAACGACGCCGTCAACCCAGGAATAGAAACCAATTTGGGTTCTCATCTCGTGGTTCGATTTCAACGGATGATTCGGCCAAGAATGATCATGTGGGTGCCTCCACATCCTCTTCTTCTTTTTTTAGGCCGTGGCAATCCAAACAGGATGAAGAGAAAAGAGGGACCTTCCGGTGCCGCCGAGGCGGACGAAAACATCACAGGGCATACAAGAGATCCCGACGGGGTGATGACCCGATCCACGAAACGACCACCGCTGATGGACTTCAGGAAATAGTGGATGTTGGAGCTTGTGAACCTACCAGTGACGGTATTGTAATCAACATTTCTTCCAGGGTATTGACATCAGATGAGACGACTGTATTGGGCAAGGGTCTATCATTTTGCTGTGTAACTTCTATGAATTGGTTTGATCTTAATCTTGATGTACAGCGTTTATTCAGAAATTTAAGGCTTAAAAATCAATTTTCCTCACAACCATCACGTACGGTTGCACAGACCACTACACCGGGGTCTTTTTCCCTGGTTGGAACTGGTCTTCGCAACAAAAGTACGTATCAACCACCTACATCAAATCCTCAAATTGAAGTATTTGCTAAATTAGTATTAAAAGATATTGAAAAACTGAGATCCAAAACATTGGGTAACAAGAGGAGGCTTAAGAATAACCTTAATATGAGGGAAAGGAAAGCCCTTAATTCTCTTGCGCAGGATGATGCGATTGTGGTTAAACCAGCCGATAAGGGTGGAGCAATAGTCGTGATGGATACCAGTATGTACACAACAGAAGTGTTCAGACAATTAAATGATGAAAATGTTTATGAAAAATTGCGATCGGACCCTACCATACGGTTTCAATTACAATTAAGGGGAATGTTGAATGAGGCACTATGGGCAGGTTTGATCGATAAAAAGCTGTTGAAATTCCTTGATATCCAGCACCCCATTGTTCCCACTTTATACACCCTCCCAAAGGTCCACAAGGATCCCCAGAATCCCCCTGGGAGACCGATTGTTTCAGGCAGAAACTCACTCTTCTGCAATATCGCACGATTTTTAGACAAGGTCCTGAGGCGTTTTGCAGATGAGGCGGATTCACACATCAGGGATACATCTGACTTTTTGAAAAAAATTGCATCGTTTGATATGACCGAAGATGTTATTCTGGTCACCTTTGATGTGACTGCGCTATACACCTCTATCAATCACGATAAAGGGATAGATGCCGTCAGACAATTTCTGATGGCATCGGATATGTCCTCTGAGTGCATGCAGTTTGCCCTGTCGCTGCTGGAGTACATCCTCCGCAACAATTATTTTTTGTTTGGGGGGGTGTACTACAGACAGCGACAGGGCACTGCTATGGGCTCTAATGTGGCGCCAACATACGCCAACATTTTTGTGCGCCAATTTGAGGAGAAGTATATTTATACCTCCATATATGCGGCGTCGTTGGTGTACTGGGGTCGGTACATCGACGACGTGTTTGCTTTATGGAAGGGTTCGCTCCAAACATTACAGGAATTCCATACCTTTTTAAACGCTATTTACCCAGAACTTCAGTTCACTATGTCTTACTCCATTGTGGAAATCCAATTCCTTGACGTTTTGATTAAAAGACAAGGAATGGGATTGGTAACGGATCTTTACACAAAAAAGACAGATCGGAACAGTTTATTGCTCTATAGTAGCAACCATCCGGTCGCCATGAAGGACTCACTACCATGGAGTCAACTTTTACGAGTGCGAAGAATAGCACACGATCAAACCATTGATTTAAGATTGGATGAGATGTGTAGGAGGTTCCTAGATAGGGGATACCCTGCACCAATCATCACAAAAGCTGCCATACGAGCTAGGGCAATACCACAACAAGATCTTTTGACACCTAAATTAAAGAAACAGACAATGGACAGGATTCCGTTTGTCAGTACCTTTAATAGTCTTAGTGGAACCGTTGGTAACATTATCAAAAAACATTGGCCACTGCTGACATTAGATGGGGCTGTAATACCTGAATTTAAAAATAAGCCTATAAATGCATATAGAAGAGGTAGAAACATAGGTGACCAACTGGTCCACTCACACTTTGCTTCACACAAATCAGCCGTCCAGAGTTTCTTTAAACCCCCTAGAAAGGGGAACTTCCCATGCCTTGCCTGTAGTTGTTGTAACAATTTGGTGAGGGGTGACGAATTTCGGCATCCTCTCAGGGGCAATAGGTACAAGATACAGGGGAGATATACTTGTGCTTCACCATACGTGATCTACCTCATCACCTGCCCATGTGGCCTTGGGTATGTGGGTGAAACCACTATGGAGGTGAGATCACGTATGGTGAAGCACAAGAGTACAATTCGGACGGAAAATCTACAATTACCTGTATCGCGACATTTTTTGGAGGCTAAACACAACATCAGCCAGTTCAAATTTAGGGTCATTGATCATGTCCCCGTACTTCCACGGGGGGGTGATAGAGAATTTTTATTAAAAAAGCGTGAGTTAAAATGGATATACGAGTTGGACACCATGCACCCAAAAGGGCTTAATCAGGAGTACATTTTTCAGCCGTTCTTGTAAATCTTGTTACACACATCAGTATATGAATTGTACATATGTTTTATTAATGAATTTTTTATGGGTATATGTGTAATTGTATTCTTTTTGTTTTGTTTACACAGGTTGTTGGTCTCTCGCTGGTTCCCTCGCCACACGTCTGAGATATGACGGTCCATTATTTCATCATCTTGAAGAAAAAATATAGATTCATGCATAGTGATGTATAGTATCAATAAAATCACAATTTGACTAGGCAGTTAACAGTTGGTGTTCTGCTCTTTTTTATTGGTTTATACAATGGGTTAACATTGGACTATTCATACTCTATGGTTGAGAATGTATATTATTAGATAAGATAGCCTTTGTCAACGTGAATAGACCTGGAAGGGATGACTTTCTAGATGAATATGGGGACATTACTTGATAATACCAGTAGGTTGTTGATATACCCCTTTTTTATTAGATATAGAACATCACAGTAATGATAAAAGGTCATCTATATTATATTGGATAGATATAGTCTCCCTGTGATAGGATGGAGGGCTGAGTCGGCCTTGAGCCTGATTCATGTGGGAATCGAACTTGCAACCTCCAGGTCGTGGGCGAGAGCTTACACTCTGCACCACACGAGGCTCATATGACATCATCAACGATGCGCCAGATAACAGCTGAGACGTGTGGAGAGAGGTAATCAGTGATGAGACACTCCTGTGCATGTTTGTATGTCATTGGTTAATGGTGTTCACATTTCCTATATATATGGTGCACTTTGTATGATATGTATTGGCTTGAGGAAGGTCTATTACGACCGAAACGTTGCCGTAATTTTTGTAATGGGGAAATAAATCTTGTATTTTTCTACATTGCTGAATGCTGCCAGTCACTATTTCCTTATTCATCACAGCTAGATCATGCGATTTTTTTGGCCTGTCTGAAAGTGGCTTGAGGCTTCATTCACACAAGTGTATATCGGCCGTATTTTCATGGCCAGCCGATATACAATCTGATGCATTGGTTTACAATGCATCAATTCAGTTGGGCATATTCCCGCGGTGCAAAAATGTCCGGCCGGCAAAGATAGCGCATATTGTGAGCATTGCGGTTGGGCATCTTTACTCCAGCCAGAAAGGATAGTTCAGGAACTATCTTTTGGCCAGAATACGGTGGCAGCTCCCGTAGACTCATATGGAAGCCTATAAGAGCTGCTGGAGAAGGGATGTGGGAGGGAGTTTAGTGGCTTGACTGCTAAACTCCGACCTCTTTCCCTCCTCCTAGCTAGTTGCTAAGCTCCCACCCCATTTCCCATTGCTGGCAGCCAGCAAGGGGCGTTGAGGGGGAGGCTCCCGTCTCATCCCGCCCCCTCCCCTTGTCGAGAGCCAAACTGCTTCCCTCGCCCAACGGTATCCCGGGCTTGGCATATACTCGCTGGACCCGGGCCGTCTGGATGGGTGCACAAGCTGTAGCTGAGACTTGGTCACGGCTGCCTCTCGTTCACGTGATTTTTGGTTGTGCTGTGACCATGACAAGGCTGACCAAAAATTGCCTTCGCTCGTGTGAAAGAGCCCTTAGATAGATGAATCCTCAAGGTTATAGCGGAGATTCCACCAGGTCCTAAGAAGATTGTGTCTGGCATGACTTTGCTCTGAGGTCGGGATTACTAAGTGTTATATATGGTTATCTCTTATTAAATGTGTCTAACGAACTAATCACAGCTGTTAAAGCATTACACATTTGATGAGTGATGAAAGCATTAGCAGGTATATTTCTGTAATTAGGTGTTCAGCCCTGTTCACATACGAAGACAGGTTTTACCTCAACTTCAAAGCCAAGTGCAGTTTGCCACATATTAAGGACTGATGAGAGGATTAGGTTACCTTTTAGCTGATGCATCAATGTGTGTGGCGTTGGGGAATGACTGTCCCAACTGTCTTCTGTGAGATGATGTACAACGCGGTTCAGTTCCAGAGACCGCTAATAGCATGGCTGGTTGTCTGCTTTCGGGTTAAAAGAATGCAAACTATTTGATACCTCAACATGAAAGGCAAAAAAAGTTTTTTTTCCCAGCAGAATTTAATCCACTAAACTAATGAAAGTAATAAAGTGCTTGTAAATATTTGTGTATTTTATAGCAGAATAGCTTTTAAGAAATTAGTAAATTCTCTAAAATGGCCAATATTTAAAGGGACACCATGTGTGGGCTCAAAATTGATATTTTTAGTATCAATTATCCTTTAATGGAGAACATTTTTGAGAAACATTTTGAATAGTTTTAACTATTTTGAGTGATACCAAATCAAACAATGCCATTTGTAACTTCTATGACAATGAAAAGTGATAGCGATTGGTTGGCCAATTTCACAAAAAAACATCATAAATCGGGACGGTTGATTTCGACTCCTATTAAAGTCAATGGAAGTAAAAACTGAGATCACTCATTTGCCCTCCAGTGTGTCCCCAATGTAGCTAAAGCTTTACAAATTGCATGTGGATACAGCCACCCATCTGGGGAACACTGTGCCCCTCCCAAAAAGTGGTCAGAATAGTGTGCAGTGGTGTAGAAATGAATTGTAGCTCACCGGTGTTACGGAAAACAAAAAGTCCACAAGGTTTCACATAAAAAGGCCTCGCATCAATAGGGCTTTCACATGGATGGCAAGGGTGATATCGGGCCATGTTTCATGAGCCAATATCACCTTCGCCTGTGTGAAACTAGCCTGAGGGTGATGCCCATATTCCTCGGGGTCAGGCCTAAGAGTGTCATCAAACTGGTCCAGCAATCCATGTAGAATAGCTGAGGCTAGTGATGGATGAAAGGAATGTTGCATAGCCCTCTCCCCTACATCTGGTCCTATATTGTCTCCCTCCTCTTCCTCCTGTATACTTCTCTGATGGGTGGAGAACTGTGTTGGAGAACCCCCCCCCCCCCCATTCTTGCCCAAAGTCACCTTTCCTGTGGTGTTGAGTAATGGCAGACTGGGCATCCAGTTGGAAGATTGGTAGCCAAGTGTCACCATTGGCCTGCAGAGTCGTCAACAGTTCTTTGGCCATGTGGCTGCATGATGTATTTGGAATTTGGGAGCTGACGGCAACAGGAGGGGGAGGGACTTTAGCAATGCAAGCTGCTGCTAAACTTCCTCCCACCTCCCTTTTCTATAGAAGTCTATGGGAATGGCCGCGATATTCTGGCAAACGATAGGACAGGTCCTATCTTTTCCGGCCATACGTAAAAGCATCCGGCAGAAATCCGCAGCACATGTGCTATCTTTTCTGGCCCGCCGATTTTACGCACCGGAAAATCACCCATCTGAACAAATGCATTAGAACCCAATGCTTCAGATGGTCGCGGTTTTCGGACAGCGTTTTATTGTGGCAAAATAGCCGCGATAAAACGCTCATATGAAAGATGCCGTAGAGACAACTACCCTGGTAAAGTAAGCTTGTGATACCATTGAAATCTTACATTTACATCTTCAAAGATGACTGTATAGACTGTAGAGGTAACATTACCGGCTTCCAAAAGTGTCTTTTTTGTCTGTTACCAAAATTTAACTTAATCATCTTTACTGATTCATTAGTGTCAGTTTTGGTGATTAGGAGGATTTATACATCTAGCTGTTTTGCTGCAGTAAGCTGACAGCTCCGTATATTACACAGTGGCCTGGGTTGGAACTGCAGGCTGACTCCTATTGAAGTGAATGAGACTCAGCCTGCAGTACCAATGAGGGCCACTATGCTATATACAGAGCTGGTTGCTTCCTACAAAACAATAGAAGTTAGACAATCCCTTTTATGTATTTGTTTCCAAGTTCCAGACTTTCTGTGAGTGTAAGTCCTGGGAGAATCGTTATCACTATTACCCTATGTTCACATTTTGTGAATTTTCACCCCTTTAAGATGCAGGGTTTTTTGCCGTTTACATAGCTATATGATGGCTTGTATTTTGCGAGATGAGTTGTATTTTTAATGGTACTAATTAATGTAATGGAAAATTTCAAAATGGTGTTAAATGGAAAAAAAAAATCGTCATCTTTGGGGAGGGGGACGGCTGAAGTCTTGTTTCTACGGTGTACACACTGCAGCAAAAATAATGATAACTTTAGGCTAACTTCTCATGGGCGAGTGCGATATTGCGCTCGCCAACATGCGATTTTGCTGTAGATGCGAGGCGTTTTTAGCTCAAAACCACCTCTCATCACTATGGGGAAGTAGCAAGCCTCCGCCACGGCTCTCAAAGATAGGAACGTGCAGCGATTTGTTTGCCGCATCGCTTCGTACATTCGCTCTGTCAGATAAATAATGTGTTTCTTTGATAGACTTTTAGGTCGCTTTCACACGGGCGACAATGATATCGCTGCGGGAAAATCGCATCGATATCGCATTTGTGTTCACTGCGATATCACTCCATTTTACTCTAGTGATATCGTGATTTTCTGTCGCTACAAAGTCGCACGTGACGCTACAAAACCGCGTGACATTGTAGCGCTCCTTTGCTGCGATTTTTGGGAGGTGGAGTTGAAATATAGGCCCTACCCCAAAAATAATTCCTATCTGCATTAAAAAAAATGAAAAAATACAATACATCACCTAACAGCCACTGTTCACTCCGCCACACTTCTCTTCACAGGTCCCTGACACTAGTGTGAAGTCTTCTGTCAGCGCTTCCTGGAATGGAAGTTCAAAATAGCTGCTTCCAAAGAGTGCTGGCAGTGATTGGTTCTTGAGTGCTGCGGCTCAGCCAATCAGAGCCAGTGCTGGATGAACCAATCACAGCCATTCAATGCAATGCTACACAAAGGAAGGCTCCATAGGGAAACATGGACTACAAAACTTGGCAAATCGCGGCAATATTCAGCACGCCACAATTTTTTCCTCGCAATGTTGCAGGCTACAAAACATCGCTAATGTGCAGGAACCCATAGGAAAGCATGGGCTTCACATACATGTGATTTGTACTGTTGTCGCATCGGGAGAAAATCGCGATGCGATCAGGACAAAATCTCAATTTTGTCGCTCATTTGAAACCAGCCATAAGGATGTGGAAATACAAAATGTGCCTTTTTTAATTCTAGAATTATTATAAATATGGGAAAATGGGGGTGGTGGGTAAACTATTACTTCCTTTACTTTTTTCCAGTATTTCAAAAAGTTCTTTACTTTTTTAACCACTTAAGGACCAAATATACGGTGCGTGGTCCTGAGTTTTAATCCTAGCCGATAGCAAAAATACGGCAGGGGGTTTAAGCCTCTGCTTCTGCAATCAAGCAGGAGCAGGTTGGGTGCTCAGCTGCTAGTCACAGCTGAGAACTCGGAAGAGAGGGGAGAAGTGGTTTTTAACCATTTCTGCTTTCTTCTTTCCTTGGTATATAGGACTCAATGAGCGCTATGTACTAAGAAGTTGAAGCCTTACCTCCACTACACAAGCTGGTGATCACATGACTGCTGGGTGCCCCCTGTTAAAGCAGAACTGCAGGGTCCAAGCAGACCCTGATCAGCTCTGCCAGTGACTACTGTCCCTATAGGTGGATGTTTTCCATGTAACTAGGACTCTATGGATGTGGTTCCCATGGATGCCCCAGCTACAGTTGGAAGGTGTGTAATAAAAAAAGACCATGTGAATGACCGCCAGAGGTCTTATCTAGCGTCAAGGGGGACATAGATGGTAAAAAAAATTGTTACACAAATGAGTAAAAAAAAATTACAGAAAAAATAATATATATATTTACATAAAAAAGAAAATGACTAAAAGCCGACGCCAATAAAACCGTCGCTGTATGCGCCCTGTAATCCCAAACCATACATATTATATATCAAAACATCCAAAACAAAGTGAGGAACCCGTTCCCATACTTTATTTTAGTGTAAATATACTAATACAAAAAAATCAATTATGAATTTTGATTGCCCTATATGTCGCATAGAAAAAAAACACAGCAAAAATAATTTTGGTGGCTGAAAGCAAAAAAATAGGGCAGTAAAATCACCACAAGGGTAAAATCTAGAAATAAGCGAGCGTACTCGGTAAGGACAGATACTCGATCGAGTATCGTCCATACAGAGTACCTACCTTCTCGCCAGCAAAGATTCGGGTGCCGGCAGAGGGCGGGGAGCGGCGGGGGAGAGCGGGGGGAACGGGAGGAACGGGAGGGAGATATCTCTCTTCCCCGCTCCCTCCTGCTCACACCCGCAACACAGCTCTCACCCAGGCTGGCACTTGAATCTTTGCTGGCGAGCAGGCAGGTACTCGGTAAGGACGATACTCGCTTAACCCCTTAACGACCAGCCCATAGTGTTTTTACGTCCTCCCGAAGTGGGCTCTATTCTCTGAGGACGTAAAAACATGCTTCCTGCAGAGAATAGTGCCCCTCGGGCTGTGGACGTGACAGCTCCATGCTGTCGGTGTCCGCAGGTAGCTGACAGCATGGAGCTGTCATCCCGGGCTGTTCGGAGCCCCCCCCGGCATTGCGATCGGCGCTATGCAATGTATAGCGCCGATCGCAAAAGTAAAACTGCAAAAAAAGTGACATATTCAGCTGCTCTGATGGATCGGATCCATCGGAGCAGCTGAAACTACTTACCGAGGTCCACCGCACGGCTCCCCGCTGTCCCGATGCTCCGGGCCCCGCAGCCGTCCTTCTGCGCATGCGCGCCAGGCGGCATTACGTCAGCCGCATGCGCAGAAGGCCCGGCGGCGCGGGAAATTTAAAATCTCCTGGCTCCCGGCTCCTGTAGGTAGCCGGGAGGCAGGAGATGTCAGCGGGGACTGCGGTGAGCGGTCCCCGGTACCGCGATCGCCATTATCCAATGGATAATGGCGATCGCGAAAAAGTAAAAAAAAGTAAAAAAAAAGTAAATGTTTCAGCTGTCATCATGAATCGGATCCATGAGGGCAGCTGAAAATACTCACCTCCATCCTCCACGATGTCTCCGGTGATCTGGAGCCGCCACGGGCTTCTGCGCATGCGCGCCGAGGGGGAAATGGCGGCGCATGCGCAGAAGTGCCGAAGCGGCGCGAAATTTTAAAATCCCCTGTCTCCCGGCTACCTTCAGTAGCCGGGAGACAGGAGATGTCACCGGGGACCGCGGAGTGCGGTTCCCGAGCACGCGATCGCCGGTATCCAACGGATACCGGCGATCAAAAAAAAGTTGAAAAAAGTTGTAGTTTCATCTCCCCTCATGGATCCGATCCATGGGGGGAGATGAAAATGCTCCCCCAAGGTCCCCAAAAGCCCCCCCAAAGCACAGGGCATTACCCTCTACTGCGCATGCGCAGTAGAGCCTAAGGCAAAAATTGCCTTAGGCATAGTTACTTGCAGGGACCAAAGTAATTGGTCCCTGCTGACATGGGTGGCTGTGATAAACCTATCACAGCCACCCATGTCTTTTGTTTAATAAATATGGCACACAGTTAGTCCTGGTATCTCTCCCCTGTCACTGAGAGTGATTTGTGACAGGAGAGAGATAGTTGAGAAAAATCGTGTGCCATATAGAGAGTTAAAAAAAGAAAAAAAAAAACCCGTTATTACCCGCCTTCACCTTCCCTTATACCCCAATTACCCTATTTTATCCCTGTCCACTTTTTTGGGGGCTAATTTTTTTTTTTTACCCCCATTAAATTTTTTTTAAATAAAATGGAGCGTAGGCGCTACACCACCGAGCAAGCGTACGCGCTGCTCATCGCTTCAAGCTCCGGTAGCGATGCTACCAGCGAGTCGGAGGAGGAGGAGGTTTTTTTTGAGAGTGACAACTCTGCCTCCAGCGCTATGGAGGTAGAGGAAGTCGTTGGGGCAGTGGGGCCAAGTTATGCGGCGCCCACCACTGTGTGGAGTGCCGCAAGTTTGTTTGCGCCCCGCATCCCAGAATTTTTAGCGGCTCCAGGCGTTAATCTGGACGTCGCAAATTTCACCCCGTATCATTTTTTTAATTTATTCATTACTGACGATGTGCTGCAGTTAATTGTCCAGCAGACAAATATATACGCTGGACAATACGTGACCGCGCACCCCACGTCGGTTTATTCCGTGATGTGGACCGCCGTAGATGTCCCTGAGCTAAAAAAATTTTTGGGACTTATTTTACTAATGGGACTCGTAAAAAAGTCATCAATACGGTCCTATTGGTCCACGAGCGCCATTCACGCGACGCCCGTATTTGCGTCGATAATGCCCCGACGCAGATACGAAAACATTCTGCGTTTTCTTCATTTTGCGAATAATACGCAAATCCCCCCAAGAAGTGACCCAGCATACGATAGACTGGGCAAATTAAGGCCCCATATATCGCTATTAAGGGACGCCTTTAAAAACATTTATACCCCCCAAAAAAATCTGGCGGTGGATGAATCTCTGATGAGTTTCAAAGGGCGTTTATCTTTCCGCCAGTTTATTCCCTCAAAGCGTGCAAGATACGGCGTCAAGCTGTACAAAATCTGTGAGAGCGCCACAGGTTATACTTGCGACTTTTTTATTTACGAGGGCAGGGATCGCCAATTAAACCCCCCCAACTGCCCTGAAGACATTGGCATCAACGGGAAAATTGTGTGGGAGCTCGTGGGCCCTTTTTTAAATAAGGGGTACCACGTATATACTGACAACTATTATACGAGCGTCCCCCTTTTTAAAGCGTTACACGCCGCAGGTACAGGGGCCTGCGGAACTATCCGTAAAAATAGGGTAGGATTCCCACAGCCCCTTGTTTCCAGGCGTGTCGACAAAGGCGCGTCTTACGCACTGGCCTATGACCCCTTGCTGGCAGTTAAATGGCGTGACAGAAAGGACGTCTTTATGCTGTCCACTGCGCACGCAGACACCTCCGTTACAGTTAGGGAGAGGGGGGCTACAGCGGAGAAAATTAAACCGGTCTGCGTCACAGATTATAATAAATTCATGGGGGGCGTCGATCTGTCAGACCAGGCGCTACAGCCCTACCTTGTAAAACGTAAAACGCGAGCGTGGTACAAGAAGGTAGCCATCTACCTTATACAGATGGCTACATATAACGCTCACGTGATTTATAAATCGTCTGGGGGCACGCTGAGCTTCCTCCAATTTCAGGAGGAGCTCGTAGAAAATCTTTTATTTGGGACCACCGCACCACAAGACGCATTGCAATCGGAGGAGGTGCGGAGGCTAACGGAGCGTCATTTTATGAATCCCATCCCCGAGACTGCGAGCAAAAAATACCCCCAAAAAAAGTGTCGCGTCTGCACTAAGCAAGGGAGGAGGAGAGATACGCGTTTTTATTGTCCCACGTGCCCATCCCACCCTGGCCTTTGTAATTACCCCTGCTTTGAAATTTACCATACAGTTTTACATTATTAATTTTATTTCACATATAAAAAACGCCAAAAGGGTGTGTGGGTGGGGTGGGGGTCTTTTTAGGGAATCAGTTTTACTTTTATTATTAGTCCGTCTCCCCAGTTTTTCCTGCTTGAAACAAAAAAAACGGTCCTAAAAGTGTCAAATTTGGTGAAAAAAATGAAATCACATTTATATTTCACTCACATTATAATTATTTTAAAAAATAAAAATGTAGCGTCAGAATGCCCAGTACACCCCTAGATAAATTAACTAAGGGGTCTTGATGTCAAAATTGGGTCACTAGTGAGGGGCATTTTATTATTTTGGCAGTTTACTATCTCTACTAGTGTGCAATGGGCCCTGTAAATTATTCAGTTGCGCCCTAAAATCAAACGGGTGCTCCATACACTATAGGCCTAGCCATGCGCCCTCTAAGAAAATTGGGGCTACAATGGGTATGTTTCTGAGCAAAGGACAAACAGGGGTACCCATTTTGGGGTGCAGGTCTTCATTCATATATGTGCTGTACAAAAAAAAATTCGCTTTTAAAATGACAGAATTACCAAAAAAATGAAAATCGTAATTTTTTTCTTCTGCTTGGCTTAGATTCATACAAAAACCATGAAGTCAAAAAAGACATTGTACCCCTAGATAAATTCGTTAAGGGGTCTAGTTTTCAAAATGGGGTCACTTGTGGGCGTTCTCCATCGTTTTGGTCACTCAAGGGCTCTACAAGTGTACAATAGGGCCTAAATCTCATTCAAGCAAATTTTCTGTTCGAAAAGTCACCGGTTGCTCTTTTCATTTTGGGCCCCATTGTGCATTCAGACATAAGATTAGGGCCACAATGGGTATATTTCTGAAAACAGGACAAACAGGGGTATGCATTTTGGGGTGCAAGTCTTTATTCATATATGTGCTGTACAAAGAAAACGCTTTTAAAATGACAGAATTACCCAAAAAATGAAAATCGTAATTGTTTTCCTTATGCTTGGCTTACATTCATTCAAAAACCGTGAAGTCAAAAAAGACATTGTACCCCTAGATAAATTCTTTAAGGGGTCTAGTTTTCAAAATGGGGTCACTTGTGGGGGTTCTCTATCGGTTTGGTCACTCAAGGGCTCTACAAGTGTACAATAGGGCCTAAGTCTCCTTCAAGCAAAATTTCTGTTCCAAAAGTCACCGGTTGCTCTTTTCATTTTTGGCCCCATTGTGCATTCACACATAAGATCAGGGCCACAATGGGTATATTTCTGAAAACAGGACAAACAGGGGTATCCATTTTGGGGTGCAAGTCTTTATTCATATATGTGCTGTACAAAAAAAAATCGCTTTTAAAATGACAGAATTACCAAAAAAATGAAAATCGAAATTTTTTCCTTCTGCTTGGCTTAGATTTATTCAAAAACCGTGAAGTCAAGAAAGACATCGTACCCCTAGATAAATTCGTTAAGGGGTCTAGTTTTCAAAATGGGGTCACTTGTGGGGGTTTTCCATCGTTTTGGTCACTCAATGGCTCTACAAGCATACAATAGGGCCTAAATCTCCTCCAAGCAAAATTTCTGTTCCAAAAGTCACCGGTTGCTCTTTTCATTTTGGGCCCCATTGTGCATACAGACGTAAGATTAGGGCCACAATGGGTATATTTCTGAAAACAGGACAAACAGGGGTATCCATTTTGGGGTGCAAGTCTTCATTCATATATGTGCTGTACAAAAAAAAACTGCTTTTAAAATGACAAAATTACCAAAAAAATGAAAATCGGAATTTTTTCCTTCTGCTTGGCTTAGATTTATTCAAAAACCGTGAAGTCAAGAAAGACATCGTACCCCTAGATAAATTCGTTAAGGGGTCTAGTTTTCAAAATGGGGTCACTTGTGGGGGTTTTCCATCGTTTTGGTCACTCAATGGCTCTACAAGCATACAATAGGGCCTAAATCTCCTCCAAGCAAAATTTCTGTTCCAAAAGTCACCGGTTGCTCTTTTCATTTTGGGCCCCATTGTGCATACAGACGTAAGATTAGGGCCACAATGGGTATATTTCTGAAAACAGGACAAACAGGGGTATCCATTTTGGGGTGCAAGTCTTCATTCATATATGTGCTGTACAAAAAAAAACTGCTTTTAAAATGACAAAATTACCAAAAAAATGAAAATCGGAATTTTTTCCTTCTGCTTGGCTTAGATTCATTCAAAAACCGTGAAGTCAAAAAAGACATTGTACCCCTAGATAAATTTGTTAAGGGGTCTAGTTTTCAAAATAGTGTCATTTGTGGGGGTTCTCCATCGTTTTGGTCACTCAAATGCTCTACGAGTGGGCAATGGGGACTAAATCTACTTCAAGCAAAATTTCTTTTCGAAAAGTCACCAATTGCTCCTTTCATTTTGGGCCCCATTGTGCATACAGACGTAATACTAGGACCACAATGGGTATGTTTCTGAGCACGGGACAAACGGGTATCCATTCTGGGGTGCAAATCCTAATTTTCATGTGTACTATAGAAAAAAGTCCTGTCTTTAAAATGACATATTTGCAAAAATATGAAATTTTAGTTTTTCTCTTCTAAATTGCATTGACTCCTGAAAAAAAACTGTGGGGTTAAAATACTCATGGCACCCCTCAGTGAATACGTTAAGGGGTGTAGTTTTTAAAATGGGGTCACTTGTGGGGGTATCTATCATTTTGACTCCTATGAACCTTTCCAATCTTGGCTTGGTGTAGGAAAACAAAGTGTTCCTCAAAATGCTAAAAAGTACCGTATATACCGGCGTATAAGACGACTTTTGAACCCCGAAAAATCTGCTCTGCAGTCGGGGGTCGTCTTATGCGCCGGTAATACAAAAAAAAAAAAAGTGTAAAAAAAAAAAATTTATTACTCACCTCCCACGGCGTTCTGTCGCGCTCCGGCAGGATGTCGCTCGCTCCGGCAGGCTGTCGCTCGCTCCTCGTCCCCGCCGCAGCATAGCTTTCTGAATGCGGGGCTTGAAATCCCCGCTTCCAGAAAGCTAGTACACACGCCGGCAGCCATGACAGCATTGAATGGCTGTGATTGGCTAAAGCACACGTGGCTTCAGCCAATCACACTATTCAATGACATCATTGAATGGCTGTGATTGGCTGAAGGCGCACGTGTTAGCAATCACACCCATTCAATGATGTCATTGAATAGTGTGATTGGCTGAAGCCACGTGTGCTTTAGCCAATCACAGCCATTCAATGATGTCATGGCTGCCGGCGTGTGTATTAGCTTTCTGGAAGCGGGGATTTCAAGCCCCGCATTCAGAAAGCTATGCTGCGGCGGGGACGAGGAGCGAGCGACAGCCTGCCGGAGCGCGACAGGACGCCGGGGGAGGTGAGTAATAAATTTTTTTTTTTTCTCCACTGTATACCGGCGTATAAGGTGACAGTTGGGGGGTCGTCTTATACGCCCCGTCGCCTTATACGCCAGTATATACGGTAATGTTAAATTTGTACGTCTCCTAAATGGTTAAAAAAAAACAAAAGTTTTTCCAATGTGCACCCAAAATAAAGTAAACTGATGGAAATATATATCTTAGCAAAAATTTCTATATTATGTTTGCACATTTTTGAGATATTGCAGTTGGAAATGTGAAAAAATGACGATTTTTTCAAAATTTTCCCTATTTTGGCGCTTTTAATAAATAAACACAAATTCTATTGGTCAATTTTTTCCGCCTAAATGAAGTACAACATGTGGCGAAAAAACAATGTCAGAATCGCTTGGCTATGCAAAACCTTTCTGGTGTTTTTCCATGTTAAAGTGACACATGTCAGATTTGCAAAATTTGGCCTGGTCATTAAGGCGCAAACAGGCTTGGTCACTAAGGGGTTATGTATCTGTCCTTACCAAGTACGCTCGCTCATCTCTAGTAAAATCCCTAAAAGGTGTCTGGTCCTTAAGGTACAAAACAGCATGGACCTTAAGGGGCTAAATATTTTTTTTGGTTCCCATAGGGGGCTCGAGCTTGTGATCATTTGATTGCTCTTACAGTGAAATGTAATACCACAGTATTACATTATAGCGCCCAGAGGGACCTTTAGAATCACATCACAGGGGGCCATTCTGGACCCCTTCTGAACAGCAACCAGGGCATTTAAATGCCGCTGTTAGAATTGAATCCCACACAGCCAGCACCCACCTCGTATGGAGTAGGATTGGCTTGCTATTCTGCTCCATATTAACCCCACACACCCAGAACGTCAATGTAGGACCTGTGGTGTTAAGGGGTTAATTTTTGAACTTTAACTAGCCTTAATCCCCTGGGACTTGTCATTTTCAAAATTCAATTCCAATCCTTTCTTTACTTTTTTTTTCTAAAGTTTTCATTACGCAGTGAAATATCCCCCTCATCATGTGCCTTATCATTTGTGAGTACATACATCTCCCAGGGGCGTAACTATACAGGATGCATTTGCGCCCAGGCACAGGAGCCTTAGGGGGTCCATAAGACCTCTCTTCTCCATATACGGAGCCCAGTACTATGAATAAAGCATTATAGTTAGGGGCCCTGTTACTGGTTTTGCATTGGGGCCCAGGAGCTTCAAGTTACGCCTCTGCATACACGGTCACTGTACAGGATTCAGAATAGTATAAATGGTCGGTAGACACAGTCTGATTAATTGGTGAAAAAGCTGGACGTAGGCGCAATCTTTTTTTAAAGCGATGCGTAAGACATCAGATTATTAACTCAATCTCTCTGTTTTATTAAAACCAGCATGAACAGACGCGTTTCGGAGCTGCAGTACTAGCTGGGAAACAGCTCCCGGTCATTGACAGCGCTGGGACATGTGTCCTATTCAAGAGGAATAGAAATGAGTGAGCAGTGGCACCCAAATGCTCGGGTCCGCTTTATTCGAGTTGAGCTTTTTGTAAAATTCGAGAGCTCTACTCGAGTAACGAACCCCATTGGCTACAATGGGAGACTCGAGCATTTTTGTATGTGGGGCGCGGAGTGCCGAGCTTTTTTGTTTCTTGGTTCGTTTTCTCTCTCTCTCTCTTCCTCTCTCTCTCTCTCCGAGCAGACAAAAAATTTGCCAATGACACGCGCTGCGTCGCGGCGAGGAGGGGCCAAAACAGGCATATCACAGCGGGGAGGAGCCAAAAACTGGGGCGGGGTCGAACCCGACTTGATGCTCGTTCGAGTAATGAGCACCATTGAGTACGCTAATACTCGAACGAGCATCAAGCTTGGCAGAGTATGTTCGCTCAACTCTAAAGAGGAACAAATACTCTACAAGTGGGACACACGTCCCGCTGCTGTCAATGAGGGGTTTCCCAGCTAATACTGAAGAAGGGGTGCTGCAGCCTCAAAACGCGTCTATTTATGCTGGTTTTGAGCTAATAACCGGATGTCTTACGCTTCGCTCTAAACAAGGCAGTGCCTACACCCAGTTCTTTCACAGATTAATCAATCTGCTAAAACTCATCCTTCCTGTAGGTTAAGACAATATTTGGGTTGGTTGCAGCTGGTAAGAAGTTTTTCCAACCCATTTAGTTAAAGGAAATACACCCACACAGTCATATATATGGTATACAGTCAAACCTCTAGTTTCATTGTCTTCTAGTTTAGCCGGTTTCCAGTTAAATGTTCTTTTATTATTTACAGTAGTCTATTATATTCATTTATTGTTGTTGTTTTTGGTATTAAAACCCATATTTATTCTATATTAAATGTGGTTTGGTGTTTTTTGGAATGTCTAGAGCAAATTAATTGGACTTTCATTGATTCCTATGAAATAATTGCCTCGAGTTTCATTGGTTTCAAGTTTGGCCAATTGCTTTCGGACGGATTACCAACAAAACTAGAGGTTTGACTGTGTGTGTGTGTATATGTATATATATATATATATATATATTATATATATATATATATATATATATATATATATATATATATATATACTGTATATTTATATATATATATTTATTTTTTATTTTTTTCCACATGAAGAAGTTTGTTCCCCTCTTCCCGGGGGTTACTCCTCTTCCTGGAGGTTGCTCCTCTCCTCCTCTTCCCAGAGGTTGCTCCTCTCCCTTCTTCCTGAAGGTTGCTCCTCTCCCCTCTTCCCGAGGGTTGCTCCTCTTCCCTCTTCCTGTAGGTTGCTTCTCTCCTCTCTTCCTGGAGGTTGCTCCTCTCCCCTCTTTCCGGAGGTTGCTCCTCTCTCCTCTTCCCGGAGGTTGCTGCTCTCCCCTCTTCCCAGGGGTTGCTTCTCTTCCCTCTTTCTGTAGGTTGCTTCTCTTCCCGGGGGTTGCTCCTCTTCCCTCTTCCTGTAGGTTGCTTCTTTCCCCCCTTCCTGGAGGTTGCTCCTCTTCCCTCTTCCTGTAGGTTGCTTCTTTCCCCTCTTCCTGGAGGTTGCTCCTATCCCCCTTCCCTGGGGTTGCTCCTCCCCCCTCTTCCGGGAGATTGCTCCTCTCCCCTCTTTCTGGAGGTTGCTCCTCTCCCCTCTTCCCAGAAGTTGCTCCTCTCTCCTCTTCCCAGAGGTTGCTCCTCTCTCCTCTTCCCAGGGGTTGCTTCTCTTCCCTCTTCCTGTAGGTTGCTCCTCTCCCCTCTTCCCGGAGGTTGCGCCTCTCCCCTCTTTCTGGAAGTTGCTCCTCTCCCCTCTTCCCAGAGGTTGCTACTCTTCCCTCTTCCTGTAGGTTGCTCCTCTCTCCTCTTCCCAGGGGTTGCTTCTCTTCCCTCTTCCTGTAGGTTGCTCCTCTCCCCTCTTCCCGGAGGTTGCTCCTCTCTCCTCTTCCCAGAGGTTGCTCCTCTCTCCTCTTCCCAGGGGTTGCTTCTCTTCCCTCTTCCTGTAGGTTGCTCCTCTCCCCTCTTCCCGGAGGTTGCGCCTCTCCCCTCTTTCTGGAAGTTGCTCCTCTCCCCTCTTCCCAGAGGTTGCTACTCTTCCCTCTTCCTGTAGGTTGCTCCTCTCTCCTCTTCCCAGGGGTTGCTTCTCTTCCCTCTTCCTGTAGGTTGCTCCTCTCCCCTCTTCCCGGAGGTTGCTCCTCTTTCTTCTTCCCGGAGGTTGCTCCTCTCTCCTCTTCCCAGGGCTTGCTCCTCTTCCCTCTACCTGTAGGTTGCTTCTCTCCCCGGCGATCGCTGCTCTCCCTTCTTTTTCCCACTCTTCTATGAGTACACACAGACCTGCAACTGGATGCAGTAAAACTGGAAGACAATAGAAATGTAAATGAACCCCACTTATCCTGGGCCATGGAACCTGCTCTTTCATAGTGGTCAGATAAGGTCTCTGGCTTGTGATACGTACTACAGTATACAGATATCTAATAATACAGCATATTATAATGATGTATTATATGAGATGTTGTAAGATTGAATGGACTGAACCTGGAAATAATTTGTATCTAAAATAGTGAAACAGCGCCCTCTATTGAAAAATTTAAGTATGCCATGCATACACAGTCTGCGCAAAGTGGGTCGGGGTCTGTTTACTCTAATGAATTTTATAAAGGCGTGACTTCTTAACCTTAAACATTTTGCAGAATGAGTCTAAGGAGTTCCAGATGTGTTCTGCACAACTATGCAGTGTTTCACGCATCTCCTAGCGTATTTTGTGTGTATGTGCTCGTCCCTGTCGGCTTCTATAGGAATTTTTGGTGCACAAATGGGCAGAAAAATAGACCACAAAGCAGTTTTTTTTTTGTACAGTATGCAGGAAATCTGTGCATGAGGACAAAACGAGTTCTATTTTCTGCGTATTGCACACACAAATAGCGCCCCAGTACCTACATTTATATCATGGAGGTTCGGGGTTTGTATAGAGGAGGATTGGCTGTTTATTACAGCTTGAACCTACGTGCAACAGCTCTGATTAGCAACACCACTGATTGCAGCTGTTAACCCTTTAAATGCAGCCATCAATTCTGCAGGGGCATTTAAATGCTTCGAATGATGTTTGAGGGTCCTGAACGCCCCCCTTCTGCGATGAAATTGCAGGTAGCCGTTTGGTTGCCATGGCAGCTCAGGGGTCTTCTGAAGGCCCCCAAGGCATCCATGTCTGTGGCTAGTCAGATCGTGATATAATGTAATACTATGGTATTACATCATACTGTAGGAGCGATCAGACCATCACAAGTTCATGTCTCCTATGGGGCTTAAAAAAGTGTGAAAATCTGTAAAAAAAAATTTTATTAATTATTTACGTTCTGCAAAAAGCAAGCCCTCACTCAATCCAGTCCTAGTTTTGGCGTGCATGCTTGTGCTTTGCATCTAGACTCCAGCCATGTGATTCGTTCGGCAATATATATTGAGTGCTGCTGATATCTGTACTGTTACAGACTAGAGATGAGTGAGCATACTCGTTAAGGGAAAATACTCGAGCAAGTATCGTCCTTTTCGAGTACCTGCCTGCTCGTCAATAAAGATTCGTGTGCTGGCGGGGGGCGACAGGGGAGAGCGGGGGATAACAAGGGGAGCTCTCTCTCTTTCCCCTGCTCACTCCCGCAACCCACCGCTCACCCCCACCGGCACTCGAATCTTTTCTGACGAGCAGGCAGGTACTCGAAAAGGACGATACTCACTCGAGTATTTTCCCTTAACGAGTATGCTCGCTCATCCCTATTACAGACCCATAGAATAAAGTTATCATGTCATCTTTTCTGCAGTGCATACACCGTAAAAAAACAAGACCCACCGAAAAAAATGGCGGAATTTTGTTTTTTTTGTTTTTTTTTTCCAATTTCACTACACTAAAAATTTTTTAGAAGATTTTCACCACATTACATGGCAAATCATATAGTATCATTGAAAAATACAGCCTGCACCGCAAAAAAAAACAAGCCCTCAGACATCTACGTTGATAGATAAATAAGATAATTATGAGTTTTTTAAAAGTTGGTAGGAAAAACGAAAACCAAAATAAAAAAGGACACACCCTTAAGGGCTTAAGCCTTTCCAATCCAATTTTGGATTCAGGGTTTCCTAAAAGGCTTTCTCTTTTTGCTGTTACACAACAGTGCCATCTGCTGGCTAAAGTGGCTGGCAATAGACTGTAAGAATACCCTGTCGGACGTCTTCTGACATTGAAGCTGTACAAGCTTTAATCAGAATGTAGGAAGACATCAGACAGTGGATTGGAAAGGGTTAAGGGCCTAAATACAGCAGATTTTTCCTTTTTTTCTAAAGCCGCTTTTTAAATCTGTGCTGGACCCATTGCAGAATCGGCGCAAAATACTGGAAGAAAGAGCGCTGCATGCAACGCTTTTTTCATCTGGTAAAATGTCAGACAGCAGTGCGGAAAGCAAATGGACCCAATTGTAGTAGATGCTGTTTGATTCCATTTTTCAGAATTTAGCAGGAAAACTGAACCTCAGCTCAGATGTAAAAGTAGGATGGAGAGTGTATTTACTTATACTTTTTTGGGGGGGTGTTAGACGTTTACAGAGGGGCATTATTACTTAGGGTGGTACAGAGGGCACATTATTACTTTGATGGAGACACAGCAAAGCCCTTTTTTGTGGGGGCACAATTACTTTATGGGGGTACAGAGAGGGCTCTATTATTGCTTTTCCTGGAAATAAAGTGGGCCTTATTTTATTTTATTGTTGGGAGGCACGAAGGGGAATTACACCGATCTGCGACTAAAAAGCTGTTTCATTATTTTCAACTAATTTCCATGTATTTTGGTGTGCTGAAAACGAAAAAAATTTTTAAAAAACCCTAGACGTCAAGATTTACCACAAAAGGCAAAATTCTCTTCAAATTTAGAAAATTTTTCTCAATTTTTGGTATTTTTTTTATCTTAGGGTTTTTAACTAAATTTAAAGTCAAAATTACTATCAATTAATTCACATCAGTGCATTTAAGATATACGATGTCAAAAAACATAACTTTCAAAGAAAAAAACTTCCAGAGTGAGCTAATGGAAACCACCATTAACATGTTGCCATCTGACCGCGCCGGCTCTGACATGCACAGACTTGATTCATTTTTTTTTTCTTGGTTCTCGTTTGTGGTGGTACTATTGTATTTTGATGCCACTGGAAGTATGGGTGGTGACAAGATACAGGGTGCTTGACAGGACGGTGACGACCCCAGGAGCTGATTGGCTGTCATGAGAAAGGTCCTAGCACGCTGCAGCAATCACTCCCTTCAGAGCAGCCATCCCCCTTCCTATTCCCCGTGGCGAACCGCTAGGCGGCACCTGCGCTGACAGTTATATTGCAGCTGCTCTAGGAATCCATTGCTGTGAGTCTGAGCCCTACCATCTCCCCTGGCAAAACCATTGTGCCATGACTTACAAAGCCGCAGAGCATCTCCTCTGGCCAGCTGCTCCCTTTACAGCTCCCTCTGCAGACATGTCTGTGCCGCCTCTGAGCTCTGTCCCAGACGCCAGCTCTCTGCTGCTGTGGCCGCTGACAGCTCGCTCCCCCACTCAGTGTCTGCCACCGCTGACAGTGATGCTGGCTCTCTGCTGCTGTGGCGACTGACAAACGGAAAGGGAGGGAGTAACTCCCACAATCTCTTTATGTTAGCTCGTCATTCTTAAATCGTGTTCCCCCAAGTTAGCGTTATGGCACCGCGGAAGTATATTAATTCGCCTGACAGTTTCTGTTTTATTTCTGGTGAATATACAGTGTTGAAGCAACAGGTGAATATTATAGACTTCGTGAAAAAAGTATACTGCGCATACTTTGGACTATAACTTGGAGATGAAGATAAAGTTTGGGCGCCTCATAAAGTGTGCAAACGGTGTGTTGAGGACCTCTAAAATTGGTTTAAGGGTAAGAAAAAAGTTTTCCGCTATGGGATTTCTATGGTATGGCGAGAGCAAAAGAACCATAGTGACGACTGTTACTTTTATTTATGTGATGTGAAAGGGTATAATTCCAAATGGAAGCATTCCATTTCATACCCCAATCTTCACTCAGCAATTCGTCCCATTCCCCATAGCACAGATATACCAGTACCCAAGCCCCCTGCTACCTTGGAAGACATACCTAGCTCCGATGAAGGTGGAGTCATACCTGAACCAGATGACGAATTAAGTTCTGACTTTGAAGATGATACAAGACCAAATTTTTTCCCCAGGAGGAGATAAATGATTTGGTAAGAGACTTGAATCTTCCCAAAAGATGCGGCTGAGTTACTCGGTTCAAGGCTCAAAAGCAGGAATTTATTATTGCCAGGAGTGTCTTTTTCATGGGTCAGACATCATGAAAAGGAGTTCATTCCTTACTTTGCCCAGGAAGACAAGTTGGTTTATTGCATCCATGTCGAAGTTTGATGGGTCAATTCAAAATCCAATATGTTTCAACGAAATGGCGTCTTTTCATAGACTGTTCAAAAAGAAGTCTCAAAGCAGTTTTGCTCCACAACGGCGGTTTTTACGCTTCCATCCCTGTAGGTCATTCCATACACTTGAAGGAAACCTACTTGGAATTGGTTCTCCGTAAACTTAAATGTGAAGACCACGGTTGGCAAGTGTGTGGGGATTTAAAGGTCTTGTGCATGCTGCTCAGGCAACAAGCTGGATATACCAGATACCCTTGTTTTCTGTGTCTATGGGACAGTCGAGACCGACAAAATCACTGGACCAAGAAGAGTTGGGAGCCGAGGGTGCTGTCAGTCGGTCAAAAAAATGTCCTCCGAGAAACTTTGGTACCTCCACATAAAGTTCTTCTACCACCTCTCCATATAAAATTAGGATTGATGAAGCAATTCGTGAACTCCCTTCCAAGAGATGGAGAATGCTTTAAATATTTGGTTGCCAAGTTTCCAGGCTTCTCGGAGGCAAAATTGAAGGAAGGTGTGTTCGTCGGACTAGACATTAGAAGGCTTATAGCTGATCAAGAGTTTGTCAATACCATGACAGATTCTCAAAAAGAAGGGTGGGTTGCATCTAAAGAGGTCGCAGAGACATTTTAAGGCAATAAGAAAAATCCCGACTACAAAAAGATCGTCGGACGAATGCTGAAAGCATCTCAAGCTTTAGGTCGCCTGATGAGTTTGAAAGTGCATTTCCTCCAGTCCCACCTGGACTACTTTCATGAAAATGTGGGAGCTGTGAGTGAGGAATAAGGTGAACGATTCCACCAGGACATTAAAGAGATGGAAAGAAGATACCAGGGAAAATGGAGCATTCCAATCATGGCAGACTACTGTTGGATGCTTCAGAGAGACAGTTCAGATGCTAATCACAAGCATAAATGTATTAAGAGGAGCCTCAAGGGGAAGAAGAAACGATTTTAGTGTGCTTTAGTGAGCTTATCTCAGTTCAAAAATGATTTTCATGTAAAATTTATAATTAAAAATTAATTTTATAAGTCTATTTTCATTTATTTTGAGGTATTGCCTTATTTAACACAGATAACTGAATTGTCAGGAAACGTGATGTCCTGTGACAAGATGGAGGTCATTTGTGGATTCAGCGTACCGAAAAATATAAAGGTTATGTGGAAGAACCAAAACAGAGCTTACAATTTTTTTTTCAGGCCTGTGTTATTATTGGGTGGGACAAAGTAGGACACTATTACTGTAGAAGGCAAAGGAGGCATTGTAGTGCCTCCTTGTACAGGGCACTGTGGAGGAATTATTACTTTGTGAGGACAATATTTTTTTGTGGGGCACAAAGGAGGGCACTTTTTCTATGGGGAAGTACTGAGAGGGCTATTGGGAGTAGCAGAAAGTATGGGGAAAGTATTTAAAGAGGAATCGTGGTAGAATGAAGTCTTAAAGGAGATCCTGGCCCAGATAGAGAAGAACAACGAAAGCGGATCCGCCACAGACGACACCTCCAATCAGAAAAAATGTCACTTGTGATCTCTGGAAGTAACTGCACTATAATTATTTCATTATGAAAGTAAAAACACAACAGAAATATGGAAACAGCATAACAGACAAAACTCTAAGAAACATTACATATCTGTAATAAAACAAAGGAAAGGCAGACATTCTGCAGCAAAAAACATACCTAACCTAAAGGAAAACAATTTCTTAGTTCGTATGCCATATTACATCTATTGGGGAAAACCACAGGAGCAATAACATAACCCAAAACATGAACCAGTGCCACTGTCATCCATGCTCTGCATGCTGTTCTCACTCTTTGGGAAGGTTATCATCACTCCTTAAGGAGAGCACCTAGAGGGGGAGTGAGGAGACTTATAAGGCCATGCATGCTCCTCTGGGAAATATATACAAATAAGGAAGATGGAACCATACCTCTGCAGCGCCACCTATTGGATGGCAGCATTGCTGTAAATCAATGTCTAACTGTTTATACAGGTCTTTAAAACAATGATTGGGAATTGAAAACCAAGTCGGCTCTCACTTTTCTGCTAGCTCCCAGGTCTCTGTCTGTAGAGTTCGCACACATTCCCACCCCTTCTCTTTTAAGGACTTGTGTACCCTATATAAACCTGTCCACCTCCAATCATGTCCCTGCGCCTCCTATATTAGGCATCAACACCCTCGGATGGATGCCTAATAGAGATGAGCGAACGTACTCGTAATGAGTACTTATGCACCCGAGTACCGCCATTTTCGAGTACTTCAGTACTCGGGCGTAAAGATTCGGGGAGCGCCGGGGGGCGGGGAGAGGCGCGGCGGTGTGGGGGGTAGCAGCGGGGAACAGGGGGGAGCCCTCTCTCTCTCCCTCTCCCCCCCACTCCCCACTGCTACCCCCCGTACCGCTGTACTCGAAAATGGCGGTGCTCGGGTGCGTAAGTACTCGTAACGAGTACGTTCGCTCATCTCTAATGCCTAAGCAATTGGTCTGCTACTGCCATTTGTTTTGTTTTCTTGCCCAAGGAGTTAGTCAACTCTATAGATTGAAGAAGAACCCTGAAGGCCCATGTACACGCAAGGATTATCGCTCAGAATTTGTTCAAATGAACAAATTTTCATGGTAATTGTTACATGTAAATGCAAGCCATCATGCACTATTTGTTCACTTGTCATTTTTTGCTGAGCGAGCATAAAAAGGGTCCTTAGTTCATTCACTTTTCGTGTTGTTTAAATTACATTTGTTCAGTCCTTCGAAAGACTAAAGGACTGGAGTGATTGTTTGCCTTTCCAAAACACAATACTTGTTTACTCATGCTGCAGAATACAATGGCTTTTTTTTTTTACACTAATTAAAACCATGCTGGCCAGAGATTCCTCGCATAAACATCCGCTCACCTGAGCAAACAACATATACAGAGTTTACATAGCTAATGAGGGTAATAGAGAGGATTTCAAATGATCATCTTTAAACATAAATGCTCAGCATATGTAGCAAAAAAGTCAGTAATTTGTTTGTTCAATCGACAATCTGTGTGTAAATGGAGCGTAAAGGGGTTGTCCCGCACCGAAACGGGTTTTTTTTTCTCCAACAGCCCCCCCGTTCGGCGCGAGACAACCCCGATGCAGGGGTTAAAAAAGAAAACCGGACAGTGCTTACCTGAATCCCCGCGCTCCGGTGACTTCTTACTTACCTGGTGAAGATGGCCGCTCGGATCTTCTCCCTCGGTGGACTGCAGGGCTTCTGTGCGGTCCATTGCCGATTCCAGCCTCCTGATTGGCTGGAATCAGCACGTGACGGGGCGGGACTACCAGGAGCCGCTCTCCGGCACGAGCGGCCCTATTCAGAAAAGAAGAAGACCGGACTGCGCAAGCGCGTCTAATCCGGCGATTAGACGCTGAAAATTAGACGGCACCATGGAGACGGGGACGCTAGCAATGGAACAGGTAAGTGAATAACTTCTGTATGGCTCATAATTAATGCACAATGTACATTACAAAGTGCATTAATATGGCCATACAGAAGTGTATAGACCCACTTGCTTTCGCTGGACAACCCCTTTAAGTAGGTTGGAAAGCTCGATGTAACATCATGTATTTTTGTTAGCCATTAAAAGGTATCATATCTACAAGATTACTTGGTTTCACTTACTGACGACAATCATATTCAACTTCACAGAGAAACACAAGCTACCCCCGCACAAGAGGGATCAGTAATATGAGCAAGGATGGCTAGGGAATGTGAGCAAAGGCCCATTTACATGGAACAATTATTGTTCAGAGTGTTTCAAATCCCCACGCTCCTGCAGGAGTTTGAATGCTAGTCGTCCTGTGTAAATGCATGCAAAGACTGAACGACACGCCATTCAGTGTAAACAGCAGTCAGTCACTTCTGAACTCTCTGCTTGCAGTGAATGGAGGCGGGCGGGGGTGGGGGTGGGGTGAACGCTCAGAGTGATGCCAGAGATACTCGCTCTTGTACAACAGCACAGAAGCAAGCACCACTGGGACATGCTGTCAGACATCGTTAGCTCAACAATTCGCCCCAGATAAATGGAGCGTTCGACCACTTTGACCCGACCGACCGTATGTAAATCACTGCGTTTTGTACACAGCGTTTGATTGCATGCAGAGCTGCATTTTTTAAATAGAATATACAATATAAAAACAATTTAGAATATAAAAATGTATAATATCAAAATAATATATTATTCATTCATTCATTCATTCACTATATTATAGCCTAGTCATTGTGAGTTCATTTTCATATTATACATTGCTTTTATATCATCCACTTATGTAAACGAGGATCACACTGAAAGGGATACAAAAGTGGTCAAGAGCCAGTGATGAGCACAGGAAGTCATGGCGACTATTTTTTGGGATGACAAGGGCGCCATTCTTCTTCATTTCTGGAATGAAGCCGTATCATCAACAGCGGGCGATAAATGTATAGACTATATTGAGTAGCAAATTTGTATAGAGGAAAGGTTGCACAAACTATATGTGCGCTTTGAACCACCTACATCGGTTAATAAAGACATTATATGAGCCTCGTGTGGTGCAGAGTGTAAGCTCTCGCCTGCAACCTGAAGGGTGCAAGTTCAATCCCTGCATGATTCAGGTAGCCGGCTCAAGGTTGACTCAGCCTTCCATCCTTCTGAGGCCAGTAAAATGAGAACCCAGCTTGGTGGGGGGTAATAAGTAATAATTACCTAAAAAGGGCTGTGGAATAAGTTGGCGCTATACAAATACCAAGATTTTTTTTTTATCATCTAGAGATGAGCGAGCGTACTCGGCCACGCCCCTTTTTCGCCCGAGCGCCGCAATTTTCGAGTACTTCCGTACTCGGTTGAAAAGATGCGGGGGGCACCGTGGGTGAGTGGGGGGTTGCAGTGGGGAGTGGGGGGAGAGGGAGAGAGAGAGGGCTCCCCCCTATTTCCCGCTGCTACACCCTGCTCCGCCACGCCTTCCCCCTGGCGCCCCCCAAATCTTTTCACCCGAGTACGGAAGTACTCGAAAATCGCGGTGCTCGATCGAGTAATTACTCAAAACGAGTATGTTCGCCCATCTCTAGTTATGACCACTCTTGCATTACTTTCAGTATGATCCTTGTGTGTGTGTGTGCATATATATATATATATATATATATATATATATATACAGCCTAGAGCAGCATATGTATATATATCAGGGACCTCTGGCAGTCTAGTATATGTCACTATACCATTTTCCTTCACTGTATAAAATAGCACAGCTGGCAGATCAAGAATAGTCTATCTATGCCTTTTCCTGCTCACATGACTTCCTTATAATCTGCATTTTCTGCATGTAACATAAAAAAATAACTTATTTTCTCTAACAATTAGGATTTCCTCATTTCTAGCTTTTGAAAGAAGTGCTTAAGAACATTGCTTTCAAAAGTACATAAATCAGAACTATCCTTTACTGTTGAACCAGGTATGATGATAATTATGTTTGTAAATACTAGAATATTAGTGAAATATGCAGCCCTACTCCTTAAATTGGGTCTTTCAGTGCACAAATAGCTTTTTTTAAATTGGCGCATGTCAGCTTGTAGTGTAGCACTGGTATAGGCGAGATTTGCCAATGAGCCACAAGAGGGCACTGTTGTATTGGAAAACTTCATTTCACTAAATACAAACTAGTACCGCTATCTCTGCACCTCAAACACAGATATCACATACTATAATATACCACATATGATACATGTATAAAATATGCATCTACTGTATATGCAGAACAACAAATTACCAATGTAAACTTGGAAAATACATCTTTAGGAGAAGATTCTGGCTTTGGCTTATATTCCCAGTCATTGTTACAAGGCTTGTTAAAAGGTCTCCAATAGGTGGTGCTGTAGAGTCATTGTTACAGCTTACATTTGCATATTTCCCAGAGGAGCATGCATGGCCTTATAATTGTCCTCACACCTTCTAGGTGAAAAACCATAGGTTTCAGTAAATGATTGTCATACCGACAAGTATCATGAAAAATTATATAATTTTCTTAGATATTTACTTTATCAATTCCTTACAGATTTGAAGATCATTTAAAGGGAATCTGTCACCTACTTTTAGCCCTATGAGCTAAGTTTATGGGCTAAAAGTGGACATGTACATTTACATCCTGCATCGTCGGGGGAAGGCATGAGGCGAGATCGGGGGGGAACATTTCTTCATACAGTGTGAGCGTCAGCTGTTTTTTACCCGCGGGCAATAGCTGCAATCAGCTGCGCGGCTGATCGGCGCTTTTAACCCTTTAAATGCTGCTGTCGATTAACTAGTACCACTAAAAAATACAACTCGTCCCGCAAAAGACGAGCCCCTCAGACAGCTACGTTAATGGAAAATAAAGGAGTTATGATTTTTTTAAAACGAAAAAAAAAAAAAAATGCTTGGTCACTAAGGGGTTAAATAACTTGAAAATGTGACGTGCCGCTATTACTCAGTATTACCGGCGTAATCAGCAGGTTGTAATTTTATGGAAACATATCAATTACTTTCTGTTATGAAAATTTTTTAAAAAATTTGTTGCACAGTGTAATCGTTCAGTGTCGTCAGCGAAACAAAACGGTCCAGCAGCACTCAAAAATGTCCCTTTACCCAGCAAGGGGAGGTGAGCGCCCATGCAAAATGCCACAGTATGAGCTATGAACCAAAGCTTAAAGGGGTTGTCCCGCGAAAGCAAGTGGGGTTATACACTTCTGTATGGCCATATTAATGCACTTTGTAATGTACATCGTGCATTAATTATGAGCCATACAGAAGTTATTCACTTACCTGTTCCGTTGCTAGCGTCCCCGTCGCCATGGATCCGTCTAATTTCAGCGTCTAATCGCCCGATTAGACGCGCTTGCGCAGTCCGGTCTTCTCCCTTCTGAATGGGGCCGCTTGTGCCGGAGAGCTGCTCCTCGTAGCTCCGCCCCGTCACGTGTGCCGATTCCAGCCAATCAGGAGGCTGGAATCGGCAATGGAACGCACAGAGCCCACGGTGCACCATGGGAGAAGACCTGCGGTTCACCGTGGGTGAAGATCCCGGCGGCCATCTTCACAAGGTAAGTAAGAAGTCACCGGAGCGCGGGGATTCGGGTAAGTACTATCCGTTTTTTTTTTTAAACCCCTGCATCGGGTTTGTCTCACGCCGAATGGGGGGGCTATTGAAAAAAAAAAAACCCGTTTCGGCGCGGGACAACCCCTTTAAACAAAGTCCTGGATATCCGTAAAAGAAGTGTCAGCATGCATTGTGAGATTTAAAATTCACCCACTCTTTATTTGCTCCTTGCAGAGAAAAGACAACGTTTCAACCTTATCGGGTCTTCGTCAAGTCTAAAATGTCGTAGCAACCCCAGCACATATGTCAGGGAACTGGGGTCGGGGTCCTGGAAGCCCCTGAAAACTGCCCGCAACCCCTGTCCCTACCTACTTGGCCCTCTGGGCTAGGCCCTAGGGCGACAACTGGGCGACGGTCCCTAGACTCTCTAGGGAAGCAGGGCAAGGGGTCATACTACAAACAGACACTGAGACAAACAAACACAGAGGCAAGTCAGGCAATCCGGGTCGGCAACAGGAAGGTACGTGGTTTAAGGGGGCAGGCGAAGGCAGGGTCAAAGCAAATAGTCAAACAGAGAGACAGGCAAATCCAAAGAATGCGAGTGCAGTGGAAGACCTAACTAATACTGGAAGGAACAGAGGCGTTTAAATGCTGTCAGAGCTCCCGCCCCAGCAGCTGATTGGGGCGTGGAGCCTGACAGCAGCAGAGTTTAATCACCGAGGCGCTGGGGAACCCGCCCCCAGCCCTGCTGGAGAGACGGAGGCTAAGGATGTGCGCCTGATCATCGTGGCCATGGAGGGGCGGCGCTGGGCGAGCAGGATTACGGCGGCCAGGGAAGTTTACCACAACCCGAGGCTCCCTTGTACCACATAGCTGTAGCCCGGGTGATAGGCCCGACGATATGGGCACAAAGGCCCCGCGAGCTACCGATCCTGACCACATATATACCATAGGGCGCTAATCAGTTCCCCAATCATATGTATATAACACCCCCCAACTATGTAGTACACAAGGATAAACGTAAAACACAATATCCGGGGAAGAGATTCAAAATTGAACATAGATACTCTTGTACATCACCTTCATCGTCTACCTCATTACCTGTCCTTGTGGGTTGGATTATGTGGGGGAGACGAGGATGGAGGTGAGCTCCCGTAGCACCAAACATAAAAGTACGATCCTTAATGGTAAATATGGAGCTCCCCATACCAAAACATTTTGTTGAAAGAAAACATTCTATTAGCCGGCTTCGGTAGAGAATTATTGACCATGTCCCTCCCCTTACCAGAGGTGGTGATCGTGATGCTCTACAGAAGAAAAAGGAACTTAGGTGGGTTTACACCAAAAGGTCTAAATATGGAGTATCATTATATGCCCTACATTTGAGCCAGTTCTCTCTACTGTCTCTTTGGTATATCTTCTACAGTGGTCAATGCGGGAGCTTTTAACCTTGTTTTTAATATGGTTATTATTTTATATATTCCATTTTAGATGGCGATGGGTTCCAAGTTCCATGATTGCCTCATCTCTCTCTGCTTTATATCCTATATGGCTTTGTTTGTCTATTTTATATCTTAAAGGGGTTGTCCCGCGAAACAAAGTGGGGGTATACACTTCTGTATGGCCATATTAATGCACTTTGTAATATACATCGTGCATTAAATATGAGCCATACAGAAGTTATTCACTTACCTGTTCCGTTGCTGGCGTCCCCGTCTCCATGGTGCCGTCTAGTTTTCAGCGTCTAATCGCCCGATTAGACGCGCTTGCGCAGTCCGGTCTTCTCCGTGTTGAATGGGGCTGCTCGTGCTGGAGAGCTGCTCCTCGTAGCTCCGCCCTGTCACGTGTGCCGATTCCAGCCAATCAGGAGGCTGGAATCGGCAATGGACCGCACAGAAGACCTGCGGTCCACCGAGGGTGAAGA
Organism: Eleutherodactylus coqui; assembly: GCF_035609145.1. NCBI lineage: Eukaryota > Metazoa > Chordata > Amphibia > Anura > Eleutherodactylidae > Eleutherodactylus > Eleutherodactylus coqui. The sequence continues at coordinate 210,643,059 of NC_089843.1, read as the reverse complement.
TCCCGGCGGCCATCTTCGCAAGGTAAGTAAGAAGTCACCGGAGCGCGGGGATTCGGGTAAGTACTATCCAGTTTTTTTTTTCAACACATGCATCGGGTTTGTCTCGCGCCGAACGGGGGGGGGCTATTGAAAAAAAAAAAAAACGTTTCGGCGCGGGACAACCCCTTTAACTATATGTATTGAATATACTTTTAGATGATTTGATCAATAAAAAAAATGTGGGATATAAACTGAAATCTAAGCGGATCTGTTCTGTTTGGTGTGTCTCCGATGGTATGTGATATCCTTTGACTAATTATACATTTAAAACATATATGTAATGTACCTAATCTAATTCTATAACCTCCTGATGTCGTACAAACTTGAAATTGGGCATGACCATTCTTTAGGCCGTAAATAGGAAAAGTAAAGGGCTCATAACTTGATTATTCAATGCTAAGTGCAAAAGTAAGTGACCGCTCTTATGTTATGTAACTTCCTGGTGTCGTACAAGCGTGAAATTTGGCAAGGGCATTCTGTACATCCTACATAGGAAAAGTAAAGATGTTACACCTTGATTATTCAATGCTAAGTGCAAAAGTAAGTGAACTCCTATGTAATGTATCTAATCTAATTCTCTAACTTCCCGATGTCGTACAAACTTGAAAATTGGCACAACCTTTCTTTGGGTCCTAGATAGGAAAAGTGAATGGCTCAAAACTTGATTATTCAATTCAAAGTGCAAAAGTAAGTGACCCTCTATGTTATGTAACTTCCTGGTGTTGTACAAACGTGATATTTAGCACAACCATTCTTAAGGTGCTAAATATGTATGTATACTGAGGATAATATAACTGATCTCTGTGTGGATATACTGAAAACAATCTATCTGACCTCTATATGCATATACTGAAAGGCTGTAAAGTACATAAGGAAGCGGCCATGGACTGCAGAGATGGAGCATGCAATTTCCAATCTGGTGTTAAATTTGAATAAAAAGGGACGTTACCTTTAAGGGGAAGAGTGAGGAGAATGGGAGGGGTGGCACATTCTGCAGAGGGACATCAGTACATGCAGTCTGAGGAGAATCTTACACTCCTTTATGTGTATACATATTTTATTCCTTGGTTCCTCTGAAGTAACCACGACTTCATAAAATTTTCCATGTGAACAACAGGTGAACAGCTGTACGAAATTAACTTGGGTGAAGCCGGGTCTATCAGCTAGTCTGCTTATACAAACAGGCTGCATAAGTGAGCAAGTTTGCCCTTGTTTGTGCAAGTATGCTGTTTGTATTCTGTGTTCTGTTCTTTGTCATCCTGTCTGTTCTTGTACTACTCTGTATATACTCAGCACCTGTTTGTCTGTGTTTCCTTGTAAGCCTGTCTCTTCCCCTGTCTCTCATTTCCTCCTAGTCCTTGTCTGTCTTTTGTCATATAGGTGTTCTTTCCTGTCAGGGTCAGGCAGCGCCTAGATGAAGACCGCAGGGTCATTCTTATCAGGACGCCTGCCCTGCTTGATAGCAAGGCCTTTCCTCTCCTGTATACTAGCTCAGGGCTAGGTACCTTCCCTAGTGTGCATTCCCGGACTTGGTCGCAGTCATCTGGTAGAGAATCAGCTGTCGGCCTCGCTGGATCGGGTCATCGAATATCCGGTAGGCTATGCAGTGAATCCACATCCACTTACCTAGCAGAGCCTTAGATACATAAATCATCTTCCTTTAGCTTGGTTTAGTCAACTCTGGTGTCCCCCCCCCCCCCCCCCCCCACACACTCCATTGATTATTTTTGGAAACGTCAACACCTTTAAGACCTTCAGAGCATACAATATGTGAGCCTTTTGTGGGTTGGACTTAACAAAGAGGATATAGCATGATTTATAGCATTAAGATATAGCAACTTTTCCATTCTTTAAAAGTTGGGAGGTATGAGATGACATCTTATATTCAACTCCAACTGACCTGAATAATGCAGGTCAGGTAGAATGAATAGATTGCCCAAACTTGTGGGCCTACTAATGACTAGCTGTAGCTATCAAGATATCAAGAGAAACAAGTACAGCTGAATTAAAACCTACACGATGCTGCAATGCACCAAGAAACGTACTTACTGTTTGCATTGTCTATGTCAGGGAAGCACCACCTTTTTCGGTCCATTTGTTCCATTGTCAGCTTGCACTACTTGAAGGGATGGCAAGAACATTTTGCCACAATGTATTTTACAGTTGGAACTTTAGTCACCCGTTCTGGAGAACCTTTTTGTATTGTGATTGACATTTTATGCAAATATGTAAAAGTATCGGGAGTGAAAACTGCAATGTGGAGTGGGCTGTTAGATACAGAGGGGCACCTAGGGGCACATGCCACATGCTGCAGTAATAATCCACACAAAACCAGTGCGGAAATTGACATGTGGTGTGGAATTCAATTCTGCAGCATGTCAATTTTAACACTGCTTCCGCTGTGGAATTCCCCTCTTCTCAATGAGGGTGAACTCTGCACAGGAATTTAAAACCCACTTCAAAATTCGCACCAAATAGTGGCAGGTGTTCAGTAGAGATGAGCGAGCACCAAAATGCTCGGGATGAAATTATCGCGATGCTCGAGGGTTCGTTTTGAGTAACGAACCCCATTGAAGTCAATGGGCGACCCGAGCATTTTTGTATTTCGCCGATGCTCGCTAAGGTTTTCATTTGTGAAAACCTGGGCAATTCAAGAAAGTGATGGGAACAACACAGCAACGGATAGGGCAGGCGAGGGGCTACATGTTGGGCTGCATCTCAAGTTCCCAGGTCCCACTATTAGGCCACAATAGTGGCAAGAGTGGGCCCCCCCCTCCCAACAATTTTTACTTCTGAAAAGCCCTCATTAGCAATGCATAACTTAGCTAAGCACCACACTACCTCCAACAAAGCACAATCACTGCCTGCATGACATTCCGCTGCCACTTCTCCTGGGTTACATGCTGACCAACCCCCCCCCCCCCGCACGACCCAGTGTCCACAGCGCACACCAAACTGTCCCTGCCCAGCCTTCAGCTGCCCTCATGCCACGCCACACTCATGTCTATTTATAAGTGCGTCTGCCATGAGGAGGAACCGCAGGCACACACTGCAGAGGGTTGGCACGGCTAGGCAGCGACCCTCTTTAAAAGGGGCGGGGCGATAGCCCACAATGCTGTACAGAAGCAATGAGAAATCCAATCCTGTGCCACCTCCATCTGGAGCTGCACACGTGGGCATAGCAATGGGGAACCTATGTGCCACACACTATTCATTCTGTCAAGGTGTCTGCATGCCCCAGTCAGACCGCGTTTTTTTATAAATAGTCACAGGCAGGTACAACTGGGAATCCCCGACTCCGCAATGGTAATTCCGTGTGCACCCACAGCATGGGTGGCTCCCTGGAACCCACCTGCTGTACATAAATGTATCCCATTGCAGTGCCCTGGACAGCAGAGCTAACGTCAGATGAAATGCAGGTGGGCTTCGGCCCACACTGCATGCCCCAGTCAGACTGGGGTTCTTTAGAAGTGGACACAGATGCATTTACAACTCCCTGTGGACCCACAGCATGGCTGGCTCCCTGGAACCCACCGGCGGTACATAAAAATATCCCATTGCATTGCCCATCACAGCTGAGGTAATACTGTCATGTTTAATGCAGGTGGGCTTCGGCCCACACTGCAGGCCCCAGTCAGACTGGGGTTCTTTAGAAGTGGAAACAGATGCATTTACAACTCCCTGTGGACCCACAGCATGGGTGGCTCCCTGGAACCCACCGGCGGTACATAAATACATCCCATTGCAGTGCCCAACACAGCTGATGTAACGTCAGCTGTAATGCAGGTGGGCTAAAAATTAATTTGATTACACTGTAGGCGAGGGCCCCCAAAAATTGGTGTATCAACAGTACTAATGTACATCAGAAAAATTGCCCATGCCCAACCAAGAGGGCAGGTGAAACCCATTAATCGCTTTGGTTAATGTGGCTTAATTGGTAACTAGACCTGGAGGCAGCCCAGTTAAAATAAAAATTGGTTGAGGTGAAAGTTTCAGGACCTGGCAGATGTCTGCCAACCAGGCCCACTCTTCTGAAAATAATTGAGGAGGCTGACTCCCACTGCGCCGCCCATGTTGGAGTTGGTATTCCACTATAGCTCTACGCTGCTCACAGAGCCTGGCCAACATGTGGAGCGTAGAGTTCCACCGTGTGGGCACGTCGCACAGCAGTCGGTGCACAGGCAGATTAAACCGATGTTGCAGGGTGCGCAGGGTGGCAGCGTCCGTGTGGGACTTGCGGAAATGTGCGCAGAGGCGGCGCACCTTTCCGAGCAGGTCTGACAAGCGTGGGTAGCTTTTCAGAAAGCGCTGAACCACCAAATTAAAGACGTGGGCCAGGCATGGCACGTGCGTGAGGCTGCCGAGCTGCAGAGCCGCCACCAGGTTACGGCCGTTGTCACACACGACCATGCCCGGTTGGAGGCTCAGCGGCGCAAGCCAGCGGTCGGTCTGCTCTGTCAGACCCTGCAGCAGTTCGTGGGCCGTGTGCCTCTTATCTCCTAAGCTGAGTAGTTTCAGCACGGCCTGCTGACGCTTGCCCACCACTGTGCTGCCACGCCGCGCGACACCGACTGCTGGCGACGTGCTGCTGTTGACACATCTTGGTTGCGAGACAGAGGTTGCGTTGGAGGAGGAGGAGGGTGCTTTAGTGGAGGAAGCATACACCGCCGCAGATACCACAACCGAGCTGGGGCACGCAATTCTGGGGGTGGGTAGGAGGTGAGCGGTCCCAGGCTCTGACTCTGTCCCAGCCTCCACTAAATTCACCCAATGTGCCGTCAGGGAGATATAGTGGCCCTGCCCGCCTGTGCTTGTCCACGTGTCTGTTGTTAAGTGGACCTTGGCAGTAACCGCGTTGGTGAGGGCGCGTACAATGTTGCGGGAGACATGATCGTGCAGGGCTGGGACGGTACATCGGGAAAAATAGTGGCGACTGGGAACTGAGTAGCGCGGGGCCGCCGCCGCCATCATACTTTTGAAGGACTCCGTTTCCACAACCCTATACGGCAGCATCTCCAGGCTGATAAATTTGGCTACGTGCACGTTTAACGCTTGAGCGTGCGGGTGCGTGGCGGCGTACTTGCGCTTGCGCTCAAACACTTGCGCTAGCGACGGCTGGACGGTGCGCTGAGAGACATTGGTGGATGGGGCCGAGGACAGCGGAGGTGAGGGTGTGGGTGCAGGCCAGGAGACGGTAGTGCCTGTGTCCTGAGAGGGGGGTTGGATCTCAGTGGTAGGTTAGGGCACAGGGGGAGAGGCAGCAGTGCAAACCGGAGGCAGTGAACCGCCTTCGTCCCACCTTGTGGGGTGCTTGGCCATCATATGTCTGCGCATGCTGGTGGTGGTGGCTCCCCGGCTGATCTTGGCACGACAAAGGTTGCACACCACTGTTCGTCGGTCGTCTGCACTCTCAGTGAAAAACTGCCAGACCTTTGAGCACCTCGGCCTCTGCAGGGTGGCATGGCGCGAGGGTGCGCTTTGGGAAACAGTTGGTGGATTATTTGGTCTGGCCCTGCCTCTACCCCTGGACACCGTACTGCCTCTTGCAACCTGCCCTGCTGCTGCCCTTGCCTCCCCCTCTGAAGACCTGTCCTCAGTAGGCGTAGCAAACCAGGTGGGGTCAGTCACCTCATTGTCCTGCTGCTCTTCCTCAGAATCCTCGGTGCGCTCCTCCCTCGGACTTAATGCCCTTTTTACTACCTCACTGATAGACAACTGTGTCTCATCGTCATCGGCCTCCTCACCCACTGAAAGGTCTTGAGACAGTTGCCGGAAGTCCCCAGCCTCATCCCCCGGACCCCGGGAACTTTGCAATGGTTGGGCATCAGTCACGATAAACTCCTCTGGTGGGAGAGGAACCACTGCTGCCCAATCTGAGCAGGGGCCCGAGAACAGTTCCTGGGAGTCTGCCCGCTCCTCAGAATGTCTCATTTTCATGGAGTGAGGAGGCTGGGAGGAAGGAGGAGCAGCAGCCAGAGGATTCTGAGTTGCAGCAGTGGACGGCGCAGAACTATGGGTGGACGATAGGTTGCTGGAAGCACTTTCTGCCATCCACGACAGGACCTGCTCACACTGCTCATTTTCTAATAAAGGTCTACCGCGTGGACCCATTAAATGTGCTATGAATGTGGGGACGCCAGAAACGTGCCTCTCTCCTAATCCCGCAGCAGTCGGCTGCGATACACCTGGATCAGGAGCTCGGCCTGTGCCCACACCCGGACTAGGGCCTCCGCGTCTTCGGCCGCGCCCACGTCCTCTAGGCCTACCCCTACCCCTCAGCATGCTGTATTACCAGTAATGCAGAAACAGAACGCTGTAATTAAATGTGCCGCTTATTGGCCTGTGGTTGGAGGCTGACTTCGCTTACGGAACGCCAGGAAATAATTTGGCGCAAGCCTGCTGTAACACTTAGCTGTCTTCTTCTGGCCCTGCCTACACAATTCTGTCCCTGGAGTGTGTCACAGAACTGCAGAGTGTTGCACTGTTATTAACTGCAACAGAGCGGTGATTTCACAGCCAGGAAATAATTTGGCGCAAGCCTGCTGTAACACTTAGCTGGCTGCGTATTTATTTGTAGAACTACTACACCCAGCACACACAGACCCAGAACACTGAGCACAGTGACAGGCAGGCCAAATAGATTTTTTGCCCAATATTTTTTTGAAAAGGACCACTGCGTATATTCAATCAATAATATATGTCTTCTTCTGGCCCTGCCTACACAATTGTGTCCCTGGAGTATTACTGCAGGGCGCAATGCTCTGCACGGCCGATATACCAAAAAAAAAAAAATGTGCAACACTGCAAAAAGCAGCCTCCACACTACTGCACACGGTTAGATGTGGCCCTAAGAAGGACCGTTGAGGTTCTTGAAGCCTACAATAACTCCTAACGCTCTCCCTGCCTCCACACTTCTGTCCCTGGAGTATTACTGCAGGGCGCAATGCTCTGCACGGCCGATATACCAAAAAAAAAAAAAAAGTGCAACACTGCAAAAAGCAGCCTCCACACTACTGCACACGGTTAGATGTGGCCCTAAGAAGGACCGTTGGGGTTCTTGAAGCCTACACTAACTCCTAACACTCTCCCTACAGCAGCTCCAACACGATAGCACTTTCCCTCAGCTATGTCACAACGCATCTGAGGCGAGCCGCGGGAGGGGCCGATTTTTATACTCGGGTGACACCTGATCTCGCCAGCCACTCACTGCAGGGGGGTGGTATAGGGCTTGAACGTCGCAGGGGGAAGTTGTAATGCCTTCCCTGTCTTTCAATTGGCCAGAAAAGCGCGCTAACGTCTCAGAGATGAAAGTGAAAGTAACCCGAACATCGCGTGGTGCTCGTTACGAGTAACGAGCATCTCGAACACGCTAATACTCGAACGAGTATCAAGCTCGGACGAGTACGTTCGCTCATCTCTAGAGATGTCTCCAAGGTTCTTAAAAACAAATAGGAGACCCTCGTGGCAGACTTGTAGGCAGAAAAGGAAACACCAGCTGTCTGAATAATTGTGTTGGTGTGGAGAGTTCAAGAAGCGCTGAAGACCTTTCTTTTTAACAGAGTGATGCGAAATAAGTCAGGGAGCAACTGCATACACTTGCCCATGTATTATATCGGCTGGCGTTCCCATGTTATTATGGTCTCCTTTATTTGCTAACGGTGGACCCTGAAGATAATATCTCAGGGATAATATGGATCATCAGACCTAGGGCTAAGAGAACGATGAGCACGGTCAAGCTCAAGGGAGCAGTCCTGTGGAACTTCTAAGATGGAGTTAAAGATATAACAGAGAGTTTCCTCAAGGTCTTGTTGTTCCACCTCTTCATGGAAACCACGTATCCGTATATTGTCTCTTCTTCCCCTGTTTTCCACATCATCAAGAGAGTCCACCAAAAACTGCATTTGGTAAGCTTGGGCTGATATTAAGGACTCCTGTACATTCACTCGAGTTCTAAGGTCTGCCAGGGAAGTCTCTACCATAGTGACTCTCGTATCAATTTGGTGAATGTCAGTGCAAACTGATGTCAGTTCTGCATTATAAGAGTTTTTAATCTGGCTATATCAGCCTCCATGTCTTCTTTATTTGGGATTGCTTTAATGTGAGAGCTGAGAGCTCTGATCTCTGCTAATACTGTTGTAGTGTCCTGGATTAAAGTCACTATAGCACTTATGTAGTCACTTCTTAATTGAAGGTGTTTATGACTGTAAGTGTTAAAACTTATGTTTTGTACTCACGTTCTGCTTTTCCATTCACCACTTTGTCTTATTCACTGACAGGTCCCCAATTCTCATTGGGTCTTCTATCACCTAGCAACAGCTTAGAAAAAGTGGCTAATCAGGTAACAGAGAGTGAGAGCCTGTGACTGGAGGATTAGTCCAACACACATGTTGGTTTAGAGTAGTGAGGTAAGAGGAGAGAGGGGAAGGAGTTTAGGGAGTGAAGAGTAGAGTCTTGTTGGAGTTGGAGTTAGCCTAAGAAGGAAGCAAGAACGGAGAAGCCAGTGTGGTAGGAAGGAGAAAGTGTGAGTACCAAAAAGGAGTATTGTTTGAAAGCAAGAGAGAGAGAGAATGTAGGAGAAGTATTGAATGTAGAAGGAGAAATAGAGAGAGAGGAAGAATTGACAGTTGGAAGAAGAAAATATATTCCAGGAAAGCAAACGAGTTCTATATACAGCAAAAGCAGAGAGAGAGAGAGAGAGAGAGAGAGAGAGAGAGTAACAGAAAGGAAAAGTAACGTGTACAGAGGTTTGTCCTTATACTGACAGTAACCATTTCCAATGTAAGATGCTGTTCTTAAACCTGTAATCATCTACCTCAAAGAGGAAATATTGCTGTTTGTATGAAGTAAGCTTCTCTCTGGAAAATAAACCATATTCTTGTTTTACTGTTCAACCTGGAGTCTCTTCTCACCACCGTTAACATCTGCACTGAGGTTCCACACTACACTTCAGGGAAAGGACAGTTTTCTTCTATTTTATTTTTCCCCTTTTTCACTATTATTTTGTCCAGAGTAGGTTTTGGCCTACATATGGATTGGCGTCACAAACTTACCTTGTCTGACCTCACAGGTAGCCACCAGCTCGCCAAAGTTAAGATCTCACATTTTTATAGATCTGTTAGCAGCCGCCATTCATGAGGGGGAACAGCGGAGCCACTGCCGCCGTTATTGCCACCTACCCCTACATAGTCTGGTCTGCTACACTTTACCTTTCTTTGTAGGTTCTTGCATGAGAGAGAGTTATCCTGTCTGCATTGTGTATCATATGAGAAAGAGGGTATTTGCTTGAGAAGAGATAAGGGAGACATGTGGCCAGGAACTGTATTATGAGCTGGAGAGAAGCAGAGGGAGGAAAAGAAGCCATGCACCTCAGATCAAGTGTCATTGTCTAGGAGATGACTCCTCTGCCACTGGCTGTGATGTCGGTGCGTGTAGTTGCTGCAACAGGGAATCATCTCTCCGTTCTGTATTTAGTGCAGGAACAGTGATCCCTGCCAGAGCTGTATCGAGAGAAACTCGGAATCCCCTGTCAGTAGATATTATTCTGGTGGGTATGCTGCTTCCACCAGCTGAGAGTCGGAGAAGAAGCGCTGGATAATTTTCGGGGCTGGAGAGCAGGTATAAAGGGGAGTTTTCCTCCTTCTGTTGTCCATGTATGAAGCATTGGATGCCTTTTTGTCCCAGAAGCTAACTATTAAGCCCTGTGGGAATGGGAAGAGAGGATAAACATGTCCTCACTCCTCCAAAGCCAGGCAATGCCCTTCTTTTATTTATTAATAGATTTTGTGCAAATAGCTGTTTGAACCCCTAAACCACCCTGAGATCCATAAGGCTATAGACATCACTCAGCCTCCTCTTTAGTAATGCATGGCACATGGATGAGGTAGATTTCTGATGATTGAAGTTTTCCCATAGAGGACTGTGCTGTTGAGTAGCGTCCCAAGTGATGTGTTTAATGTGATGATCCCAAAATATTTTCCCCTGTAGATGTGAGTGATGGCTACATAGGTGGACAAGGGAAAGTTGCTATTACCACTGTAGCTATTTATATTGCAGGTATTGTGGCGAATTCATAGCGATTCTCTGTTCGCGAATAGTGGCATGCCGCGATTTGCTGCGATTCTCCACAGTGAGCCTATCTGTCTGATAGGCTCAGTGCGGAGACCTGACAATTCTCCCCCCTGTTCCTCCGCAGCAGAATATCGCTAGTGATATTCCGTCATGGCCGTGGACAGGGGGCCTTACCTCATGTGTATGGGTAGCTATTGACGGACTGCTTTATTGATTACAGAAGCATAATGACAGACATATAGTTGTGATTGTGCCCAATGCTACAACCCAGTCCCAATCACTCAAGAGCAGCAGGTCCATCATTCTGCTGGTTGGCAGGGGTCACCCACCATTTAAAGATTGATGGCCTATCCATACTTTATCTGCAGACCTCATAAATTTCTAAATTTTGAAAATGATCCACATATTTTTGTATTTCTTTGTGGAGTAAATATATTTCCTTTGCTTCTATGTACACTCATTTTTTAAATAATCCGTCCCCTAGAAAGAGTTGTTAGAATGGAATGAAATTTTACATGTGTGATAGTAATGCTGATATAATTAGGTGAAAATTTATTGGAGAAAACTGACCTTGAAGGGAGGCTCTAGCACCTTGTTGTGCCGCCTCTAGCTTGGGTACAAAATGTAATACTGGCGGGCATGGAGGCTCTAGTACCCTGTTGTACTGCCTCTAGCTTGGGTACAAAATGTAATACTGGCGGGCATGGAGGCTCTAGTACCCTGTTGTACTGCCTCTAGCTTGGGTACAAAATGTAATACTGGCGGGCATGGAGGCTCTAGTACCCTGTTGTGTTGCTTTAGCTTGGATACAAGATGTGATAAAGGTAGGCATGGAGGTACCCTGTTATACAGCCTCTAGCTTGAATACAAGATGTGATACAGGTGGGCATGGAGGCTCTAATACCCTGTTGTACCACCTCTATCTTGGATATACGATCTAATACAGGCAGGCATGGAGGCTCTAGTACTATGTTGTACCATCTCTAGCTTGGATACAAGATGTGATACAGGTAGGCATGGAGGTACCCTGTTATACCGCCTCTAGCTTGAATACAAGATGTGATAAGGGTGGGCATGGAGGCTCTAATACCCTGTTGTACCACCCTACCTTGGATATAAGATGTGATACGGGGAGGCATAAAGGGTCTAGCACCCTGTTGGGCCACTTCTTGCTTGGATACAAGATGTGATACGGGCGGGCATGAAGGCTCTAGTACCCTGTTGTACCGCCTCTAGCTTGAATGCAAATGTGATACAGCCAAGCATGGAGATATACAGGTTCCGTATGGTATTCTATTGCATATTGCTTCACACTTGCTGTAACTGAGATCTTGCAAACTGATAGGCTGTCGAAATTGGTGTAAAGATGGTCCCATACATGTTATATTGGTAATAAATCTGGAGACCGGGCAGCCATGAAAGTGTAACAATGTTGTGGAGGCATTCCTGTGACATCCTTGCTGTGTGTGGTCAAGTATTATCCTGCTAAAAAATGCCACTTGGAAGCTGCAATGAAAGTAATCCATGTGGCTGCAGGATGTCCTGAACATATCACTGAGCTCTCATTATCTCTCATACCACTACCAGGGGTGACCAATGGCAGGATTGAAGCGCTCACCCCGAGGCCTCCAGACACGAGCACAGCCGTTGTCAATGTCCAAACTAAACCTAGATTCATCACTTCAGACAACCCGATTCCACTCTATAGCAATCCAGTTTCGTTGTTCACGACACCACTATTAATGGAGACAATGGTGGGTGGGTGTCAAAGGCAGTACATGTAATGAGCACTATAAGACCAAATGTTTTTCAGCCAAGTATCTGGAAATGGTTCCAATAGACACAGGGGCCTATAATGATTGCGCCACTTGTCTTTGAAGTGTGGACAACAAAACAGTTAGAGCTGTCCATGCTTGTCAGACGATCAGACAATCCTCTCTACTGTCTGTCGAGGGCATCCTGAGTCCCATTGCCTTGTGTGCCCTCACACATCCTTTTATCCCAACATCTACTAACAGTCTGGTTAGAATGGCCCAGGTGGTGGCAATTTGTCAATATGACCATCCAGCTTCCCGCATTCCAATAATGAGTCCATTCTCAAACTGTTCTAAGTGGGTGAAATCTCTTCGATTGTGTTGTAGAGGCGTCTAGTGGTCAACAAGTGGAAGAAGAGGTCCACTACACACAAGGAGCCTCCAAGAGCCTTTTCATAGGCCAAGGGTGGAACCACTTTTAAAGCCTCAGGTGGCAAGACCGTTCATCTAATCACACCGCAACTCTAATCATTTGCATATCTGCCTGAGATGGAGCTGTGTGTTGAGTTTTGCTGATACCTTCTTCTAGGGACTGGGTTTTTTATTTATTTTGAACAGTGTGCACTTAGTGCTCTAATTACAATATTCTTTTTAGCTTGCAAAGATATGGTTATAGCCAAGAGAGCTCCAATCACGTGTCTTGGTTTGAGCTTCTTTTAATTAAACATTTGCTAACATTAATCCACTTTGGTTATGGGAGGACCTGACCCTTGGATAACCTCTAGAATGCCAGAAATGAAATACAAAATCTGTCAGGATGATTGAAAGCGAAGCTTTATAGTAGCAGCAGAGTATGAGGATGAAAGAGAAAATGTATCAGAAGCCTCAGGGTGAAACAGCTCAAACTACAGATACTTTATTTAATGCAAGGCGAGGGACTAGAGAAACGCTTCTTGGATGAAGGAACTTCTGCTGATTACCAGTGAACTGCTAAATAATTAGGAAGTCGGGGATAGCATAGGGTATGTACTCTTTATAGCTGTGTTCTACAACTATAAATTATTTAAGCATACGTTTCAGACTATACAGCAGCCGTATGGAAAACAGTATCAAGCAGAAATATATCTTATTAAAGTGGGAGAAATGAAGGATGATGATTTGTAACTTGTAGAGGCTTAAGAAAGTACAGAATGACTTGACCGAGTCAGTGAAGCTTTTCTGAAGGCCACAAGCCAGGAGACGTTGGGGAAGGTTGGTTCTTCGGGGTGCCACGTTGCGCAAAAAATGCCGTATGTCCTATCTTTTTGCGTTCCTCGGAACGCATCGCCCATTGTTTTCAATAAGGCCACTCTCACACATCCAGTTTTTACTGTGATTATCGTGGGACAAGGCTCCCATTGATTTCAATGGTGCCTCACAGATCTGCGCCCGTTAGAAAACACAGTGATTTTGGAGTGCTGTCTGCTCTATTTTACCGTGACTAACGGACCTCATCACCCATCAGAATGATGTGGTACATTAAAACCCACTGTCGGAGGCAGTCCGAAAATTGCGGCAAAACGACACAATTGAAAACGCGGTGTTTTGCCGACGGCATGGGTGAGAGTGGTCTAAAAACAATGGGAAATACTCTAACGTACATGAAAGCCGCACCGGAGCTTCACTACTTCACAAAAGTGATGGGAGGCGTTTTTACCGGTACGTCAAAATCCAGGAAGGCTTGTAATACTAGTCGTATCGTTCCACAAGCTGTGGTCACGTGACTGGAGGAAGCGTCATCAGGACAGCCCCCTAATGGCTTATGTGTGGAGCACAGTGATGGGTTCCACAAGCCGTTACCACGTGACCGGGGGTCACGTCATCAGGAGAGGCCCGACTAAACGTTGGCTATTCAACATGGGACAGGTAATTAAGAAGACTCTTATCTGTATATATAAGACCAATTGTTTGTATAGTTTTATGCTTGAGAAAGGCTCCTATTAGAAGCCGAAACGCGTCGCAGTGTTGGACCAATAAAATTGTTTCTTCCACCTGTTGCACCTTCTACTCTGCTACATCTGCGATATTACACGCTGTCTGGGATTAGGGGTGCCGAGGATCAGGCACCCCTGTGTAGTAAGTTCGTTTTGCACATTTTTTATCCTTATCCTCATTACACTCCGGAGCGCTGGTAAGCTTTGTTCTCTCCACTATTGTCCAAGTCATGAGAAGGAAAGAACTGCCTGTAGAGCTCAGGATTGTATGTAGGCACAGATCTGGAGAAAGCTACTGTAATGGCCCAGAAGGGTTCAACAAAAGTGCTATCGCTAATTTTATGTAGGTTTGCAATTCACCCAGGGCATGCAAGGGTTAACTTCAGGTTAATCTGCCCTGCAACAGAGCTAATTATAATATGCCCGGCAACCAACTATTTCTCATTGGCTGCCGACAGCCTGAGCTCTAATTGGCGAGCCCGCCTCGAGAGTTTAACAATAAAACTGGCCATCTGACAATGGGGTGACAGTTAAGAGACAGGTCGTGATTGGTTCGCATGTTGCTAAGCAGGGCCAGCGCCCGCACAGGAGGATGCGAAAAGAAGTGACCGTTAATTTAGAGAGGGCGGTTGGAGAGGGCTGTCGAGTTTTTGTCAACTAGTTGGAGGAGATAGTCAGAGGGACAGTGGTGAGTGGAGAGCAGTGGGCTGACGTGATACAGCGCTGAAGTTAGGAGCCGGCAAAAAGCTGTGGCGGACTGAGGAGATGACGTGAGACAGATCACGCCGTGGGTGAAAGCTGTGGAGAGGGAAGGACCGAAGCCCCTCTTTAAGTGGTTGTCCCTGACTGTGATTCTGTATATGCAAGATAAAGCATCTAGGTGAGAGACGGATGAGAAGTGACAGAGGCCTAGTGACAGCCCCGAAGTGACAGAGGCCTGGTGAAGTACTCCTGAGAGATGGAGACAGCACAGATGTGACAGAGGCCAAGTGACGGCCCAGATGTGACAGAGGCCTAGTGAGGGCCCAGAAGTGACAGAGGCTTAGTGATGGCCCAGAAGTAACAGAGGCCTTGTGAAGTACTCCTGAGAGATGGAGACAGCACAGATGTGACAGAGGCCTAGTGACGGCCCAAAAGTAACAGAGGCCTAGTGACAGCCCAGATGTGACAGAGGCCTAGTGACAGCCCAGAAGTGACAGAGGCCTGGTGAAGTGCTCCTGAGAGATGGAGACAGCACAGATGTGACAGAGGCCTAGTGATGGCCCAGATGTGACAGAGGTCTAGTGATGGCCCAGATGTGACAGAGGCCTAGTGACAGCCCAGAAGTGACAGAGGCCTGGTGAAGTGCTCCTGAGAGATGGAGACAGCCCAGAAGTGATAGAGCCTAGTAACTGCCCAGAAGTGGTGGAGGCCTAGTGAAGTACTCCTGGATGACAGCAGGTCCAGGATTTGTCTAATACTGATAACAGAAAGGTCGTGTTGTAGATTGACAAAGGTCAGAAGGCCCCGATAAATAAGTGGTGAAATTGCCGTCTCGTCTCTCCCGAATATCTTCGAACATCCTCCATGTAAATTATTTGATCTGCCAATCTACCGTCTGTGGAGAAATACTGACTAGTTTCACTTTATACTGAGACAAATGCTGTTTTGCTCGCTCTAATAAAATTGCAGTGAAAAGGTCTACTTTAATCTTTTTCATACACACTGGCCTCTGTGTATTATTGACTCTTTTCGGCTAACTATTGTGCGATATAGCAATGGTGTCACGACATTATCTTGAAATTTGTTGGGCTCCGCTGAAGAAGTTACTACCTGAGAGCCGATGTGACACCATTTTATTCCCTATACCACGCTTATTATCGTCCTGCATGCTGCAGGTGCCCGAGCACAACATTACAAAGCAATTTCTGATGCACGTAATGTTCCCAAGAGCTAAGTGGCTTCCATAATTCTTAAATGGAAGAAATTTGGAATAACCAGGACCAGAAGCGTAACTTTAAGCTCCTTGGTCCAATAGAAAACCTGTAACAGGGCCCCCAACTATAATGCTTTATTCATAGTACTGGGCTATCTATATAGAGAGTAGAGGCTTTATGGACCCCCTAAGGCTCCTGGGCTCGGGTGCAACCGAATCCTCTGCATCCCCTATAGTTATGCCCCTGACCAGGACTCTTCCTAGAACCAACAAACAAAGTAATTGGGGAAAAGAGCCTTACTAAGATAGGTGAAGAAGAACCCAATGGTCACTTTGCTTGAGTTCTAAAGATCCTGTGTGCAGATGGAAGAAACTTCTAGAAGGTCAGCC
This sequence comes from Eleutherodactylus coqui, assembly GCF_035609145.1. Taxonomy (NCBI): domain Eukaryota; kingdom Metazoa; phylum Chordata; class Amphibia; order Anura; family Eleutherodactylidae; genus Eleutherodactylus; species Eleutherodactylus coqui. The sequence continues at coordinate 210,626,920 of NC_089843.1, read as the reverse complement.
ATCACTGCAGCCCTCCATCAATCTGGGCTTTATGGTAAAGTGGCCAGAAAGAGCCTTTCCTCAGTAGTAGACTCCTGAAATCCAACCTGGAGTTTGCCAGAAACCATCTAAAGGACTATCGGATTGTGAGAAACAAGATTCTCTGGTCTGATGAAACCAAGATTGAACTTTTTGGCTTCAATTCTGTCTAGTGTGAAACCAGGCACTGCAAAATACGTAGGTATTCTTAATGAAAACCTGATCCAGAGTACGAGGGACCTCAGACGGGGCAGAAGGTTCACTTTCCAACAAGACAATGGACCTAAGCACATAGGCAGGACAACATAGGAGTGGTTCAGGGACAACTCCGTGAATGTCCTTGAGTGGCCCAGCCAGACCCCTGATTTGAACTAAGGTGATGTCACGTCCGTGCAGCTCACAAACACCACGCTCAGCATGGACACAGGGTGATGTTTAAAACTATTGCAGTTGATACTATTATGCCCTGTGGAACAGTGCACACCCCAACAGGACTATGTAAACCAGTATGTAAAGCCTGTGCGACACAAAAAGTACTACGCTCAGTACGTCATCAGAGAATGTACACACAACTGAATCTAGATGCACACCACACTATGCTGAACAGTAACACCACACTAGGGAGAAAGAAGCCTGGCCCTAACCTAGCAGGGGGGTGAAGGGTCCCTGCCTAGAAGCAGAGTAATGGCCTCAATAGAGGTGGCCCCACAGTCTTCATCCTGGCCCCTGACTGTCCCTATAGAGATTAACCGAACAGCAAAGAAATACAGAAATGAAAACAGAAATATGACTGAAAAGGAACCCGCAGCAACTTACCTGCAAGTAGAAATAAACCCAACACAGAAGAGCTCCAAACTCCAAGTACTCTACTATGAAATAGAATAAGCACAAGGAGCACAAGGAGGGGTGACAATATACAACTACTCCACACCTGAGGACTAGCACAGCAATTAGAGAAGCTCACCTCCACTCTTCTCTCAGACATGACTAATCCAGCATGCATCCATGCAGCAAAGAAAGACAGCACCAGCAGTCTCTGCACATGGTGTATTAACACTTATCCTGCATAACAAGGCAACAGGTCTTGGCCTGCGTCGAGGCCACCATGCCATGATGCTGTCGTGACCGACAAGCCGTGACAGGTGACTAGACATCTGTGTGTTACGATCGCGTGTGCAACTAAGCACGGGGCCCACACGATCGTGACCAAAAGAATGGATATACACACGGGTCTCAGACAACTGACCCTAAACTACAGGGAGGATGACATGGCCCCACCTAAGCGGGGACATCGCACCAATAAAGGGTGGCCCAGTGGTCTTCAGGACTGGCCCTAGCTGTTCCTAGGAACCACGCCACCAGAGCAGGACACATACACATGCCACATAACAGGGACAAGTGGACAGAACAAGAAGACACACAGAACCAGAAATCACAGCATACAACAGCCAAAATGCAAACACTAATAGAAGATGGTAAAGCTGAATATAAATACCAGGTATTAGTTGACATTTTGGCTCAAAACATGGAAGCTAGCGGGCCACGTCACAGCTCCTGGCTATACCGCTACTCCCTACACTAACCGGGAGTCCAGCAGCATCGGACACAGTTCACACTGCAAGCTGCAACAGCACAGACAACAGGACACAAGTCACACAGCAAGCTGTACAGGACAGACAACAGGACACTGACTTACAGGCACTGGCTTACACCAGACTACAACAGATAGTGGATACAACACGGACTCCACCCAGAGCTCATATGCACACAGATGAAACACCACAGCAAGTCTAAAAGTGTCCTCATACCAGGGGGATAGACAGTCAGCCACGGAGCTGACATAGGGAACTGTGTCAGTGATCCCGCAACTGACACACAGACGAGACATAAGATGTTTGGAGGCCGCACCTGTCCAGTAAGGGAAAAGGGTTCTGTATGTTGCTACAGACAAGGACTACAGGCGTCTAAACCATCTTTGGGAAGCAGAGCGACACAACAGACCTACATGCAAACAGCTCTGAGTGGGAACAAACAGAGATATCCAAACAGTACAAACAACAGCATCAACTACTGACAGGAGCTGGGTTCATATGTGCTGCAGGCTAAAGGAGATTGGCTGCTGGAGAATACCTCAGCCAGCTCAATTAACCCCAACCTGTGGAGCTGTGCTGCTAGGAACCTTAGTACTACAGATCCCAGCAGCACACCCTGACACTGTGTCCTATTTTCTACCGGGACTTCAGCAGGACAGCTATTTGCCCTGCTTTTGGGACATTTGTCCCACTTTTGTACCGCTTTTGGGATGTCGGGTCACCATTATAGTGATTATGAGTCAGGGTGCTGCAGCTCCCCGGCCAGTAATCACTCTGCCGCACTGCGGTCAGATGCACACATTGACAGTAGTGTGTGCATCCGGGATCTTCATCCCCTCCTCCTCTGACCTCTCCTCTTTGATTCCTACTGTGGGGGTCACTATTATTGCTGGGGCTGTTATAGGGGGGTGCTAATTCTACTGGGGCTACTGTGTGCGTCACTGTTATTGTTGGGGCTGGTATATGGGGCACTATTACTACTGAGGCCCATCTACACAGCAGCGTACCTCAAGCTGACTTTGCGTATGTTTACACATGGCGGAAATACTCCAGAATGTCCACAGTAGAGATTTCCACAGCAAATTCCACATTTAAAAAAACTGTTAAAATCTGTACCATTGGTACAGATATCCACAGCTGATTTCATACTATGAAGTGCTCTCCCTCATCTCCTCCGAAGGCTTCCCACTGGCAGCGCTCCCCAGTTTCCGGTTCCCTGCAGTCTGTCAGCGTCGCTGTTCAGGTGATGCTCGCCACTGGGAATTGATAACCATGGAGCGCTGACAGCAGGAAGCCTACGAAGGAGGTGAGGGGGAGCACCACATAGTATGAAATTAGCTGTGAATATGCAGCTGATTTCCAGTCAAACTCCGCAGCAATGGTACATATTTTGGATGAAGAAAGGCTGCAGAATTCGCTCCCTGTCTTTTTTTGAACAGGCCCTGTACTTTTTATAACAACGTAGGTAAAATCATGTGTTGTGATAAGCCCCGCCCCTGACCACACACCTTTGTCCTGCTTTGACCCTGGGAAAATCTGGTCACCTTATTTGAACCCAATCGAACATCTTTGGAGAAACTTGAAAATGGTTGTCCACAGACGGCCCCCATCCAACCTGACAGAGCTTGAGTGGATCTGCAGAAAAAAATGGCAGAAAATCCCCAAATCCAGGTGTGCAAACCTTATGAGATCATACTTAGGCCTCATTCATACTTAGGCCTTGTTGTGCACGCGTATGTGCGCATAAAACCGCGCGTCTATTAGAACCATTGGTTTCCAATGGTGTGTTCACATCTTTTACAGGTGTGCAAATTTATGCACCTGCAAAAGATAGGATATCCGCACGCTAGGAAGATCCGTACTGCGCATAAATATGTCCCACGGGGAGTCCCCTCATCACTGAACACTGTGACAGCACTGTCACAGTGTTCTGTGACAAGGGACTCCCCACAGGGAGTAAAGTATCCCCTGCCACAGCTGTCCTAGCTGCAGCAGAGGATCGTGATGTTCTCCTATTGCTTTCATAGGGGGTGCCGGCAACCCCTGTAGTGATTTTCAGGGAAGGGCTTTAAATATAAGCCCTTCCCTGAAAATCATCCCTAGCTTGTGTTGAAAAAACAAAAAAACAACAACCAAAAAATTAAATATATATATACTCACTTCTCTGCAGCTGTCGGGGCACGGCACATCTAGCTGCTTAGGTCGTCAGCACTGTACTGAAGCTCCTTCAGCAGGTGGGGATTTAAATTCAAGGGCTGCGTCATTGAATTCAATGAATATCTGAATGCTGTCAGTGATTGGCTAAACGCTCAGCCAATCAGACGCAGCCCTTTCAGGACCAATTAAAATCCCTGCCGGCTGAGAGAGCTTCAGTGCAGTTTTAGTGAGTCAAGAGGCTAGACGCGCCAAGTCCCGACAGCAGGGGAGAGGTGAGTATCTAATTTTTTTTTTTTTTACATACGCTAGGGATGATTTTCAGGGAAGGGCTTATATTTAAAGCTTCTAGGGCCACAGTACAAGCCTCATTGTGACAGATTACAGAGAGGATCATGACTACTTCTGCCCCACAGATACCTGAAATCTTAGTCCCTTTTCCTATCTATGGGAAGACCCCAGGCACTCCATACAAAGTAGACTCTCAAGGAGTCTTGATCCATCTCTCTCGCTCGTTCACCACTCACTGTGGCCATCTTTGGTTCTGCTTGGCATGGTCTACTGAGGCCAGTCATCCTACTTGTCTCCAGTCTTTTTGTTTACTCACCCCTGGACAGACTCTCTGGACTAGTTTTCACCCTGGTTATTCTGACCTGCAGCTGTTGCATATGCAGTCATGTCATCTATGATCAGGTATTGGGGGGGGGGGGGGGGGAGCCTAATTCTGTACACTGACTTCTGGGAGGATATGGGGTCATTGAAGAGAGAATTGAGATGGAGCTTTAACCTGGAACTTTATTTGTTTATCTATAAGAAGGTGGGGCATAGTCCCAATTTTTTCCTATTTATTTCTTTTTTCATAGATTTGTTGTGATGGTGATATACTGCCTTTTTATTATGGTGTTTAAGCTACATTTAAGTACTGTGCACTCTGGGCACTAGGTAGCTCTACTCATGTCTGCCACAATACACCAAAAGTCTCTGTTGCCCTTAAACCAGGGGGAGGTATGAAATATACAACTTTTTCTAATAAACAACTAAAAAATGTTTAAAAAAATCATTTTTTAAAGCTTTTTACCAACAATAAAACAGTAAAAAAAAGTCAGTGAAAAACTATATAAAAAATAGCCCTATATGTTATAGGAAAAAAAACTGCAAAAATAATTTTGGTAGAAGATGAAAGAAAATGGGGCAGTAAAACCACCACATGGGTAAAATCCCTAAAAAGTGTCTGGTCCTTAACCCCTTCACGACCAAGGACGTACCGGTGCGTCCTGTGGCCGCGGGGTATGTATGAAAGGAAGTTGCGATGCAACCTCTCTTCATACAGTGCGGGCGTCAGCTGTTTATAACAGCTGACACCCACGGGCAATAGCCGCGAGCGGCCACGCGGCCGATCGCAGCTATTAACCATTTAAACACCGCTGTCAATTCTGACAGCGGCATTTAAATCCCCCGAATGATGTTCGGGAGTCCCGCATGGGAATGCTATCGCATTACGTCATACTGCAGGAGCGATCAAAGCATCGAATCTTAAAGTCCCCCAGGGGGACTTCAAAGTAATGTAAAAAAAAAATCAATAAAGTTTTTTTTAATTGAAAAAAAAAAAAAAAAGGTGTAAAAGTTTAAATCACCCCCTTTTGCCTTATCTATTATTAAAAAATCTAAATAATAAATAAAAAATATGTATTTAGTATCGCCACGTCCGTAAAAGTACTAACTATCAAAGTAGTGCATTATTTTTCCCGCACGGTGAACGTCGTTCGAAAAAAAAAATAAAGAACGCCAGAAATGCACTTTTTTAGTTACCCTGTCTCCCAGAAAAAACGCAATAAAAAGCGATCAAAAAGTCATATGTATTCCGAAATGGTACTATCAGAAACTACAGGACCTTGCTCAACCACGTCGACAGAAAAATAGAAAAGTTATCGCGCGCAGAAAATAATTGAAAAAAAATTAATGTCTTTGAAAAAAAAAAAGAGGAGTATAGTTAAAAAAAAAACTATACAAGTTTGATATCGTAGTAATTGTACCGACCCATAGAATAAAGTTATCATGTCGTGTTTGTTGCCGTTTGCGCGCCGTAGAAGCAAGACGCACTAAAAGATGGCGAAATGTCGTTTTTTTTTTTCATTTTACTCTACTTAGAATTTTTTAAAAGTTTTTCAGTACCTTATACTGTACTTTAAATAGCAACATTGAAAAATACAACTCGTCCCGCAAAAAACAAGCCCTCATACAGCGACGTCGATGGATAAATAAAGGAGTTACGATTTTTTTAAAGGGGGGAGGAAAAAACGAAAATGGAAAAAGAAAAATGGCCGCGTCATTAAGGGGTTAGAGACCGAAACACACTGATATCAATCCCCTTAAGCGGGTAATATCTATCAGCAAACAGTCCTATTCTTTTGACTGATGCATAAAATAAGGACCCGCCCCCCCCCCCCCCCCCCAAAAAAAAAACTGCTTTATAAAATGTGTTTTCAAATAAGATATTTTAATGTATTTTGGCCATTTCTGTAGACATTATATTCCCAAGTTCTTTGCTACATTGTTCGGGGAAGTTAGAATAAACATTCAGCCTCCAGATACAGAGTGAATCTTTGAGCTTTTTGAGTGACACATAGTCAATCAGCAAGTAACGTGCGCCAATATGTTGGCACTTCAACTCTCAGGTGGCATTATAAACATCACTTTAGGACAGCTATTAGGAATTGAAGTGAGAAATGAATATAATTTAAAAAAAAAAAAAAAAATCAATTCTGTTCTCCGCCGCGCTGGATGTCATACGGCCATTTAATTTTTCTCTGCATACTGTGAATAAAAAAAAAGTAGGAAAGCTTACATAGCTTTGGGGAAGTGGCCTCTATTAACCGATGATCCCTGAGGCATTCCTCACTATTAAAATAATAGAACCTAAGCAACATTTTGCAGCGACACAATTAGAGGCTCTCAGGACTCTCCGGATGCCGTACTGAAACCAATATGGCACAGGAATTTCAATCTGTTCATATGATATTGGGATTGAAATGCAAATCTATATTTTTTCCTGACCTGAGGGAAAGATATATGGTTTTTGATTCCAATGACGAGCTTATCATTGCTACAAATGTAGTTGTAATTGCTTAATACAATTGGAAAATAAATATCAGCCCGGCAGTGCCGGAAATCAAAGACGTATTCCTTAAGACAACATACAGCGGATAGCATGCACTCCGTCCAAGAAGATCACGGAAGGCAATTAATACTTAGTTCAAGAAGTCAGGGAGTGAAATGTCATTCATTTCCATCTCTTGGCATACTGGACATATGAATGCCCTACTAAGTGCCATACGGTCACGTATCACTGATTCCCACGGTCAACCTTTAACCCTTTCCAATCCAATTTGTATCCTGGTTTTCCTAGGGGACTTGCTCTTTTTCTGCTGTTATACAACAGCGCTATCTGCTGGCTAAAGCCAGTACTGCATGAAGTGACACGTTGAATAGGCTTTGACAGCAGAGAGGCTGGCAATATACAGTAAGAGAACCCCGATGGATGTCTTCCAACATTGGAGCTGTACAGCCTAAAATCATAATGTCTTCAGAGGTCAGATAGGGGATTGGAAAGGGTTAAAGAAGTGTTAAGGGAGGTTATGTATGCAGGGCCAGAGATTTGTATGATAATGTTGGTCATTTGCATCGCATGGCCTCAGCTTTACGTAAGGGATACAATTCATTTAGATGTGTCAATTTTATTGATAGACATGATGTCCAAATGTGGATTGGACACAACCTAGTACAGATCCTGCTGAAGCTAACCTCTGTGCCTTTATCTCTATAGGGGCTCATTCACACGGGCGTCACAATCGCGCGGCTAACTATGCTAAAAAATCACGTGAATGGACAATTTTCATGAGCCTCATTAGCGTAAAAATCGCCCATTCGCACGACCTATTGGCATGTTGCCAAAAAAATGCGCTGCTGAGAGAGGGAGAGGTTTTTATTGCCTCCAGCATTTCCCGCGATTTTTCCGCGCGTTTTTCGCGGCGTTTTCGCGGCTTTTCCATTAATTTCCATTGAGAAAAATAAGGACACATATGCAACTGACAGTTCCTATTTTAAAAACGCAACGCAAAAAAAACGCCAGTGGACAGGAACACATGTTATCTCTATGCCTGTGCAGGAAAAACGCAAAACGCAAAACGCAGGTAAAAAAAACGCCAGTGGGTGCTCGCCCTAAGGCTGGGTTCACACAGGGCGGATTTGCCGCGTTTTTGCTGCAGTTTTTCCGTTGCGGTTTTGCCGCAAAAGAACTGCTTTTGCGGCAAAACCGCTTCAAAGGTTATTTTTGTCTCGCTAATTTCTTGCTTATTTTCCGTGCTTATTTCGGCGCTGAAAATGCGCAAGTGTATTTTTCTGCCACGCTTTTTTTTTTAACTTTTGTAGTGTATTTTGCTGCGTCCATCGAGGTCTATGGGCAAAAAAGCGCTGCGGAAAAGTCAAAAGAATTGACATGCTGCGTCTTGAAAAACCGCGCCGCAGCTGCATTTCTGAACTGCGGCAGTGCGGAAAAAATCCGTCCTGTGAAAACAGCTTTTTGCCCAAATACATTTGCACTGCATTGCACTGCAAGCACAGCGGATTTGTCGCAGTGCGGATATGCAACAGTAAACCCCGGCAAAACCGCAGCAAATCTGACCGGTGTGAACCCAGGCTAAGGCTGCTTATCTCCCTTCCTCTCCCATTCCCATTGTTTAGCAGTTTAAACTAAACTATGGGATCTCCCTTGCCCTCCCTTTTTTTCCAGCTCCCATAGGAATCTATGGAACTCCTGTGTATCACGCATCAAAGATAGGTCAGGTCCTTTTTTTAATGCAGCAGTGAACTTCAGTTGCTGAATTTGAGTCACTCATGTTCTATCTTTTTAGGTGCGATTCCTTCGATATGCGCTATGCAGGGCACATGATTGCAGGCTATTGCACCCGTATTGCCGCATTTTACTGTACGTTTTTTGCTCTCAGGGCATGGGATGCACTCCCCTGTGAGTCAAGAGACTATCTAGCCTAATGAGGTCCAGTTGTGTTTTTTTTTTCACAGAATTGCGCATTTACACGCGTATTGAGTGCGCATTTGCACACCTCCCATAGACTTCTATGTGGACCTTTGCTGTGCAAATGTGCACAAAAATAGTGCATTCTGCATTTATTTCCACGCACGCAAAAATGTAAAATGAGAACGAACCAATTGAAATCAATGAGTTCTATTCTCTGCAAGTAGGCGCACAAATACGTCCATCTGAAGCAGCCCTTATAATTACCCATACGTATTTATGAAGAAAAAGTCCAATCTGCTCGCCTCCTTTACACGGCACCCACAAATCTCCAAAATGAACACAAAAAGTATGTAGATAGCCAGAACTTCAAGAGGAAATCCAATCTTCTTTATTTCGGAAGCCAAGTAAAAATGAATGATGTGCTCCTGTAATTCATTCATTCTACAGTTTCTAAACACTTTTTTCCTACAACTTTTAGCAGAAAGTTGCTGGGTTTCAGTTTTTTGCCATTGAAAACATTAACCAGCGGCTTCGTGGCCGGGATTGGAGTGCCTAGTTTAATCAGGAGACCTTCTGGAATGTTGTGGTAGACACACGCCACCCAAATGGTTTTCACATTGATGAAGATTTGATTCTGTACTATTATTAGTGTTAGTTTTTATATTCTGCAATTTACATTTTTTATGCTTTCTATGCATTAATGCAAGCGCATGGGGAGTGGCTAATTATCAAACCTATGTCTCCACTTTGGCCTATATGAATAGTTCTAGCTAGGAGTAAGACCATATTCATCAACAAGCTGCAACGTTGTTGCAAATGTATTGCATAGCATAAGTCAGGGGCATCAAACTCATTTTCACCGAGGGCCTCATCAGCTTTCTGGGTGCCTTCAAAGGGCCATTGTAATTGTAAGACATTATAGTAATAGTGACCCCCACAGTGGCCGCAGTAGTAATAGTGACCCCAGTAGTAATAGGGTCCCATATAGTGGCCCCAGTAGTAAATGACTCCCATAGCGATCCCAGTCGTGATAGGGACCCCCATAGTGGCCCCAGTAGTGAGAGTAACCACATAGTGGCCACTCTAGTAGCAGTGACTTCCATACTAACCCCAGTCATAATAGTGCCCCCAGTAGTAAGTGACTCCAATAATAAGGTCTTTGTCATACTTGACAAATACCACAATAGTGGTCAAACTTTGTGTGTTTGCCTGTGGATTCAATAAAGATTCATCTCTGATGCAAGGTAGTGCTGCTGATGAGCTCTGTATTACTACATATCCAGTAATAAGTGGACCCAATTATAGTGGCCCCATTAATAACAATATCCCCCATAGTGGACCCAGTGTTAACAGTGACCCCAGTAATAATACTGGCCCCCATAGTGACCCCAGTAGTAAGTCACCACAGTAATCAGAGTGCCTCCAATATTAAGAGTGGCCCCCATAGTGGCCCTTAGTAGTAATAGGGTCCCCCATAGTGGCCCCAGTAGTAATAATAGGACCCTTAGTAGCCCCAGAAGTAAGTTACTCCCATAGTGACCCCAGTAATAAGAGTGGCCCCAGTAATGGGTGACCCCCATAGGGGCTCCAGTAGTGATAGTAACCACATAGTGGCCACAGTTGTAACAGTGACCCCCATTGTGATCCCAGTAATAATAGTGACCCCAGTAGTAAGTGACTCCAGTAATAAGAATGACCCCCATAGTGGCCCCTGTAATAACAATGACCCCCATAGTTGACCCAGTAGTAATAGTGACCCCCTTAGTGGCTCCATTGGTAATAGTGACCCCTATAGTGGCCCCAGTAGTAACATTGACCCTTATAATGGCCCCAGTAGTAACAATGACCCTCATAGTGGCCCCAGTAGTAACAGTGACTGCCACAATAGTATAAGGATGGGTATAAATCCATATAACATTGTTATCTGGAGAGCGTATAGGTGCAAAATACTGATGAACAGCCACTTATACACCTATCGCACATTGAGGGGGGGGGGGGGGGGGGTGATGGTGGCTACTTGCAGATCCAACACATTTTGCTTTGATTGTGATAGCATGACACAGAAACTTATATTCTCATAACCCATTAGAAAAAGCTATTGATCTCTTATCTTAACACAAAAAAACATTAAAAAGTAACTAAAAGTGTAAATAAACCACCAGAGAGCATTGCACACCGTGATATCACTTCACATTAAGGCCTCTTTTACACGGGTGACAGAAATATCGGCACAAGAAAATTGCAGCGATATCACATCGGTGTTCTGTGCGACTTAGTGGTGCTCTTTTGCCTGGATTTTGTTTTTGAGGGGGGGTGGCTTAAAATATAAGCCTTACCCCAAAAATAAGCCCTGCAGCCGCTGTCTGCTCTGCCGCACATCTTCTCTGCAGGTCCCCAGCACTTGTCTTCAGTTTTCAGGCATGGCTTCCTGGTCAAGAGTTTGAAAAACCCCGCCTCCAGGAAGCGCTGCCTCTGATTGTTTCTTGAGCACCGCAGCTCAGCCTATCAGAGCCAGCGCTTGATGAACCAATCACTGCCATCGATGGCTGTGATTGGTTTATAGAGTGCTGGCTCTGATTGGCTGAGCTGTGGTGCTAAAGAACCAATCACAGCCAGTGCTTTCTGGAGGCTGGAATTTTAAACCACAAATCCTGGAAGGGCTGCCTGAAGACTACAGAAAAGTGTGCCTGAGCTGCAGAAGAGACGAGCGCTGGAGCTGACACCTGATAGCAGGTGATGTATTATTATTATTATGCAGATAGGGCTTATTTTCAGGGTAGGGCTTATTTTTTTAAGCCTCAACCAGAAATTTCCCAGCAAAAGAGCGCTACAAAGTCACACATTTTTGTAGCATCATGTGTGACGATATCGCCGTGAGAAAATGCAGTGATATCGCACAGAGCACAGACGCGATATCGCTGCAATATTCTCGTGGCGATATCTTGTCGCTTGTGTGGAAGTGGCTTAATGGGAAGGAAACCGTTGTAAATGATTGCAGCACGCAAAAATCGCGTTATTTTCTCGGCCGTGTGAAACAAGCCTAAGTGCTCTTTCACACAGGCACTGCGATTTTCGCCCAGCAGTGTCATGGCCACAGCGCAACTGATAATTACATGAACAAGAGGCAGCCATGACCAAGTCTGCATCTCCCGTTTATGTACCCGCTCAGATGGCTGAGTACAGCGTGTATATGTCGCACCTGGAATACCGTTGGGCAAAGGGAGAGAGTTTAGCTTTGCTAAACTCCCTACCCCTCTCCCCCCTTCGCAGTCTGTCTGCAATGGAAGGGGGTGGGATGGGGCGGGAGCTAGCTTTTTAAACTCTCACCCCCTTCCTTTACCAACAGCTGGCAAGGGGTGGGGAGGGGGAGGGGGTTTAGCAGTCATGCTGCTAAACTCCCTCCCACCTTTCTTTTTCGGCAGCTCTATGGGACCGGCCACCGTATTCTGGTCGGAAGATCGTTCCGGGTATTGGTTAGCATTTTGGCCAAAATACGTGAGCTCACAACCCACATCGAGGGTCCTGATTATCTTGTAATTATCCTTACACTAGTAGTAAAAAAAAAATCACAGATAAAGAATATATCAATGCAAAAAATCATAGAAGGCGGCCATACTGAGCTATTAAATGCAGATTATTGCGGCAAACACAAGTCCGCAACAGAAGACCCACTACAATTACGCAGTATTGCTAAATGGTGCGTATTTTGCCCTGGATTTACTTATGGAAATTGTGAAAATGTTAACTTTGTACTTCAAGGGTTAAAACCAGCAGCATATATCCGCAGGATAAAAACCGGATTAGTCGTGAAAATTTTTGAAATCTCCTCCACATGACTTGCGCTGTAGCAGCGATTCCTGCAGTGGAAATGTCATAGCCTTTCCACTATGTATGAAGACAGTCTTATTGCTGTCATCCAGGAAATCCTGTGGAGCGCATTTCAAGAATATGTACAGAGGTAGAAGTCATCAAACAATTTGCGCCACATTTTGATGGTAAAAAGTGCTAAATTTAGTGCGCAGCATTGTTGCACAGAAATTTGCAACTTTTGGTTGTTTTAATTCTTCTCTCGCCATTTTTCTAAAGTTAAAAAAAAAGTGAGTAGGGTTTTGCAGAAGGGGCGGAGCCTAATGAGGGCTGAAACATTGAATTTGAAATTGCCATTAGTTAGGGTTTAAACAGGTGAGCGTGATATGCCGCGTTTTGGCGTGTGGGAAATTCCCGCGCATATAACACGGAAAATAGAACCCATTGATTTTATTGGGTTCACTCCCAACTCTTTTGTGCCTGTGGGCGCAAAAGCATTGGACCTGACCTATCTTGTGTGTGTTTGCGCAGTAAGGTCTATGGGAGGTGTGCAAGGACGCACAGCTGCCCGTGCATGTATGGGCTAAACACAGCTCATACCAGCGATCACTGGCACCATGTTAGGCTAATTAGTCTTTTAAATCAGGGTGGTGTGATTACACCGCCCGTGTGACTGAGCAGTGTCTGCGCAAATTCGCTCTGTACTTGTGTAGGCACGAGCACTAAATACACTTGTTTACTGCACAAAATCATTGCTCAGGAGTGAGAGTATTGCATATCACGTGCATCAGCTTAAGCCCTTATAGCGCAAATCTATACCTGCTCACAGTAAGCTTCCAATTTCTGGCACATGGACCTGCAAAAGTGCACCAGTTTTTTACAGTGGCATGCACCTCTTAAATTTGTCACATTCTACACCAGCCTGCTGTGGATTAACCCCTTTAGTGGCACTCACGAAAAATCTCTGGGGCTTGCTGCACTGACCATGAAGTTAAACACCGGAAGATTTCCGTGGACAGCTCTAGTGCTGAAATGTGCAGAGCACTGAGCTGTCATTTGAAATCTTCCGAGGTTTTTACTGCATACTCAGCGCAGCAAGCCCAGGAGATTTCCCTGCCATAATACCAACTGTCAAAGTATATTTCACTGGAAAAGAGCCAAAAATGCAATACCTGCAGAGCAGGCACGATCGCCACTAAGCCGGTACAAAGGCCATAGGGCCGGCACAATGGTTGTAGAACCTAATAATATGCAGCAAGCCAGACTATAAACCAGAGGAGCTAAGCTGTCCACTGCAGACCTATATGCAGCCACCCACCCAACCCAGCCCAGATTCGGGAGCAACTGAGGGCTCTTTCACACAACAGTGGACCCAATATCATCCACTTTGCCGGTTAGGCTTGAGCCTAAGATTCCGCAGCAATTCAGCCCCGTGTGAACTGAGCCTAACAGTACAAGATGTGTTCTTTTCCTAGCATTTTGCTCACCTATTTTCCCATCCCCATTGACTTCTGTGGGGAGTTTTAACGCACAGGTAAGTAGAGCATGCTGGATTTTTTTGCGCAACCCAAATGTACTGAAAACATATGTGCCGTGAACGAATCCATTGAACTCAATTGGTTCTATTTTCTGCATATTGCGGCTTCCTATGTGAAAGATCCCATACAGAGCCCTACTGTTTGAGATTTAAAGGTGCAGTTAACGCATATGAAAGTCTAATATTAAAATGTATTAATGCCCTTAACATTGAAATGAAGGGCATGTCATTAACACTGCTTGAACAAGAACTTGAGCCGAAAAGCCCTCCGGCTTTCAACGCACAAACGACATCACTAATTTTCATTTTCCATTCTGACACTTCTCACTGTGCCGTCTCTGAGAAGATTGGATGTTTAACGAGTTCCGAGGCAACATTTCTGCTCTGTTCAGCCTGTGATCTTGGGCAGATAAGGCGCACCTTCCATAAGGGCATCACTGATACACTGAAGATAGTTGCCGTTAACAATAATTAGGTCTTCTATCTCCGACAGACTTTTTTTTTTGGCCGTTTGCTACAATTATCTAAATAGTGGATGTTATTATAATCTCCGGCTGGAAAAATAAGATAAGAACTATGTATACTTTATGCTTCGTGGCACTAAAAACGTCACATTTAAGCTAGAAAGAATAGATTCTGCATTCTACAGGCTGTATGCAAATAGCTGCTTTTACCATACATGTGCTGCTCCATCCATTTGCATGCATTAAATATGAAGGCAGTAACATTGTATACTTCATTCAAAACGGAGCATTAAGATGTTATGACAACTCCGACTCTTGATATAGGCAAATTTATGTGACTGCAGGCCGAAAGCATAATTGCATTTTAAAATATTTCCTGGGAACACTTTGCTGCGCAGCTTGAGCATACAGTCTTATCAGTTGGGGAAGAAAGCAATTGGAAGAATGTATCATCAGGCCAGTTACACACAAGCGTATTGCAACACATCCGTAATACGGAAGTGTTATAGATGACATTGCAACCGTATGTCATCTGTATTTCACTGTTGTTTGATTTGTTTTTGCCGTCATTCCTTTTATTTTCTACTGGGTAAATATATCAATTTATCATATATCATATTTGCCTAATAGAAAATAGTACCAATAGTACCAAAAATAGTACCAATTAATGCAAATGCAGGGGTAAAAACTGAACAAAAGTTCCTAGCTCATGGCTATGAAAAAGACATATGGGCACATTTATAAACTCTTTTATGCCAGTTTCAACATTTCTTCATTCTATGGATGTCCTCGCTGTGTTTTTGAAAAGTGAGCAGGGCTTGTTGGGGGGCTTGGCGGGCTCGAATCAACAAGTTTACATATTATTTAGGAAAGAAACTGGTGTAAATTATACCTCTGTGTAGTGGCCGGTGCTTGTAATTGCAGGTACAGCTCTCATTGAAATCAATTTGGACCCCAGTCTGCAATTACAGGCACTGGCCACTACACAGCGGGCGGAGCACCAGCTTCCACTTCGACCCTGGCTGTGACAGCAGGCGCTGCCTGGAAAACTCCTATAACCCCTTCCCGCTGCAGGGCGTAAGTTTACGTCCTGGCAGCGGGGTACTTCCCGCAACTGGACATAAATTCACGTCCTGGCAATAGCGCGGGATCACATATGTCAGTCACAGCCGGCATCCCACTGCAACAGCGGGGGGGCATCGGAGATGCGCCCCCCGCTGTTAACCCCTTCTAAGTAGATTGCGGCAGGGAAAAAGTTTACAGAGGGAGCGCGCTCCCTCTGTGTCTCCGGCCGGCTCTCGCGATGTTATCGCGAGAGCCCGGCTTGTCACAATGGCAACAGGACGCCAGACTCTGGCGTCCTGTAGTGCCAATGCCTGAGATCGCTGTGTAAGCAATAAGGCATGGCAGGGCAGCAGCCCTGCCATGCCTTATCACAGAGATCATCAGGGCTGTGGTGAAAGTCCCCCAGAGGGACACAAATAGTGTGAAAAAAAGATTAAAAAAATGAATTTTAAAAAAATGTAAAACAAAGTTTAAAAAAAACCTTTTTTATGCTTTTTCTCAGATTAGCATAAAAAAAGGTAAAAAAAATTAAAACCCCCACATATTTGGTATTGTCGCGTCTGTAACGACGCATACAATATGTTGCACATGCATTTGACTGTGCACGGTTAAAAGCGTTTTAAAAAGACGCTAAAAAACTGAGGCAAAATGCTAATTTTTAGCATTTTGCCTCACTAAAAACGCAATAAAAGTGATTTAAAAAGCCATATGTACCCCAAAATGGTACCTATAAAAACTACAGCTCGTCTTGCAAAAAATAAGCCCTCACAGAGCTCCGTACATCAAAAAATAAAAAAGTTACAGGATTTTGAATGCAGCGATTTAGAAAAAAAAAAGATTTCCAAAAATTGCAGAAAAGTGGAAAAACCTAAAAAAAATGTAAGAATTTTGGTATCGTTGCAACCGTACCGACCCGCAGAAAAAATGGATTGTGTTATTTATGCTGCATGATCAACGCTGTAAAAAAAACAAAAAAACAATGGCAGAATTGATGTTTTCTCTCCTCGCTATTAAAAAAAAAAAAAAAGTTTTACAATATAGTCAAAATGACGCCGATAAAAACTGCAGTTCACCATGCAAAAAACAAGCCCTTATACGGCCGCGTCGACGGAAAAATAAAAAAATTATGGCTTTTGATAAATGGAAAAGAAAATCCGCCAAAAATTCTTGCGTCCTTAAAGGGGTTGTCTCGAGGAAGCAGTGACATTTTTTTTTCGCCCAGTCCCCCTAATTAAGCAAACATTACTAAGCCCCCCTGTAAATGACTTTTCTAGCTGGTTTGTACTTACAGTTCCAGCGTTTCAGCAACTTATAAAAAGTTTCCCCAAGATGGCCGCCGACTCTTTTCCCGTCGCTTGCTGTAGCCCGACGTGCGCGCTCCCGAGACACTACCAGCTGTGTCTCCCTGACAACCAGACGCCCCGCAGCCGCCGACCGGACCCCGGGATTGAACGCGGCCGACCAGTCACCCACCGCCAGGCAGCAGGTAACCGGCGCTAGCCCCCGGCTCCCCGCGCTAGCCCCCGGCTTCCCCGCGCTAGCCCCCAGCTCCCCAGCGGTAGGCTCCGGGGCCCAGCGGTAGGCTCCGGCTCCCCAGCGGTAGGCCCCGGGGCCCAGCGGTAGGCTCCGGGGCCCAGCGGTAGGCCCCGGGGCCCAGCGGTAGGCTCCGGGGCCACAGCGGCAGTCAGTCACGCGTCACCCCCGTCAGTCCGTCACCCATCACTTACCTGGGCGGCTGGGCTGGGCTGCTGGGCTGCTGGGCTGGGCTGCTGGGCTGGGCTTCTCGGCTGGGCGGCTCCAGTTTCTGCACCTTCCTCTAACAGAGGATGGTAGCAGAATGGCCGCTCCAGCGCGCTCCCGAGAAGATACAGCTCGTCTGCGCATGCGCAGAAGAGCTGTAGCGGCTAGCAGGCTGAAGCGGCTCGTGCTCAGAGCAGAAGACCGGACTGCGCAAGCGCGTCTAAAAAAGCAAGCCGCCAGCGAATTTAGACGGAACCATGGAGACGAGGACGCTAGCAACGGAGCAGGTAAGTGAATAACTTCTGCATGGCTCATAATTAATGCACAATGTATATTACAAAGTGCATTAATATGGCCATACAGAAGTGTATAACCCCACTTGATTTTGCGAGACAACCCCTTTAAGCCTGAAATAGGCCATGTCATTAAGGGGTTAAGCACAACTGTCACCCATCAGGTATGCAACGGTTTCAGTTCCAAGGTCCATTCCATACGTCATCCCTTAGCGCCGGAGGGCTTGTATGCACTCACTCGCAAAGGGGTTAAAGGCTTGTCAAATGAAAAGTAATTCTAGTTAAATGCAGGCAGTGAACATTTTTTTGTATTCACTCTTATTGAAAAAATGTTTTTATCCCCAGATATTCTAGGACTAATGTTAGTATAGCGCCACCTGCTGTTACTATTTTGTGTCCTCAGTAATTATTTTGAGGTGCTATTGGGAGATTTGGAAAGTGCAGATTTCAAAGAAATTTAGGCCTCCTTCACACGGGCGACAAAGTCACGCGATTTTGTCGCGTTGCTACAAATCGCATGTATGTGAAGCCCATGCTGTCCTATGGGTTCCTTCACACATGCGATGTTTTATAGCATGCGACAACCCAACACATAAACCTCATGGGTCCGGCGATATGCCCGCGACTCGTGAAGTTTTGTAGCCCATGTTTCCCTATGGAGCCTTCCTCTCTGCTGCATCGCATAGCACGAAAATGCGATTTTCGTGCAGTGCGATGCAACTTTGACTGTAGGAAATCCTACTGTCAAAGCCAAATCTAAGCCCTGGCTGCAGAAAAAAAAATAAAAAAAACTCATACATCACCTTAGAAGCCCTCTCCGACTCCGCCGCAGCTTCTCCCCGGATCCCGGCACTGTTTCTCTTCTTCATCCTCTGGCTGGGGATTGAAAAATCCCTGCCCCCTCGAAGAGCTGGCTGTGATTGGCTGACGCTTAGCCAATCACAGTAGCACTCGATGAACCAATCACAGCCATTTACCGAGCATGGTGGCGGCAGCGCCCCGGAGAGTGCTGGAGAGATGATGTATACTTTTTTTTTTCTTTAGCTATAGCTTATTTTCGGGATAGCGCTTATATTTCAAGCCCCCCTGGAAAATCCTCCATGTGATGCTACAAAGTCGCGCGAACATGTAGCGTCACATGCGACTTTGCAAATGCAGTGATATTGCACGGACCTTGAAGGAGGCTTAAAAGTGGCAAAAATCCACATACCCAAAGCCTGGCTTGTATAGGCTTTAAAGGAATGAATATAATCTCAGTAGCCTTGTGGGGAGAAAAGTTAACAGTTTAATATTCATGGTATTTTCCCCTTATTGAATGGGTTTTCCTACTTCATTTAAAAAAATATATATATTTAACCCCCCCCCCTAGCACAAAAAATATTTATTAAATATATTACCTTGGCGCCTACTTACCGCTGCAATGCCACATCATGTGATCCATGACATTACTGAGCCTTCAGGCCCAGTGAGGTCCCATATATAGGTCACACGGACTACTAACAGAGTTCCTCAGGCCTGTTTATGGAATGCCATTTAATTTAATAAAGTTTATTTATGGCAAAAAATTTCTGTTTGTGTTTTTTACAGATTTTTTTAACTTGACTTGACAAAAAGCAATACATCACCTGACAGCCGATGTCCAGGTCCGCCATACGTCTTCTCTGCAGGTCCCTGGCACTTGTCTTGAGTCTTCAGGCAATGCTTCCTGGTGAGGAGTTTGAAAAACCCCGCCTCCAAGAAGCGCTGCCTCTAATTGGTTCTCTAAAGCCGCGGCTCAGCCAATCAGAGCCAGTGCTCAATGAATCAATCACAGCCATGATTGAAGAGAAGACATGCAGTGGAGCATACAGCGGCTGTTAGGTGATGTATTTTTTATGCAGCTAGGGCTTATTTTAGGAACAAACAGTAGGAATTCCTCCTGTAAAAGTTGCATCGAACCGCACAAAAAAAAAAACAAGTTTTTGTGCGATGCAATGCAACAGAAAGCAAGGTTCTATAGGGAAACATGGGCTGCAAAACAGCACAAATCTCGTCAATATTCAGCAACCTACTATTTTTTTCTCGCAATGTAGCAGCCTACAAAACATCGCTAATGTGAAGGAACCCATTGGAAAGCATGTGCTTCACATACACGCGATTTGTAGCGCTGTCGCATTGCGAGAAAATCACGCAATTTTGTCTCCTGCGTGGAACCGGCCTTAGATCCCAATTGGATATATTATTTAATAAGCAGCACAAATCATCTTCCATATTTTCTGCAGCAGAAACTTTGAAAACTTTACAGAACAGACCTGAATGTCATTTATCAGTGCGCTAACCAGCAAAGTATAATTCAAGACAGTATTGGGCAGAAAACAGTGTAATTTTATCATCTTGGGGACATTATAAATCTTGTGTGTAACCATCAATATTGCACAGATTATGGCTTCAAAATAACACGTATTTTAGCCTATTAATGAAAACAATAAGCCGAGGGCAATTCTTGTTCTAGGACAGCAAAATAAATGAGGAGAATGGTTATTGCCTATGGGAGACTGTCAAAAGTTTGGCATTAATCCTTGTCATCTTGCGGGTCTCACTAGGGAAGGTCCATGATCTCCTCTGGCCTCACAAAGGACAGTCCTTGAACTTGAATGCACCCATGCTAACGTGAAAAATAGCCCTGTATGTACAAACCCCAAATGAGAGAGCTGGAACATTGAACACACCGCTTCATTCACTATGGTTTATTAGGCTTTCCATCATGTGCTTTTTGAAATATGAATGTGTGTTATCTCTTCTGTCACTATATTCTGATAATTGGCGCCCAACGTGTTCTTCCCATGAAAAAGATGTCCTAATTTCTGTTCACTTGTTTCATATAATCAAGTATAGCATTTCATTCTTGACTTAGCACTTCATGTGAATATACACATTGTCAAAAAGAATCAAGCATTTATTTGCATGCTGCAAAACTCATCATGCAAATTATTAGAGTTGTGGCATGGTTAGATGATCAATCTTACCACTTCTTTTTATGCTTGGGTAGAGCTTGTTGACCACTAGACGAATCTATAATGCAATCAAAGAGATTTCGCCCGCTTAACAGTTGAAGAGAGGAGCATTATTGGAATGTGAGAAGGAATTGGGCCATTCTGACCCAACTGTTAGGAGGTATTGGGACTTGACAGACCACCACCATTACAGGCCTCTGTGTCTGTCTGAACCATCTCCAGGCGCTTGGTTGAAGGATGTTATGGCATCCATTGCATATACTGTCGGGATTCGAACCTGGGACCTCCTGCACTTCAGGTGACATCTCTCCTCAGTGAGCTATCAGCCTATTGGCTCTGCTTTTCTGCTGCTCAATCCTGTCCTTGTTCCTGTTTGCCTTATTGGCTACACCCTGTAGCTTTATTGGGCTCACTATAAAAACCTGACCTTGTCCCTCCTTCCAGTGCTTGTTTATTGTGCTCTGATCCCTCAGCCTGTATACCAGCTCCTACTTCTACCTACTCCCTTTAAAGAAGATTGCTCTTTCGTGTACCGACCATTGGCTTGTTTCCGACTACATCTTTGCTTAACCCTCTGTACTGCATTGCCCTCTCAGTGTACCGACCCCGGCTTGTCTGACCACATTGCCTGCTCTTGCTGGCTACTACCCAAGACTCCAATACAGTGCCAGACCATGACACCCACCCACAGTTGCTTCTACTTGCAGTTGTGTTGTGAATTATTAAACTCGACTGGTATAAAATGGAACTGGGTTGTCTTCAGCGACAAATGCGGGTTTAATTTGGACGGCCATGTTTGTGTCTGGAGATCTAGGCATGAGCGCCTCAATCCTGCCCTTCCTGGAGAGCTGCACACTGCCCCCTCTGCTAGTGTGGTATTCTGGTGACCATTGCATACGACAGTCGGTCACCCCTAGTAGTGGTACGAGGGATAATGAGAGCTCAGCAAAATGCTCAGGACATCCTGCAGCCACATGTGTTCCTTTCATGGTGGCTTCTAAGAGGCAGCAGAATAATGCTCAGCTGAACACACAAGGGTGTCACAGGAATATTGCCACACCGCTGTGGCCTGCCCAGTTGTCATATTTATTGCCAATAGAACATATATGGGACCATCTGAGATGCAAACTTCAACAGCCTTTGGGTTCATCTCTAGAGGCAATGTGGACCAATATGCCACAGGATATCATGCAGAATCTTCATGCCTCCATGGTGGCCAAGCAGGGTACTAGAGCCTCCATGCCTGCCTTTATCACATTTGTGTCCAAGCTAGAGGTGGTACAACAGGTTACTAGTGCCTCTATGCCTGTCCTTATCACATCCTGTATCCAAGCTAGAGGAGGTACAACAGGGTACTAGAGCCTCCATGCCCACCTGTATCACATCTTGTATCCAAGCTAGAGGCAGTACAACATTGTACTAGAGTCTCCATGCCCACCCGTATTAGAGTGGTGTTGCCGCAGTGGCTTCTTGCTTGTCTGCCATGAGTCGCAGAACAACGATCAGTTGCAGGTGCTTCCCCACAGCCATGCAGAAATGCTCTGCTCAAGCTGCATAACAGTCTGTCCTGATAGTGCTACATTTTGAAGTCCCTTTCCACTGAGACCTGTAATTTTTCCCTTGTAGCAGGAGGGTGACCACCCAGTAGTAGTCTAATGTTTTGATGTGGTCTATGCAATGGTCCTTCTGCAAGCACTGGAGCATAAAAGAACTCATGTGCCTCAAAGTGCCTAAGGGTGATGGGCCACATTTCTCTGACTCAGGCCTAGGAGTATCTTCTAGCTGTCTCCACCATCCACATAAAAGATCTGGGATTAGTGATGGATGGAAGGAATGTTGCATAGCCCTTTTGCCTGTGGACCTGTTTTGCCTTTCTTCCTTTTCTTCTTCCCCCTCAATACTTCTCCCATGGGTGAAGAAATATGTTGAAGAAGATGATGCCATGGTGGACTGGCCAGACTGAGGCTGTGTAGCACCTTTTCCAGCAGGAAGACAACACGGATGGTCGTACTGATCAGTGCATCATCACAACTGGCTATTTTGATTGCTTCCTTTAAAGAAGGCTAAAACAGCACACTTCTTTGATATGGAACCGCAGCGTCCCAAGAGTGGGCCTACAGCCGAGGAGACAGTGGGGTAGAGAAAGGCCTTGTCACAGGGGCTCTGCTGTCTCCTCCCCTGGGGGTAGTTTAGAACCTGACCATGTTATTGCTGGGGCAGATAACAGGGGTAGTAACCAGGGCTTACCTTTAGTTTGATTGTCACTCATGATGCCACCGTTCCGTCCTCTGCGGTGGATCATCCTGATGAAATAGTAGTCTACACACAGGGCAACTTTCTGAACAAGAATCGGGAACGGTCAGTCCTGTTCATTTACTGTAACCTTTTTAACTCCAATCCAAACAAACAGTCTTAGTACATGTACAACAAGCTAGAGTGGCGGAACAGGGAGGATTCTTGGGTTTGTTCAGATAACGTACAGTCCAAGTTATCTGTCTGATCCTGCTCCCGGCAACTCTCTGTCTACCGGTCAAAACTCACTCTTGTTGTCCTCCTTTTGCTATGAAGTGGCTTGTCCTACTCCCCATGCTCAGTAGTAGCACCGAGGTCTCCTGGGTAGAATGGACCCAGGCCGAGCATAAAGAAGTCGCTCGGCCTCCTCCATCCTCTTCACACACAGACCAATCTGTCTGCGGTTCACTCACTCCTCTCACTGCATTCTTTCTCTGACCTCTCTCACTTTCTGCATTCTGCCAACACATACATCTCACATCCTCACGTGACTATAAAATGATACACAAAATCCAATACATTTTCCAGACAGGACTAGACATACCAGACATTAACCCTCTCAGTCCTGCAACCATTCAATCCACACAAATCCACATAAATCTGATGCACTCCACCAACAAGACAGTGAGGAGACAATACACGATATGTGAGAACAAAAGGACACAGCTTGTATCTTTCTGAACTGTCCCTATTTGACGTAGCGCAATTACATTTCCCAAATCCTACTGTGAGCTGTACAAGATCTAAAATTAATTTGTAGTGGCCAGACAGGTGACTTTTAAGGACATTGGAGGCAACAAACAGAGAACTGCAATTTTCCCCATGCCAAAGTGTATTTTGTGTGTTTGGTTTGCTGCTATTTACATGGACAGCAGCAGAAATATACCCTCTCCCAATGTACAGACTACGTTTCATATAGGCATTGTGAGGGATTAGCGTTTAGGATCGGTAGCAACCTGGGCATAAGCAGTCAGAGACAGTGACACTTGCGATAAAGTCTTTAGTCCAGGCTTTGCCTGGGTTTATTTCCAAGCAAACAACGCAAAAATACAGGCCTTAACATCAGGCAAACATAAAATAAATCCTGCTCGTCCGAGCACTTACTAAACAGGTAGCGTCCCTGTCTACACTCTGGTACCACAAATGGCTCCTGCACACAGCCCGCCAGGACTCTCAGACCTGCAAAGGTCTCAGCTCTCTCTCAGGCCCTGTAGGTCCAGGCTTTATATGGCCTGGTACCAGCCCCACCTGGTACGTGGGAGTGACCATCCCACCCTTCGCTTTGGTCACTCCAGGAAAAGCCGGGCCAGATTATGCGGCTTGGAGCCACTTACTTACTACACCGTGTCAGTAACTTAGTGTTACTGACACCATACTGCCGGCTTCCTCCACCGAGCCCAGGCTGCTCGGTGGCACGTATCTGCCCAAGCGCTCCCCAAGGCAGCATAGGAGAGCATCCTAGGCGACACGTACCTGCCCTCCAGCACCTTGCCGGTCACCGTCTCACAGCATATAAACATGATGCAGCTTCTTTCTCTCCAATAGAACCCTGTTTAAATTCTCTGCTGATATACAAGCTTTCCCACCCAGCAGCAATATATCCTCTGTAGAATATCTGTCCCTAACAACAAAGCACATGTTATATAGGCATATAAATATGATGAAGCTTCTCTGTCCTGTGCTCAACTGTAAAATAGCAGCTTAATACACTTTTCTATTTGGCTAGGTCATGTGATGTAGGTGTACAATAAAATTGCTACCCATATGCAAGATGGAGCACACATTTGGTGACATCAGCAAGGTTTCCTGGCTTTTGATTGGCTGCATGCTAACCTCTCCAGCAGATATTATGGGAAATTCGAACCCCCCACGATTTTTTGGCAAAAATTAGTTCGAACTAACCCGATTTGATTTTACAAAAATGAGGACATTTTTATTGCCCCGCTGATTCAGTTGAGCAACATTAACTATAACCAAGAGTTCAAGGGATTGACTTGGCCTCCAAACTGCCCAGATCTCAAACTGATTGAGCATCTGTGGGATATGCTAAAAAAAAGAATTCCAATCCATGGACTTACTTACAGGACTTAAAGGTTCTGCTGTATACATCTTGGTGCTAGATACCACAGGAGCTCTTGTGGAGTCCATGCCTTGATGGGTCAGACCTGTTTTGGCTACAGGAGGAAAACCTACACAATATTAAGCAAGTTAGTTTAATGTTATAGATGATCAGTGTGCGCCCTTTATGGACTTATTAAATCAGTGTGCCATGAATTGATTCATTCATACACTCTCCCTTCTTATTATTTAACCCTTTCCAATCCACTGTCTAACGTCTTCCTACATTCTGATTGAAGCCTGTGCAGCTCCAATATCAGAAGATGTCCAGCAGGGAATTCCTACTATATACTGCCAGCTGCTTTGTTGTCGTGGGCCTCTCCGGCATTTCACATACTGCAGTACTGGCTCTAGCCAGCAGATGGTGCCATTGTATAATGGCAGAAAGAGAAAACCCCCTAGAAAACCCTGAATCCAAAATTGGATTGCAAAGGGTTAAATCTATATGCTTTTTATCCATTTGTTCATGTCCTCTCAACCTTATTAAAACTATGTGCTATTCATACATGAATTCATTTACGTAAATACTTCTAGTTCTTCGCTACTGTGGTCCAATGGGCACTCACCGACAGCCAATGCCCAGTGCCTATCTTTCATGAACAGTAGACCCAGCCAGCATAAAACCATTGGCTTCTCAGGTCAGCAGGTTTTGTGCAAGATGGCAAGTTATCTCCTAGGGCTTCTTCAAACGATCATTTTTTCTAGTGGTTTTGAGCGCGTAAAATATATGCGTACAATGCGCAGTGATTAGAACCCACTGATGTCAATGGGTTTGTCCTCATTAACATGTTTTGTGCGCCCACGATATGCAAAATAGGACCTACTCTATCTTTCTTCGTATTGTGTAGCAAAGGTTCCCGTAGAAGTGTTTGAGAGGTGCGCAAATATGCAATACACTGCCCAATTCCGTGAGACACAGAACACATCTGGACCTCTTTAGGCTAGATAGCCTTTTAAGCATGTATGTGAACAGGTTCTGCATGCACAAAAAGTACAGTACTGTACGCCGATATGTGCACAAATCTACCTAGCTCATAGCCCAAATATGCTGTGTTGAAGCGTGTGCATTTGTGCATACGGTCATCTGAATACGACTTAAAGGGGTTGTCCCGCGAAAGCAAGTGGGTCTATACACTTCTGTATGGCCATATTAATGCACTTTGTAATGTACATCGTGCATTAATTATGAGCCATACAGAAGTTATTCACTTACCTGTTCCGTTGCTAGCGTCCCCGTCTCCATGGTGCCGTCTAATTTTCAGCGTCTAATCGCCGGATTAGACGCGCTTGCGCAGTCCGGTCTTCTTCTTTTCTGAATGGGGCCGCTCGTGCCAGAGAGCGGCTCCTCGTAGCTCCGCCCTGTCACGTGCCGATTCCAGCCAATCAGGAGGCTGGAATCGGCAATGGACCGCACAGAAGACCTGCGGTCCACCGAGGGTGAAGATCCCGGCGGCCATCTTCACCAGGTAAGTAAGAAGTCACCGGAGCGCGGGGATTCAGGTAAGCACTATCCGGTTTTCTTTTTTAACCCCTGCATCGGGTTTGTCTCGCGCCGAACGGGGGGGCTATTGAAAAAAAAAAACCCGTTTCGGCGCGGGACAACCCCTTTAAAGCTCATTATATTGAGTGGTTTGTACAATAATTGTGCAGTGTGAACGCAAGCAGTGAAAGAATGATCAGCAATTAACCGCTGATCAAATCTTTCACGCAGACCTAAAAAATCATTGTTGGTCTGCCGCTGCATCATTCCATGTAAACGGGCCATCGTTCATGTATGAACGACAGCCTGTTGACTGTGAATGGAGGCGAGTGGACTAGAATGATCCCTATGGCCCACTCTGCCTACATTCACAAAGCAATGATCGCTCCTATGTAAAAGCACAGGAGGGACTGTAGAATTTTTTATTCTCTGGTCTGCACATGACTTTGGGGGTGGTCATCTTTCCTGAGCTACATTTAACAGCATTTAGAAGCTTTACAGCGGCTTCATGGGCCATTCACACACTGGATGGGAGGGGGCCCATTGACTTGTATGGGAAGCATGCTAGTTCTAGACATGATCTATGATCTATGTAGAGATCGTTTGGCAGGGAGGGGAGTAGATAGCCACAGCTTATCACCCATTATGAACGGTGAATGTTGTGTAAAGATACCATCACATGGTATGACTGTTGGGCGCAAAAAAGCGCCCAAGAGCCGTACCAGCGACTTTTATTCTGGCGATTTACACTGGACAATAGTCATTGAAGTAAATTGAGGTGTAACAGGCCGGGATCGTTCCATGTACAGTAAACAGGTGGCGCTCATAGATTGAGCGGCTCCTGTTTACACTAAGTGAGAAGCCGCTCAGTCGTTATTCTGTTTCAGTGTACTGAAAGATATTGACAACTGATCATAGAGGGCCATGTGTACATGGGTCAACGGTTTTCCAAAATCGCTCATTTGCTACCTCTCACTACCTGTGATCTTAGTAAGATGATTGCTGCAAAATGTTCTCTACAGATCAGGAGGTATCTGCCTTTTATTAGGCTATATGGTCAGCATGAAAAATCCAGGATTTTAGGAATTAAAAAAAAAAACAGATTGTGATTAGAGATGAGCGAGCACCAAAATGCTCGGGTGCTCGTTACTCGGGACGAACTTTTCGCGATGCTCGAGGGTTCGTTTCGAGTAACGAACCCCATTGAAGTCAATGGGCGACCCGAGCATTTTTGTATATCGCCGATGCTCGCTAAGGTTTTCATTTGTGAAAATCTGGGCAATTCAAGAAAGTGATGGGAACGACACAGCAACGGATAGGGCAGGCGAGGGGCTACATGTTGGGCTGCATCTCAAGTTCCCAGGTCCCACTATTAAGCCACAATAGCGGCAAGAGTGGGCCCCCCCCCCACTGTGAGCATAAAGATGCGACAGCCTGCAGCAGCGGCGCAGAACGCCAGGAGAAGTGAGTAATGATTTTTATTCTTTGCTCCACTGTATTGCCGGCGTATAAGGTGACAGTTGGGGGGTCGTCTTATACGCCCCATCGCCTTATACGCCGGTATATATTTTTATTGTAACACATTTCTGGATGAATTGCAGGGAAGGGCTTATATATTTAAGCCCTTCCCGACAATTCATCCCGCGATCGCTGGCAGCCCATTGCTTTCAGTGGAACCTGCTGTATTGCCAGCTCCATTGAATTCAATGGGCAAACATCGTTCTTCTCTGCCACAGCTGTTACAGCTGTGGCAGAGAAGAAGGATTTGTCTTCTATATGTTCTCAATGGGGTCGGCGCTGCTGCCGCCAGCCCCATTGAGCGCATATAGAGAAGAGAACAGAAATGTTCTTCTATGGCCTAAGAAGGACCGTTGGGGTTCTTGAAGCCTAAAATCACTCCTAACACTCTCCCTATAGCAGCTCCGGCACCAGCAGCACTTTCCCTGATCTCTGTCAGAATGCATCTGAGGCAAGCCGCGGGAGGGGCCGATTTATATACTGGGGTGACACCTGATCTCCCCAGCCACTCACTGCAGGGGGGTGGTATAGGGCTTGAACGTTGCAGGGGGAAGTTGTAATGCCTTCCCTGTCTTTCTATTGGCCAGAAAAGCGCGCAAATTTCTCAGGGAAGAAAATGAAAGTAACCCGAACATCGCGTGGTGCTCGTTACGAGTAACGAGCATCTCGAACACCCTAATACTCGAACGAGTATCAAGCTCGGACGAGTACGTTCGCTCATCTCTAATTGTGATCAAAAAATGAAAAAAATGTACACAAAATTCTTAAATCTATTATATTATATGTATAAGACAAACATGTGATTTATATAATAGGTTATTTCCTGATGACACATTCCCTTTAGCACAACTGGAAGCCCCTTAGCTTTCATGGAGGTGCTGTGCATACTCACTGCTCTAATATTAAATACAATATATGCCCAAACGACCTTATGTCCTCTTTTCATTAGATATACCCATGCGGCTTCCTGAACCTTTGCTCAGACAAAAGGGAAATATATTATATGAATATGAAATATTCAGTGTAATATGAAAAGACTATTACCATTGCTGGGGAAATTTCTTACAGTTTTCTAATGAGGTTAATAAGCTCCCTTGGAACCTACTTCAAAGATGTTTTTCTTTTCAACTAAATAAGACTCCAGTTTCTCATTTTTCCTTTCTACATATTAAGAAAGGTTATATTGTGGGCCTGCATTTTTAAGTGGACTTGTCCACTAACTGATGTAGTATGTAGCTGTTGTGTTCGTATTAAAGCGCTGCGGAATAAGTTGGCGCTATACAAATAAAGATTATTATTGTATTAAAATATTCAGTGTGAGGGTGAATACCCACTTGGGTTTTTCTAGCGCATTTTTTTCACACGATATCGCTGCGTTTTTTTTAAATGCGATTGTCAATGGGACTTTCTAATGTTAAAAACGCATCGCACAAAAATCGCATGTGCTTTTGCGATTTTTGTGCCATGCAATTTTAACATTAGAAAGTCCCACTGAAAAAAAAAGCAGCGATATCATAGCATTAAAAGAAAAGCTAGTGGGTAAAAGCCCTAAGGGTGGATATCTTTCCTTGTGATGCGACAGCGATGATTAGGAAACCAATGATTTTCAATGGTTTCATACACATTTGCAATGTTTCAGTAGAGCTTCTGCGATATCGCTCAGTGTTTTCAATGGGGCCAGGGGCCGCAGCACTAGCCCTATTGAAAACATAGGGAGAATATCGCGGACTTCTGCCATAGCTATGACAGCTGTGGCAGAAGTCTAGGATGCTATCCCATTGCTTTCAATGGGGTCGGCGCTGCTGCCAGCTCCATTATAAGCAGTGGGTTTTAGACAACCCCCTGCAGCATGATTTTTGGGAAAGGGCTTAAAATATAAGCCCTTCTCTGAGAATTATCCCTAGCTGGTGAAAAAAAAAAATAGACTCACCTCTCCGCTGCTCAGGCGCGTCCTCTGGCTAACTCCCCTGCACTGCTGTCAAGCTCTTTCAGCAAAATCCCCGCCTCCTGACAGGGCTGTGCTGATTGGCTGAGCACTCAGCCAATTACAGGCAGCGCTTAGCTATTCATCAATGAATTTATATATGAATATTATCTCTTCTGTATTGGCATAATACGTCAGGTACATTAGCCTGCCATTTCCAATAATTTTCTATTGATACATTATATTTTGTATATATCAGTAATTATCTGACCATTAGTTTTATTATAGATTTGAATAAATATCATCTATTATATAAAATAATGTTCTTATATATATTGAAATTGGTTTTATGAACTTTACATTTAAGTTTTGTGGTTTCTGTTTGATCATCAATAGATCCGTATTTTGTCCTTCTCTCATGTATACTTTTGTCCACATAGATCCTTCATCTTGCAATATATACCATTGATTTCCTCTTAACCTAATTTCCAATAATCCGCATTCCCAGTATTTATTGTACCTTCTCTCCTCTTCCTCTTGCTGTTGGGGTCCCCCGGCCCCCTCCTCTTCTCCATCTACACAACCCCTATTGGACAAACACTCAGGAGATTTGGCTTTCAGTACCACCTCTATCCTGACGACACCCAGTTATACACCTCTTCCCGTGACATCACAGCACCGTTCTGTTTGTCCGCTGTCTCTAACACTATGTCCTCTCTCAAACTAAAACTGAACCTCTCAAAAACTGACCTACTCGTGTTTCTGCCCTCTATTAACCAACCTCATCCTGACATCTTCATATCAGTGTGTGGCACCACCATAACTCCCAGACAGCACGCCTGCTGTCTTTGGGTTATATTCAACCCTGATCGTTCCTTTACTCCCTATATCCAATCTCTCGCCTGAACATGTCACCTGCCCCTCACGAACACTGCAAAAACCAACCCCTTTCTCACCATGGACACCCTAAAACCACTTACAGTTACCCTTATCCACTCTTGGCTCGATTATTGCAACTCGCTGCATATAAAGCTCTCCATAGCACCATTCCGCTCTACATTGCCTTATTCATCTCCACCCACCAAGCAGTCTGCGCCCTCTGCTCTGCTAATGAAATCAGATTAGGTGCTTCTTTACTTCGAACCTCCCTCTCCCATCTCCAAGTTTTCTCCAGAGCAGCACCAGTCCTCTGGAACGCGCTACCCGAAACTATCCAGCCAATCCCTGACACACAAAACTTCAGGCGTGCTCTAAAAATACCCCTCTTCAGGGAGGCATACCATATCTCCTAAACCAAATACCTCTGTACTCCGCCTGATAGCATGCTCCCTGTCCTCGCTGACTGTAATCTCTGCTAGGCATAATCAACCACCCCCTGCAGTCATACCGAATCAGCCACTACATGGCTCAAGTCTGACCATTGTCTATGTATATAGCACACTCTCACCTCACCTTACCATGCACATCTTCAGCTCCTTTACATTCTGTTTACCCCCCCCCCCCTCCACAGCATCATACCTGCATCACGTGGGACCTTCAATTCTCGTGAGATTTTGTTACTATTGCAGTACTTCTTCTCATTCACTTGGAGGAAACTCTGCAATTGTCTCCACCATCATGGCGCCCTGGCATGCGATTACATAGCATCTTCCTGAACAACCCAGCATCTGTAAAGTATGAGATCCTCACTGGGGGGACCTATTCCCCACCATTAACATCTCCTTAATGCTCAGCAAAAATGAGCATTGCAATCTAATAAGATAAGCAACAACACTTACTCACTCTTTATTAAGGTGGGTTTACACAGGACAAATGTCAGGCAAACGATGTCCAACACTCGTCCGTGTATGTCCTCGCTCCCGTGCTGCTGCACAGGAGCTAGTCATGTTGGCTCACTCACAGAGTGGCCAGAAGGGTGGCGGGGCGGCTGCAGGAGATTTCTCACCTCTCGCTTTCACGCCCCTCTCCATTGACTTAACATAGCGGCCATTCAGTACTGAATGGCTGCTATTTACACTGAGCGATAAGCTCATTGTCCATCCTTTATGCAGCATAAACAATAGACGATGAGCTGATCGCTCATCGTTCAGTGTAAATAGTGGCTGTTCATTACTGAATGGCTGCTGTGTTATGTTAATCGAGAGGGGCAGGGGAGCGAGAGGAGAAAAATCTCCTGCAGCCTCCCTGCTGAAAGTTAACAATACTAGCTCCTGTGCAGCAGCATGAGAGCTAGTATGTGCGGGGATGTCGTTTGCACGACAGTCGTCCAGTCTAAAAGGACTTTAAGTCATGGCTGTTCCCTATTCGCTTCATTCAGAAATGCGTTGCACTTTATTCCTTTTTATACATCCATTTATTTGTTGTTTTTTGGTTTTCGTTTGTATGCTTTTTTCTGTACTTTTATTTGTACTTTATTTAATAATCATTAAAATAGATTTCCCATGTAACATGTGTGGAACAGACTTATCCATAGTCTACTCTTGACACCAGCATTTCAAGTCTTTCAACTATGGGAGGTGTCTTTTTGGTTTTATCCACCCACCCTCCTCCTAAGTAAGTGTTTTTCTTGTGGTGTACCTTATCCAATACTGATCTATATCCCTTTTTGGGTCAGACCTCTAAGCGCAGGAGCTTTTCCCTTATTTTTGTTCTTTTGATCTAAGCATCTGCATACATGCTGTTTAATTTGTTCAAAGATCTTTTTTGGTATAGAAGTCAGGCTCACAGGGCTGTAGTCTCCTGGATCCACCTCCTTCCATTTTTTGAATATAAGGACAACATTTGCCCTTCTCCAATCTTCTGGGACTTCTGCTTTTCTCCAGAAATTTTCAAAGATGATGGCGAGTGGTTCAGCAATTACCTCTGCTGCTTCCTTTAGTATCCTAGAATGTTATTCATTATGACCTTGAGACTTGAATTTATGTTAGTTAGCTAAGTGTTCCCTCACAATCTCTCTGCTTATCGATAGCCTGCATTCTTTTATTTCCCCAATAGCACAGGGAAGATCAGCTGATGTTACATCTACTTCCTGAAAGAAAACAGATACAAAATAGAAATTCAAAAGTTTGTCCTTCTCAGTATCATTTTTAACCAATTCACCTTTTCATCCTGTAAACATCATACAGCATCTTTGACTTTTATTTTGCGTTTGACGTTTATTGATTTTGGCCTGTCTTGCAAGCCTTAGTTCATTATTAGCTTTAGCTTTTCTGACACTTGCCTGACAGTTTCTGCAGACCACATTATATTCTTCTTTAGATATTCCCCCCCTCTTTCCATTTGATAAACATATTTTTCTTCCTTTTTAACATGTGTGCAAGTTCTGTGTTCATCCATCCTGGTCTCTTTAAATGCTTCCCATTCTTCCTTCTTTTAGGAATAGTTAATGATTGTGCTTTGAGAATCTCATTTTGCAATATTTCCCAACCTTTTGGGGCATTTCTGTCCTTAAGAACATCCAACCATTGGATTCTTCCTATCCTCTTTCTGAGTTCATTGAAATCTGCCCTACTGCAATCCAACCTTGACGTTTGAGTCTTCTCAGTTCTTCCTCTCCTTGTTATCCAAAATTCAATAATAGCATGATCACTGCCAACTAAAGTCCCAGCCACCCTTACTTCCTCAACCATTTCCTCCCTGTTGGTAAGAGTTAGGTCCAAGATAGCATATCCCCTTGTTTTCTTCTGTACTTTTTTTGGAAGATAAAGTTGTCAGCAAGAATTTGTTGGATCTATTACTTTACCCTGAGTGAGTTTCCCAATAAATGTCTAGATAGGTAAAATCTCCCATGATCACTCGCTGTGCTTTGTTGAGAACTTGGCCATCTGATGTAGAAAGAGTTCCTTCATATATTTTTCTTGTCCAGGCGGCCTATAGTAAATGCCTACAGTGGTGTCCTTTCTGTTGTTCTCTCCTTCTATTCTTACCCAAACAGTTTCTACAGAACTACCATGCTCTGAAGTTCTGTGGAGATTAATGTTTTCCTAACATACAATGCAACACCTCCTCTTTTATTAGGTCTGTTTCTTATAAATAAGTTGTATCCTTCAAGCCTTGTATCCCAATCATGTGTATCATTTAGAGATGAGCGAGTATACTCGCTAAGGCACATTACTCGAGCGAGTAGTGCCTTAGCCGAGTATCTCCCCGCTCATCTCTAAAGATTCGGGGGCCGGCGCCGGTGACAGGTGAGTTGCGTCGGGCAGTGGGGGAAGCAGGAGGAAGAGAGGGAGAGAGAGATCTCCCCTCCGTTCCTCCCCGCCCCCCGCCGGCCCCCGAATCTTTAGAGACGAGCCGGGAGATACTCGGCTAAGGCACTACTCGTTCGAGTAATGTGCCTTAGCGAGTATACTCGCTCATCTCTAGTATCATTCCAACATGTTTCCGTGATGCCTATGATATCATATTTCTCTTCCTGTGTTTGGAGCTCCAGTTCCCCTTGTTTGTTTCCCATGCCTTGTGCATTTGTATAAAAACATGTTAGTTTGTGATCGGTGTCTCTTATTCCTCTACTTACCTCCTGAATCTTTTTGTTTTTGTTCTTTCTTTTCACTTCGAATAGCAAGGTTCTCAAATGTAATAATTAGCTGTATATTTTTACCTAGCCTTTCACTTCCCTTCCCATATTGTTCTAATTTAAAGCTCTCCTGATGAGTGTAGCAAGGCACCTGCTAAATATTTGCTTACCTGTCTTTGTAATTTGCAACCCATCTCTAGATTCTGAGTGCTTACTATAATGTTGTTTGTGAGCAAAGTCATTTCTTGATGTACCTGTTTGTTGTTCTCTTGCATGAGAGCCTGGTACTGGTTCCTGAGGAGTATGGGATACTAGTTGGCTTGAAAATTGGAGGAAAGCTTCTCCTGGGTCTATATATTGCCTGGATAACATCATCCAGGCTGGATCTACCCACTAAGATACTTTTAGCAGATGGATTTTTTTGTTACATTTTTGGATTGTGGAGCTGGTATCAACTTGACCCATTGTGAAGTAGTTGAACGTATGGGCTTGGGGGTAAGAGCACTGGTACACCCTATTCCTTAGACAAAGACCTGGTAATGGCATAGGTCGAAACATTGCTGCCATAACTTTGATGGAGGAATAAAGGTTTTTATACTTTTTTGCATCACTGTGCTGCTGCGGACTTTTCATTCTTCCGTGGAACATCCTATTCCAGTGTCAACTATTGATGTCACAAAAGTTTTGGAATACGTGGTCCCTGATGTATGCCTTATTTCATACTGAGACAATTGCATTGTTTGTCATGGAGTCCTTCTGAGCACAAGTGGTATTGGGCTTGCTCTGATTGCGGGTGCTTAATCTGGTGGCAGATTGGGTAAAGGGGGATTTTATTAAATGGAATCCATCTTGTAGTGGAGAGTGTATGTCTGTTAAATTGTCTACGGTTCAGCTGGATGAATTATCTACCTTCATTCAGGAGTTTGCAGATGTGTTTTCTGCGGATGGAGCATATTAATTGCCCCCTCATAGGGCGGGTGATTGTTCCATTGAACTCATCCCAGGATGTAAGTTATCTAAAAGCCAAATGTATAATGTAAGGATTCCTGAAAGACAGTCCTTTAACCCCTTGAGTGGCGGGTTTCCTACCACCCTGTCGTGCCCACCAGGGCAGGTTTTTTAAAATGGTCTAATCATTGAATTTCAACTAATTTTGCAGTTGTGTCTCAAGAGCCATAACTTTTTCATTTTTCCATTGACATGGCCATATAAGGGCTTGTTTTTTGCGGGACAAGTTGTGATTTTTTAAACAGGGGGGAGGAAAAAAAGAAATGGGGAAAAAAGAAAAAAAGGGGCCATGTCATTAAGGAGTTAAATAATGTATTAACTTCCTTCTCTGGGTCATTACAACGCACATGGATACCACATGTGTGATTGTATTTTTTATTTTTTACAAAGTAAAGGGAGACAAGTGTTTTTATTTTTTTTTTATTTTTTTTGTCCCTTTAGGGGACTTCCACAGGGACCCATCAGGACCCCCTGATCACATTCCGGGGGTCCGATGGTGACAGCCCTTTACATGCTGCAGTGACAGCCCTTTACATGCTGCAGTCACATAGACTGCCGCATGTAAAGGGTTAACACAGCAGAGATCAGAGGTTTTCTCTGATCTCTGCTGTAAGAGCAGGTACCTAGCTGTCCTCTGACAGCCAAGCGCCAAGCTCTCCCTGCCACAGAGACCATCGGTTTGCTTCTGACAAGCCGATGGTCTCTATGGCAACCTGTAAACAAAACAGGAGATTGCCGGCATATCGGCAATATCTTCTGCTGGTTTTTCAAAGCCCTTGCTTTGTTCTCTGTGGGTCTGTGCAGGCAGAGCACAATGTCACAGCTTGTGGCATTGTGCTCTGCAGCTCCCATAGTGATACATAGCCCGGAAATCTTCCGGGCTATGTCGCTATGAGCAGTGGAGCTCGTCCCGGAAAATTTCCAGGCGTGCCACTCAAGGGGTTAATATCCAAGACAGTCTAAGGAAGGCGTATATTCATCCTTCATACTCCCCGTTGGTCGCTGTTTTTTTGTTTGTCAAGAAGGACGGAGGATTGCGGCCCTATTTTGATTTCAATGAGTTGAATTAAATTACCAAGCAGGACCCATACCCATTGCCATTCATCCCTGATCTGTTTAGTCAGGTAAGGGGGGCCAGGTGGTTCACTAAGTTTGATTTGTGGGGTGCGTATAATCCTATTTGAGTCAAAGAGGAGGATGAATGAAAGACGGGTTTTAACACCCTGGAGGGTCACTTTGAGAGTTCAGTTATGCCTTTTGGTCTGACTAACGCACCTGCGATATTTCAAGCCTTGGTAAATGAGGTTTTACATCAGTTCATTGGCTGTTTTGTTCTGGTGTATCTGGACGACATTCTCATCTTTTCTTCTGATTATGAATCTCATACTTTTAATGATCATCAGGTACTTCAGACACTGTGTGAAAATAACTTATTTGCGAAAATTAAGAAATGCGTCTTTGCAGTACGGGAGGTTTCTTTTTTTGGTCATATTATCCCTCCAAAAGAGCACAGGATGGACCCGGAGAAGGTTTGGGTGGCACTGGACTGGGTGAGGCCGGAAAATGTCAAAGCCCTTCAAAGATTTTTAGGTTTTGCGAATTATTATCGTAAGTTTATCCGAGGATTTTCTGAGGTAGTGAAGCACCTGACTGACATGACCAGGAAGAGCAGTTTCCCATCTAGATGGTCTCCTTAAGCTTTACATGCTTTTCAGATGCTAAAGAAATGATATTCATCGGCTCAACTTCTGGTGCAGCTGCATTTGTTCAGGCCATTTGTGGTGGAGGTGGATGCCTCAGAGATTGGGGTTGGGGCTGTGCTGTCCCAAGGTACTGACACACTGCAGAGCCTCCGTCCTTGAGCCTTTTTCTTGCATAAGATCTCAGCAGCAGAACAAAACTATTAAATAGGGGACAGGAAATTGTTGGCCATTAAATTAGCTTTTGAAGACTGGCACCATTTCTTGGAAAGAGCACAATATAAAGTGACAGTGTTCACTGACCATAAAAACTTGATTTACGTGGAGTCAGCTAAGAGGCTTAATCCTAGATAGGCTCAATGGTCATTGTTTTTTTGCTCATTTTAACTTTGTGGTCATGTATCGTCCCAGCAGTGAAAATGTCAGAGCAGATGCTCTGTCCAGGAGCATGGTTCTTACCGTGCAGAGGGGTCTCCTCTATATATTCTTATGGAGGTAGTGGTAGTATCCACAGTGTCACTGGATTTGGAGGATCAAATCTGTTGATCTCAGGAATTAGCTCTCTCAGGTCTTCCGGTGGGGAAGCTTTTTGCGCCGATACATTTACGGTGGCAAATCCTGTCTGAGGTTCACAGTTCAGTTCTGGTGGGTCATCCCAGAATCAGTAATACCAGGAGGCTCATTTCTAGATTTTTTGGTAGCCGGGTTTAAATAGGGATGTTTTTGATTTAGTCTCTGCATGTGAGATGTGTGCTCGAACTAAAACACCCCGGACTCTTCCTGCTGGAAGACTTTTACTTTTGACAATTCCTGAGAAGCCTTGGACTCATTTGTCCGTGGACTTTATAATTGATTTGCCACCACCAAGGGGAATACTGACATCTGGGTGGTGGTTCATCGCTTTAGTAAGATGTGCCATTTCATGGCATTGGTGGGCCTCCCTAATGCCATGATGTTGGCAAAGTTGTTTATTTCTCACATCGTAAAAGTACACGGGTTGCCAGTAAACATGGTCTCTGACCAGGGAGTACAGTTTGTCTCCAATTTTGACACCTTATGTGTTCCCAGTTAGGAATCCAACTTTCCTTTTTCTCTGTGTACCATCCACAATCTAATGGGCAAACTGAAAGGTGTAATCAAAGTTTGGAGCAATATTTACGATGTTACATCTCTGATAATCAGGAGGAGTTGTCAGAATTTTTGCCATTAGCAGAGTTCGCGTTGAATAATAGTCCTTTCAAATCTACAGGCACGTCACCTTTTTTTTATAATTATGGATGTCACCCTTGTTTCAGGCCATTGTCTAAGGCACGGTTGCAGGTGGTGGAGGAAAATAAGTTATTTTCCAACCTCGGGATGGTTTGGGAGGAGGTATAGAGAAATGTGAAAAGGACCATATGCAAGTTCTAGGGGGTAGTTGATGGTTTACGTTCAATGGGGGTTGACTTCATTATGGGAGACTAGGTCTGGTTGTCAACTAATAACATTAAACTCAAGCAACAGTGTGTTAAACTAGGTCCAAGGTTTATTGGTCCGTTCAAAATCATTGAAAAAAATCAATGCAGTATCTTTTAGGTTGGAGGTTCCAAACTCCTGTAGGACAGTGAAAGTCTTCCACAAGTTGTTATTAAAACCGTATGTTGGTTCAGGAGATGGTTCGTCTCCCCCGGCTCCAGTGGAGGTGGATGGGGAACTGCAGTTTGAGATTAGTCGCATTGTGGATTCCCATTGGGTGTGTAACAAACTGCAGTAGTTGGTTCATTGGCAGGGTTATGGGCCAGAGGAAAGCACGTGGGTTCTCAGTTGTGAATGTTAACACAGATCGTCTCATAAAAATCTTCCATAGATGTAATCCTGGTAAACCAGGGCCTAAGGGCCTGGAAGCCCCTTCTAAAAGGGGAGATAGTGTTATATCAGTATGAGCTACTTTGCTGGAGGTCTGAGTCTTCTGTTCACTTATGTCCTGTATTACGCATGGAATGGGTTTTGGCTGGGTTGCTGGTTAAGCACACCTGGTAGTTAATTGGGAGGGTTCTTAATCCCTTCTCACAGTATCCTTCTGGACGTGCTAGAGAGCATAGCTGTGTGTAGTCACTGGTTTAAGATAAATCCTGCATTCTGTTATATGGTGGAGTGTGTGCATTAGGATAGGGTTTTTGGTATCGCCAGATCAGGTTGAGCGAGTACCCCAGGTTCCAGCGTGAGTGCGTCCTTATCAAGGCGATCACTCATTATTTAGGCAGGAATTATTTCATCTTTTACAATCCTATAGGAAGAGTTCCCATTTACTTTACTTTCTCATTTTGCTCTTTATGTTTGCTTTTCGGGTTCTGTGGTGTTAACAGTCTTTGTGTGTTTGTCCCAGGAGATTACTTTGTCTGCACGTGGTACTTTGTCTGTACATGGTAGCAGATGCTACAATGAGAAAGGGAATTGCCATATTCCTCCCCTCTCCTCTTCAATTGGTTTAAAGACACTAGATTAATAGTCACAAACTCTTTTTAGTTGAGCACCTCAAACACCAAATGCTCAAATTAACCTAACAAAAGACACCAAGTTCTATGGCTACTTAAAAAGATCAAAACAAATGTGGCATTTCTACAAAAAAACACATTTCAAAGATGGTAAAATTCCAAAACTGTCCAAAAAATAATTTTTACAGTGGTTACATAGATGCTACTTAACGTCAGCCTTCAAAGGTGTCACTATAGTTTTTAATCATTTGATCCCTTTTGATTGTAAACATCAGCATACTGATACTGAAGGGCACACTCTCGTCTTCCATATTCACTTACACTAATATTTATGCCCGCAAATCAAATCAAGTCTTGCAGATGATCAGGACCCTAGAGACCCTGAAGCTCTTTGCCAAATGGCCCATAATTCTAGCCACAGACCTGACTGTACCTCTCAATCTATTCTTAAACTTCTCCTCTAAAAGATTCCAGCTCTTACAAGAAACCCTAAGTAGACTTCATACCTCCTTTAAGGGGTTCAATATAGTAGACCCTTCCACCCCACACATAGAGACTATTCCTTCTACACTACTGTACATAGGTCCCACCAACATCTAGACTGAATTTTTATATCAACACAGCTCATACAAGCCATTAAAAGTTCTGACATAGGCATCATATATGTAGAGGACAATGCCCCTGTAAAGGTGGACAAATCCATAGCTTCACTATCCACGAGACAATGGAATTGAAAATTAAACGAGTCGCTCTTAGATTCTCCAGACTTCTTACAAC
Source organism: Eleutherodactylus coqui (assembly GCF_035609145.1). Classification (NCBI taxonomy): domain Eukaryota; kingdom Metazoa; phylum Chordata; class Amphibia; order Anura; family Eleutherodactylidae; genus Eleutherodactylus; species Eleutherodactylus coqui. The sequence continues at coordinate 210,586,415 of NC_089843.1, read as the reverse complement.
AGATACATGAGCATATGGAAGAGTTTTTTTTGAAAACTAATAGGTAAGGAGGGCCGAGCTCTCCAATAGTCTGGGAGATACATAAGGCCCATATATGAGGCATTTTCATAGCCCTAGGTAGTAAACTTAAAAAGCATTAGCCAAAAGAAAATGATTCCCATTTTGCTTAAATAACTTCTTTAGAGCCGTTCGGGAAAGATTCTAAAGCCCTTATTGCACAAATAGAACTCACATCCTTAAGGGAAAAGCTGAAAACAATACTTAATAATAAAGCAGCTAAACAGTTGCTCTACTATAAACATTCAATGTATGCTTATGGTGATAAACAGGGGACTCTTAATGTCCTCTCTTATCAAAAAAGCTAGGGATAAAACACATCCATTGACTATTAATGATCCCTCAGGTAAATTGTTCACTCAAACATCCAATATTGCTAAAGCTTTTCCGACTTTTTACTTGGATCTACATAATCTGAAGAGTTCATGCCCTCTCTTAGCTACATCTGACAGTGAGATAGCTATTAATCCATTCTGGAGACCCTCCGTCTGACTTTGCTTGATACACAGGACACGCTTAATCTGATTGCTCCTATTCCTATGGCAGAATTAAATATTAAACAGTCCCCTCCAACCCCACTCCCATAAGAGCCCGGGACAAGATGGCTTCCCACTTGCTTACTAAAAAAAAGTGCAAGACAATTCTACTCCCTCAACTAGCATTCTCCTTAAATACTCTATTAGATGGATCTCCACTCCCCAGACAGGCTAAGGAAGCCCACATCATCCTAATCCATAAGGAAGGAAAAGATCCTTATCTATGTGGGTGTTATAGGGCAATTTGCCTCCTAAACTTAGATATTAAAATATGGGCTAAACTGATTACCACCAGATCCCGTAAACTAATTTCCCATCTGTTGCATGATGACCAAGCCGGTTGTGTGTTGGGATGAGAGGGGAGAGACAACTCTGCCCGTCTTGTCCACGCTATCCAATTAGTCTATAAGGCATTCAACAGGGTTGACTGGTCTTTTATGAAAGCAATTTTACATACCGTATATACCGGCGTATAAGACGACTTTTGAACCCCGAAAAATCTGCTCTGAAGTCGGGGGTCGTCTTATACGCCGGTAATACCAAAAAAAAAGTGTAAAAAAAAAAAATCATTACTCACCTCCCCCGGCGTTCTGTCGCGCTCCGGCAGGATGTCGCTCGCTCCTCGTCCCCGGCGCAGCATTGCTTTCTGAATGCGGGGCTTGAAATCCCCGCCTCCAGAAAGCTAATACACACGCCGTCAGCCAGTTACAGCCATTCAATGACAGCATTGAATGGCTGTGATTGGCTGAAGGCGCACGTGGCTTCAGCCAATCACAGCCATTCAATGATGTCATTGAATAGTGTGATTGGCTGAAGCCACGTGCGCCTTCAGCCAATCACAGCCATTCAATGCTGTCATTGAATGGCTGAATGGCTGTAACTGGCTGACGGCGTGTGTATTAGTTTTCTGGAGGCGGGGATTTCAAGCCCCGCATTCAGAAAGCAATGCTGCGCCGGGGACGAGGAGCGAGCGACATCCTGCCGGAGCGCGACAGAACGCCGGGGGAGGTGAGTACTGATTTTTTTTTTTCTCCACTGTATTACCGGCGTATAAGGTGAAAGTTGGGGGGTCGTCTTATACGCCCCGTCGCCTTATACGCCGGTATATACGGTAGCTCAAATTCCCCCCCTAAGTTAGTGGAAGCTATTTTCTCTCTCTTTTCACAACCCTATGCCAAATTACGGGTCAATGGAAGTCTCTCTTCCCCTCTTGAAATTACCAACAAAACACGGCAGGGATGCCCCCTTTTATCTCAATCTCTTTGTTGTAACTCTGGAGACACAGCTTCAGGTGATGAGGCAAGACTTAGCAGTCTAAGGCTTAAAGATAGGCAAGGACTCCTCCAAAGTAGACGCTTTTGCTTTTTATTTCTTTCCTTCCTTTTTTCATGGGAATGTGAATTCAGTATCTCTCTGTTGGATTCCAGGACTAAAGGCATTCTGCAATACGCTCTTGGTTGCTCAAGCTGTTCCAGACAACAGGAATCACATTATAGGCTATGAATCCGCTGGTACAAGACACCTGAGTGACTTCACGCTTATAAACGTTCTACATTAAATAAGTGCTGGTGTTGTAAGACCCATGTAGGATCATATATTCATATTTGGTGGTCCTGTCCTCTAATTATTCTGCTTTGAAATTGTATTGAGCAAGTGATTTGCAATTATATACTTCAGATCTTTCTCTAAAGGTGCATTTACACGCACAGATGATCGCTCAAAATTCATCAGAAACAAGTCCTGAAAATTCGTCAGAAACAGTTTTTAGCGATCATTTTGCATTAGCTACTAATGGGCTAATCAGCCCATTAGAAGCTAACTAGCTGCAATAGCATGTATTTAGAGAACAGCGGGTGGTCTGTTCTCTAAATATATTGCTATTTTTCTCCAGCGGGATAGCTGCTGAAAGAACGTTATCAGCGCTGCCCCACGGAGAACTCAACATGCGGTCCATCTTATCAGATTTTTAAACTGAGCTGAACTCAGAGATGGACGCAAGGTGCATGGTAAGTGTACGATGGGCACACATTTACAAGCAAAGATTATCGCTGAAAAGACGGCTTTCGAGCGAATTTTGAGCGATAATCGTTGTGTGTAAAAGTGCCCTATGTCCAGAAATGGTAACACATATATGCCTTCAGACTCCTTTTCTCCTTTAAAGACAGATCCGATTACCCACTTAATAGCCTCAGCCAAGTCCTTAAAGGGGTTGTCCTGCGCCGAAACGGTTTTTTTTTTTTTTTCAATAGCCCCCCCCCGTTCGGCGCGAGACAAACCCGATGCAGGGGTTAAAAAAGAAAACCGGATAGTGCTTACCTGAATCCCCGCGCTCCGGTGACTTCTTACTTACCTGGTGAAGATGGCCGCCGGGATCTTCACCCTCGGTGGACCGCAGGGCTTCTGTACGGTCCATTGCCGATTCCAGCCTCCTGATTGGCTGGAATCGGCACGTGACAGGGCGGAGCTACGAGGAGCCGCTCTCCGGCACGAGCGGCCCCATTCAGAAAAGAAGAAGACCGGACTGCGCAAGCGCGTCTAATCCGGCAATTAGACGCTGAAAATTAGACGGCACCATGGAGACGAGGACGCTAGCAACCGAACAGGTAAGTGAATAACTTCTGATAACTTCTGTATGGCTCATAATTAATGCACAATGTACATTACAAAGTGCATTAATATGGCCATACAGAAGTGTATACCCCCACTTGCTTTCGCGGGACAACCCCTTTAATTCTGCTACACTGGCTACAGACTATTCCTCCCTTATTACAACAGTGGAAGGTTAAGGTTGGTCAGATCTGTAGATTTGAAGAACTGACTAGTTGGGCCAACAGCACACACAATGTCTTTCTACAAAGCTGGTCCACCTGGTGAAAATTGCAAGCCTTAGTGTAACTAAGACTAACCTTTACTTAAAAAAAATACTTATCAATTTCTCTTATCTGAAATGTGTCTTTAGACTTGGAATTCACCTCTTTAAGTTTCCTTTAAGGATACCTTTAGAGTTACTTTATCGTAGTAATCGTACTGACCCGTGGAATAAAGTTATCAGGTCATTTTTGTTGCAGTTTGTGCGCCGTAGAAACAAGACGCACTGAAAGATAGTGGAAGTTCTTTTTTTTTTTTCATTTTATTCCACTTAGAATTTTTTAAAAAGTTTTTCAGTACATTTTATGGTTGAGTAAATAGTATCATTGAAAAATACAACTTGTCCCGCAAAAAACAAGCCCTCATACAGCGAAGTCGATGGATAAATAAAGGAGCTACATTTTTTTAAAAGGGGGAAGAAAAAAACTAAAATTAACCCCTTCCCGCTCCAGGACGTACTGGTACGTCCTGCGAGCCTGGTACTTGCCGCAACAGGACGTACCAGTACGTCCTGGGGATAGCGCGAGATCACATAAGATCCCACGCTATCCCGCAGCGGGAGCCGGCTGTCAGTCACAGGGCATCTAAGTAGATCGCGGCAGGGAAAGAGTTCACAGAGGGATTTACACAGCCCGATGATTGTTCAAACGACAGTTTGAGTGACAGCTTTGAGCGATCATTTTGCATAAACTTTTACGTAGCTACTCAGCTACTTAAGAGCAATTAAGTGTGCAAAGCCTTAGCTGAAAGCAGTTAATAGCCAGAGGGCTCTTATATGCTTTCAGCTCTTTTGTTCTTCAGCGAGAAACAATGCTAGCAGCACTCCCCAAGGAGAACTGCTGATAAGGCTGAACAATGATTTTTAGGTTGGACTGAATTTAACGATCAGCTATCAGTGCCCGAAAAGTGCACAATGGCTGCGCGTTTAGATGCAACGATTATCGCTCAAATGATTGCTTTTTAGCGATTTTTGAGCAATCATCGCTCCGTGTAAGTGGGCCTTTACACTTCTTATGGCTGGATTCACACGAACGTATATCGGCTCGGTTTTCACGCCGAGCCGATATACGTTGTCTCTCTCTGCAGGGGGGGAGGATGGAAGAGCAAGGAGGAGGGACTGAGCTTCCGCCCCCTCTCTGCCTCCTCTCCACCCCTCTGCACTATTTGCAATGAGGAGAGGTGGGACGGGGGCGGGGCTAATTCACAGCACTTAGCTCCACCCCCATCCCGCCTCCTTTCATTGCAAATAGTGCAGAGGGGCGGAGAGGAGGCATAGAGGGGGCGGGAGCTCAGTTCCTGCTCCTGGCTCTTCCATTCTCCCCCCCCCAGAGAGAGACAACGTATATCAGCTCAGCGTGAAAACCCAGGCGATATACGTTCGTGTGAATCCAGCCAATGGCAGCAGCTGGACCAAAGTGAATATTTCTTGTTATGAACCACTGAAGTTAGTCCCCTCCTATTTGAAATAACATTGGGCAATCAAATTGTTCTAAGCACTTTAATATGCCATCTCTTTATGTTGTATGCGGTTATACTGATGTTTTATATGTTGTTTTTCTTTTTTTTTTAAAATCTATAACCATTGAGAAAGCATAAAAAATAATATAATAATAATCTTTATTTGTATAGCGCCAACTTATTCCGCAGCGCTTATGGTAGAAAACGAAAGGCCAATGAATCTTAGCAGAAAGTTCCATGTCAAAATGTTCATCCTAGTTTGTATCTGCTCGTTAATTAATATACTTACGTGTTTTCTTCGAAAGCTGCCTGCAATTAATTCCAGGGTATTTAGTGCATGATATTAGTCAATAGCTCGACGACCAAGGCCTTCACCTGCAGTTATTTTAAGCATCAGCTTTCCGTATTTGGACATAAATCAGTTTGTGAAAGAATCCGGCCTCTTGATTGAGTTGTTTCATTAACTCTATGAGATAAGACAAGCGAAACACTTGGGACAGAAATTAGATTTAGAACCACAGAGAAAATTCAAAGAGATGATTTGAAGGTTATGCAGTAAAATACTCTGTTTCTGCAACTAATTAGGGCTGCAGGGACAGTTGGGTAATATAGTTTCTAGGTCATAATAAGTTTAGAGACTTCTTATCCTTTAACCAATGGCAGAAGAAAAAAAGGTTCAGCAAAGCTATTTTACAATGCAATTATTTCCTTCCTTGAATCTTGTTCATATACTCCTGCTATAAGCAGCCTATTGGGGTTTCATCTTTAATTCTTTTTCTTGCTAGATAATGTGACTTAAAGCACAAGCGTTGCACAATTGTTTCTAGCAGAGACAAATTGTCTTTCTTGGCTTTAATAAGAAGTGGACGTTTGCTATAAATAATCTGGAACAACCGTGCTATTGAGGAACATTGGTGAGCCCAAAAGGGAAGAGTTTTACAAACATTGACAACGCCAAACCATTTATGTCAAGAGATTCGCCTATGAAATGGTTAACGTTTATTTACCTGGCAATAATAGGATTAGGCGCAGGCCTATTACTACCCTGTTTTCCTGAAACTAAGACCTACCCAAAAATAAGCCCTAGCATGATTTTTTTTTTAAAGATTTTTCAGGATGCAGTATGATTGTACAGGATTTTTCAGGATGCTTGAGCTATAAGCCCTATTCCAAAAATAAGCCCTAGTTACAGGTAATAAAAAAAAGTCAATTTAAAAAATGACCTGGGAGCTATACATGGGAAAAAGTAAAATCTTTTGGAGCCTGAATTAGAATAAGACCCTGTCTTATTTTCAAGAAAATAGGGTAGGTTTTTTTTTGCTATGTACTATGCAGCACAGGTAGTCCAGATGGCACGGAAACTCAAGACAAATGACTTGCTTAAGGGTCATTTACACGGGATGATTATCGCTCAAAATTGGTTCAAATGAACTAATTATGATTGCCCGTCGCCTATCAATGGATTTAAGGGCACATGGTTTTGTAATGCATTCAGACTGCTGATGGCTCGACTAGGAGGGCACTAAGAAATTAAATTCTGTACACCTGCACTGATATATTATTGGAATGCTGTGGATTATAAGGAAGCCAATTTAGAAAAACATATTAGGGTCAGCGTGGAATTAGTACTAGAGGATGATCCGTTGAGACTAGAGATAAGCGAGCATACTCGATAAGGCAAACTACTTGATCGAGTAGTGCCTTATTCGAGTACCTGCCCGCTCGTCTCTGAAGATTCGGGTGCCGGCAGGGGGCGGGGGAGCGTAGGGAGGAACGGGGGAGAGATCTATCTCTCCCTCTCTCCCTGCTTTTACACAGGAGCAATCATCACTACTGATTGGAGGCAAAGCAGGCTGGGGATCGTTCCAGCAGCTTGTCTCCATTAACAGTAAACAGGCAGTCGTTCATAGAGGAACCACTGCCTGTTTACACAAGCCTATCATTATTTGATGTTTATGCCTGCACAATCAGATCAAGCATTTACACTGAACGAGTATTGTTTAGGTTCTTGCGATCAAATGAAAATCTGAACGATTAAATTCAATGTAAAAGGGCCTTAATTGTCCATATAGTCTTCTTGACTAATGTTATGACTGCCCATTCCCCAATGGACTCAAGGGCACATGGTTTTGTAATGCAGTCAGACAGCTGATGGCTCGACAAGGAGGGCACTAAGAAATTAAATACTGCATACCTGCACTAATGTATTATTGGGACAAAATGGCTGATAAAGAAGCCAATTTAGAAAAAAATATAAGGGTCAGCATGGAATTAGCACTAGAGGATGATCTGGTGAAACCAAATCCTGACACAATGTGCCCAAAGGTCCAGCAAAAGAATCCCCATTTGAAATCTACTCTGTCTATTCCATCCATTTCCCTGTAGTACATCCTCCTGTCTGATACTTTATCAGGCATCATCTTGAGCGCAGCTATACCAGTGGTTATAACATTTCAGCCTGCTGGTGGGACAGTTTATTTAGCATTACCTTCTATATTCACCTAAATAAGCTACAGCCCACAAGCATACAATCAGGAGGATGAGTTGTGATCTCCTCTACTATAACTGTGTGACAGTAGCTGTGTGATCATTGTTAGAGTAATAAATATGCATCCATTTTGTATCCATCTTCTATCTTGTATGCTTCAGCCTGTCATGTAATATTGTTGACATTTCCTTCATGAGAACTATGCAGATTTTACATCTAGTATAATCTTGCTTAGTCAGAACATCCTATACATTCTATACTCTGAGACAAGAGGACCAGACTACACAACCCTGGTGCTATCAGCACCTGTTCTACATGAGAATGCCATTTTACAGAATTCTCATGAGAAATAGTTCCACTCAGCCTGAGAGAAGTTCTGTCTGACAACTAAGGCATCACTGTTCTTGTTTAGTTTTAATAACCAATGATAATAAAAAAATTATAATAAAATCTAATTATTACAAGTGAGGCGTGTTCTAGCCTCATTCAAATGTCTTAGTATATATACTTCTGCTTGTTAATGGAAGAAACTGAAGAACTTACTCGATTCCACGAGGAAAATGAGTGTGGTCATTATATTCAAAGAGTACTTTATTCCTCTGTTATTTTATAAGATTTGAAACACCCAGAATATACCGTGTGCTGCATTCCCACGAGCGTATATCGGCTCGGTTTTCACGCCGAGCCGATATACGTCGTTCACCTCTGCAGGGGGGGGGGGGGGGGGATGGAAGAGCCAGGAGCAGGAACTGAGCTCCCGCCCCCTCTCTGCCTCCTCTCCGCCCCTCTGCACTATTTGCAATAAAAGGAGGTGGGGTGGGGCGGGGCTAATTCTCGTTCCGCCTCTCCCCATTGCAAATAGTGCATAGGGGCAGAGAGGAGGCAGAGAGGGGGCGGGAGCTCAGTTCCTGCTCCTGGCTCTTCCATCCTCCCCCCTGCAGAGGAGAACGACGTATATCGGCTCGGCATGAAAACCGAGCCGATATACGCTCGTGGGAATGCAGCCTAAAGCGAAGATTTCGCTATCATCATGATCAGTGACTGTGACAGGAATGCCTGTGTCCCCCTGCAGAAAGGTCCTGTGGCAACTGCATGCAACAGCATCACACAGACTGAGAATCTGAGTTAATTGGGAACACATAAAACTAAAAAAATTGAGCTGGTCAGAACTGAGATCACATGACCATCTGAGGAAAAAGACGCCAGGAGTTTCAGATAGAGAGAAATGACTTAGGGCCCTCTTGGACAAGCCAATTATTTATTTGAAAGAGTGAGTAACGTGATCGTTAGCTCATTCGCTCATGCACTCTGTTTAGACAGGCAAATACATTGTTGGCTTATTCAAATGAGAATCATTCAGTTTCATTCAATCTTTTACATTCGCTGTATAAGTAATGAGAGTGACTGAACGAGCGCTGTTTAAACTAAATGATAAATGAACGAGCCAACAGTGATTTTATTTATGCCTGCATTAAATGAACACCGAGCGAAAAGCGAATTATTATCATTCATTGTTTGGTCGTTAGCTGTATTTCGACTGAACAATTATCATTCACTTTTGCTCATTTTAACAATTTTTTGAACAATATCATTCTGTCTAAAAGCACCCGAAGGCCTCATTCACACTGACAATTTTACGCGGCTAGTTAGCCACGATAAAATGTCAGGCGAAAATCGCGACCTTGTGAAGCATTGGATTCCAATGCATTCATTCATATGGGCAATTTTCGGACACATAAAAAAAAAACTGCACTGTCAAATCAGCACCCGTTTTCAGTCGCTGATTTTCCATGCTGTGTTAAAAGATAGGCCTTGACCCATCTTTTGAAAAAAAAAGGAGGAGGAGGGCGTTTACCTGCGTCTAGCTCTAGAAAAAGAAGACAGCTGGCTCTATTTAGGCAATGATAGCCATTCTGAGGATTTATGCCCACCGACAGAATTCCGTGCTGCATTGTATTTTTCATGTGATACACCCATGTGAATGGACGAGAAAACGCTAATTAATCTTGAGACTTGATCATGCCTACGCTCCATTAATGCAATCTTCATCTGCGATGTGTCCGGCGTAAAATCGCAATGTTTGTGTGAATGAGACCTAACCAAGGTAACACTAGAGATGCAGGATCAGTAATGTGTAGAGAGCGCCTCAGGAAGCTGGTACTGACAAAAAAGGTAACACCAATGGCAAATGCAAAGCTAGGGTACTTCCACCATATCTTCTCCTGACTCGCCCCAATCCTCTTGATGTCAAAAGGAGAGCTGCAGAAAGACTGGGGGGTCCTGAGAATTAGAACTCCCCCAGATAGAAAGTGACACAAACAGATATCAGAAAAAAAGGTCCTGCGTTCAAGGAGTGAAGATGAAGAATATGGACAAAATCGATGCAATGCCATTGAATATATCGTTGGTGGACACTTCCTTTGAAGGAGGGGGTGTGATGAACAGAAACCCCCTCCTCGCAATGTCCTCAGGGGATGTAAATCCACATGGAACGCCAGGATGCAGGATGAAGTATAACTATATTTCGGTGCTATAACTCACTTTTCTCAAGCTGACATACAAGTACAGATAAATAATGACAAGGTAACACTAGGTCACTTATATATACTGGAAGCATAGCTACATAATGAATGAATGAATGAATGAATGAATGAATGAATAAATGAATGAATGAAAAATAATCACCAGGGTGGCCCTTTAATAAATAGTAAGAAACAAAAGCTGCATTCCTGCCTACGCTACCACAGAGAATTCCTTAACTACCAAGTGTAAAATAACAGTGATAATTACATTTGGGAGTATTCAAGGAAGAAATCTCTTAATTGGTTAATCATAAAAATTCTTAGGGAAATGTGCCTAATTTACCAATTCAACCCTGACTCCGAACATTCCTCATTCAAATCTGTTTTTGACACCAACAATTTATTATTTTAATTTACTTTATGGTGTGCATGACTGTGGCAAGCTATGCATTATTACAAGCTTGGTTTTACTATACTTTATTAGGAAGATTTACTGAGCCATTATCATTCTACAGATTCATAACCATAATTGATTTTATTAAAAGTTTAACTTGCCCCTGCAGAATTAACTTTCTCCAAATCCTGTTCTAGCGCAGCTTACATTTTTTTCTTCTATTTAATAAATTCCCAGATTCATACATTTTTAAGGTTTATTTAAGCAGGACTATCTGATTCTGTAACACATAAATTGCCTTTCAATCTTAGCTTTTGATTTACATCTCACCGTTTAGCTGCTTGAGTGTTTGCTCATTATTGCAATTTATTGAAGTTACTGTAATGTTCATTTAATTGTCAATTTATAAACACTTACTTTAAATTGGAATTTTATTTCGGGTTTTAATCATGCCGGTTTGGAAATATATTACAGCAATAATATTACATAATAGTAATCTGATATTGTAGCTCCTCTAAAATGCAGAACTTGCTTTTTTATTCTTTCTTCATAGAAACACTAATTCTTCCCAATGTATTTGCATTACCAGGGCAGAGATAAAAGTGAATGCAGTCTGAAGCTGAGCAATCGCACCCATCAGCCGCAGGCCCCTGCTAGATGAGACATATGCCACTTTCTTTTAGATGGCACAGGAAGTCAAAAGATACATTGCGTGCAAGGCTGAAAAAACACAAATGTCCATCCGATACAGGGCTCGGTCACACGGGCGTTTTTTGGTCCGATTTGCAGACGCGCTTGCGATCTGCAGATATGTAGACCCAATGCTTAGCAATGGGATCGGTTACATGGCCTTTTGATGCGGATGTGCCGATGATTATATAACACAACGGTTCGCAGAACGCATGTAACTGCATTCTGCACAAATCGGTGTCCTTGTATATGCGCTCAATGGGGCCGGCGGCAGCAGCGCCGACCCCATTGAGAACATATACTAAAGATTGTTCTCCTCTGCCACAGCTGTAACAGCTGTGGCAGAGAAGAACAATGTTCTCCCATTGAAGTCAATGGAGCCGGCAATACAGCCGGCTCCATTGAAAACAATAGGCTGCCGGCAAGCGCTGTATTAATTTTTCGGGGAAGGGCTTAAAATATAAGCCCTTCCCTGAAAAACATGCAAAAAAGTGTAAAAAATAAAACATTTTTATACTCACCTTTTTGCAGCTGCCGGAGTTCAGTCGCGTCCAGCCGGCAGTTCTCCTGAACTGCTTTCTGTAGTATTCAGCAGGCGGCGATTTAAAATTCCCGTCTGCTGAATGGGCTGCCTCTGATTGGTCAGAACCCTCAGCCAATCATTGGCAGCTCTCACTCACCCATTCATGAATGGGTGAGTGAGTGTTGCCTCTGATTGGCTGAGCACTGTGACCAATCAGAGGCAGCCCATTCAGCAGACCAGCGCGGGTGACAGGTAAGTTGCAGCAGGGAGCGGGGGAGAGAGAGGGAGAGAGAGATCTCCCCTCCGTTCCTCCACGCTCTCCCCCGCCGCTCTCCGCCCCCCGCCGGCCCCCGAATCTTTAGAGACGAGTGGGAAGATCCTCGGCTAAGGCACTACTCACTCGAGCAATGTGCCTAAGTGAGTATACTCGCTCATCTCTACTGCTGCACTTTGTTATTATGACAACTTATTGAAAGTTTTAGGCTAAATCTGTCATTGACGCGGGTCAGAACTCTATCCAGCGCTCACCATTCTGATCAGATTTATAATTGTTATGTCACATTTCTGGTTGAAAGAAATTATTGGCTCACACATTTTAGGATAGTTTTTTTTTACTATTTATGTTTTCACTGTCATCAACTGCGCTTTGTCATGAACCAAAACCAGGATGTTTTTATTCCCAGCGTCAGTAGATGAAGTTATATTTGTAAGACTCTTCATTGATCATCCTAAAATGCTGTAAAAACTATTTTTATATCATTTCTGTAGCTTTCTCAGAAACCTACATTTTAAGTATTAATACCCAGCCTCTCCTAATTATTTGATGTCATATTTTTGAAAAATCACATTACACAGGTTGGGATGTTCAGCAAGATATACAACCTTTTCATGTCTGTGCTTCTACTAATCCAAAGCCTGCAAATCTTTGATTTCGCTTCTGTCCCAAGTGCATACTTCTAATTCTTTACAGACAACATAGAGAGATTAATAGTTTTGTGTATTGATATATTAAATGTAGAATGCATAACTGAAAATATAATTATTTCCAGATGCAATCTATCTATCTATCTCATATCTTTCTATCTATCTATATAATATCTATCCTTCTATCTCTCTATCTCTCTATCTATTTATCTATCTCATATCTATCTCCTATCTATCTATCTATCTATCTATCTATCTATCTATCTATCTATCTATCTCCTATCTATCTATCTATCTATCTATCTATCTATCTATCTATCTATCTCATATCTATCTATCTCATATCTTTCTATCTATATAATATCTATCCTTCTATCTATCTCTCTATCTATCTCATATCTATCTATCTCCTATCTATCTATCCCATATCTCTCTATCTCTCTATCTATTTATCTATCTCATATCTATCTATCTCCTATCTATCTATCTATCTATCTATCTATCTATCTATCTATCTATCTATCTATCTATCTATCTATCTCATATCTATCTATCTATCTATCTATCTATCTATCTATCTATCTATCTATCTATCTATCTTATATCTATCTATCTATCTATCTATCTTATATCTATCTATCTTGAAGTAATCACTTAATTTAGGTGATATTCATATCTATGTATCTTCTATCTATCTATCTATCTATCTATCTATCTCATATCTATCTATTTATCTATCTATCTATCTCATATCTATTTATCTATCTCATATCTATCTATCTCATATCTATCTATCTATTTATCTATCTATCTATTTCATATCTATCTATCTATCTCCTATCTATTTATCTATTTATCTATCTATCTATCTATCTATCCCATATCTATCTATCTATCTTATATCTATCTATCTAGCACATATCTATCTATCTCATATCTATCTATGATATCTATTTATCTATCTATCTCATATATATCTATCTCATATCTATCTAATCTATCTAATATCTATTTTTCTCATATATTATATCTATCTATCTCATATCTATCTATCTATCTCATATCTATTTATCTATCTATCTATCTATCTCATATGTATCTATTTATCTATCTAGCTCATATCTATCTAATATCTATCTCATATCTTATATCTATCTATCTATCGCATCTATCAAATCTATCCAATATCGATTTATCTCATATATTATATCTATCTCATATCTATCTATTTATCTAATGTCTATCTCATGTCTATCTATCCATCTATCTATCTCATATCTATCTATCTATCTCCTATCTATCTATCTATCTATCTATCTATCTTATATCTATCTATCTATCTTATATCTATCTATCTATCTCCTATCTATCTATCTATCTCATATCTATCTATGTATCTATCTATCTTATATCTATCTATCTTGAAGTAATCACTTAATTTAGGTGATATTCATATCTATGTATCTTCTATCTATCTATCTCATATCTATCTATCTATCTATCTATCTCATATCTATTTATCTATCTCATATCTATCTATCTCATATCTATCTATCTATCTATCTATCTATCTATCTATCTATCTATCTATCTATCTATTTCATATCTATCTATCTCCTATCTATCTATCTATCTATCTATCTATCTATCTATCTATCCCATATCTATCTAGCTATCTTATATCTATCTATCTAGCACATATCTATCTATCTCATATCTATCTATGATATCTATTTATCTATCTATCTCATATATATCTATCTCATATCTATCTAATCTATCTAATATCTATTTTTCTCATATATTATATCTATCTATCTCATATCTATCTATCTATCTCATATCTATTTATCTATCTATCTATCTATCTATCTATCTATCTATCTATCTCATATCTATCTAATATCTATCTCATATCTTATATCTATCTATCTATCTATCTATCTATCTATCTATCGCATCTATCAAATCTATCCAATATCGATTTATCTCATATATTATATCTATCTCATATCTATCTATTTATCTAATGTCTATCTCATGTCTATCTATCCATCTATCTATCTCATATCTATCGATCTCATATTATCTATCTATCTATCTATCTATCTATCTATCTATCTATCTATCTATCTATCTATCTATCTTTCTCATATCTTATATCTATCAATCTAATATCTATCTATATCATATCTTATATGTGTCTATCTATATATCCATCTCATATCTATCTATCTATATATCCATCTCATATCTATCATCTATCTATCTATCCCATATCTTATATCTATCTATCTATCTATCTATCTATCTATCTATCTATCTATCTATCTATCTATCTATCTATCTATCTATCTATCTATCTCATTTCTATCTAACTATCTGATCTTAATAGAGAATATCCTATGTAAGAGGCATAACAGACCAATTCATAAGAAAGATAGACATAATAAAGAATCGTTAGACCTCCCGCTAGAATTAGATCACTTAAAGCATCCTGTAGTTGTAACAATCATATCCTTAATAAATTCTCGTATCATCATATGAAAGCAAAGTAAACATTTTATACTCATATAAATCATACTGCTTTGTAAATACAGTCTATTGTCAAGCCTAATGATACAAGTCTACCCTTCTTAATGAAGCCTGTCTAATAATTTATCATTCTGATCCATTAACCCACAGAAAAATTTGATTAATGGCGCCGTAAGAAAGAGTGTAAAGTTTGCAACAATCATGTTGTTCTTGTTACCCTAATAAAGCAGCATGACTAACCTTCATCATTTGTGCAACTTTCCTTTACATTTTTATTTATTTGAAACAGTGACTAGTCCTTATAGGTCATAGAAATAGGAGAGAACCGGGGGCGTGGCCTGGACGAGCTCAAGATGGCAGCGTAATCCCGGAGCTCCGCTCGGTATACCACCCAAAAGCGACCCACAGCCAACTAAAAAAGCTTCCTCTCCTGCAAAACGCCTCTAGCAGCCCTTCGTGGTCAAGGCACTCACCCGGAGATGTCCCGACGCAGAGCTCAGCGCCCGCAACCGAAGCGGCTGGATGACTTCTTCTCAGCGCCGACAGCCAGGCAAGCTCCTGCAGCAAGCGCTCCGACCTCTCCCTTGTCCAGCGCGGAGAGCAGAAGAGAGGGCTCACTCTCCCCACCGGCACATGTGGGATCCTCACCGGAACGTTCATCTGGAAAAACGGTGAGTGAAGCTGCTAACACCTCTGCACACCATAAAAAGACAAACAAGAGACATAGCAGTGCCCCACAATATGCCCACAAAATGGCGCCGGGCACCCTTATGCACATGTCACAAGAGGGATCTCCCTCAAATAGCCTGACCAAGCAAAGAACATGGTCCCGTGAGGGCTCTCCACCGGAACGCTCACTACATAATTCAGTGAGTGAGCCTCATGAATCTCCTGCACAATTCAAAAATGCAGAAAAGAGACACAACACAATCTCACATGCTGCACACAAAATGGTGTTGGCCTCTTCTCTTCATATTATGGAAGATCAGTCCCCCACAGTAAGCCCTCTCAAACAAAGGCCCAGGATAGAAGATCCATTAAACACAGAGCAACAAACCCCTTCTCTGAAGGAGTACATCACGGCTCTCCCATCATCCTCTCAACCAGCTTCGGAATCATTTATTAAAGACATGGTGATCGCTTTAAGCGATTCCCTACAACTTAAAGGGGTTGTCCCGCGAAAGCAAGTGGGGGTATACACTTCTGTATGGCCATATTAATGCACTTTGTAATGTACATTGTGCATTAATTATGAGCCATACAGAAGTTATTCACTTACCTGTTCCATTGCTAGCGTCCTCGTCTCCATGGTGCCGTCTAATTTTCAGCGTCTAATCGCCGGATTAGACGCGCTTGCGCAGTCCGGTCTTCTTCTTTTCTGAATGGGGCTGCTCGTGCCGGAGAGTGGCTCCTCGTAGCTCCGCCCCGTCACGTGTGCCGATTCCAGCCAATCAGGAGGCTGGAATCGGCAATGGACCGCACAGAAGACCTGCGGTCCACCGAGGGTGAAGATCCCGGCGGCCATCTTCACCAGGTAAGTAAGAAGTCACCGGAGCGTGGGGATTCAGGTAAGCACTATCCGGTTTTCTTTTTTAACCCCTGCATCGGGTTTGTCTCGCGCCGAACGGGGGGGCTATTGAAAAAAAAACAAAAAACGTTTCAGCGCGGGACAACCCCTTTAACTTCAACTCTCTGAAAACCTCCTTGAAAGCCACAATAGAAGACATAGGAGCAAGAGTATCACACACAGAAAATAAAATGGGAGAATTCTCACAGGCGCACAACGCATTAATAGATGCGCACTATGAGCTAGCAGATGAAGTAGCCCAACTCAAAACGAAAATAGCTGATATGGAAAACAGGAATAGGAGGAACAATATTAAAATCCGTGGAGTACCGGAAAATATCACTACATCCGAAATTCCTGAATATTTAAATCGCCTAATGGCCACTTTGCTTCCTAACGCCTCCAATCTAGATCTATCAATCGACAGAGCTCATAGGCTACCTAAGCCGAGATATCTCGCTGACTCCATCCCAAGAGATATTATTGCAAGAATACATTTCTTTCAGACAAAAGAAGCTCTCTTGACAGTTGCGCGGAAATCTAATCCGTTACCAGCTCCTTACGAAGACATCCGCCTATTTACAGATCTATCTAAAGCGACTATGCTTGAAAGGAAGAAATTCTCCCTGATCACTACTGCTTTTCGCCAAGCAAAAATCCCTTATAGATGGGGCTTTCCGACTAAAATTCTGATAAGAAAAGACGACACCACCCACGTAATTCTCAACCCTGAGGACGCTATCCAGATATGTAAATCGTGGGGGATAAATATACCTTTGCCACTACGCCAACATCTTTTTCCGAAGAAACCTCATGTGAATGATCAAGAACTGACCTACAATTGAACACCTCTCATGGAGAAGAAGTTTCCCCCCCCCAAAAAAGAGAGGTGGTCATGCCAGGCTAATCCCAGGCAAACTCCCCCCCCCACCATTATTGTACAGGCCCTTAGCCTGAGACAAATCCTACTCCCCTTATTTCACACCTGAAAATTGAAATATTCCTGTTTGTTTATATTTACTACATCTTGAAGTTAAAACCCTGAGACAACAACTTTAGTTGCATTAAGAAATTACTAGCTAACCGTTATGCGATAGAAATATTCTAGTTCTCCTTTCTATACTGTAAAACTCTTTACTCATTTACAGGTCCACGTAGAACCTAAAGGGGTTGTCTCGAGGAAGCAGTGAAATTTTTTTTTTCCCAGTCCCCCTAATTAAGCAAACATTATTAAGCCCCCCTGTAAATGACTTTTCTAGCTGGTTTGTACTTACAGTTCCAGCGTTTCAGCAACTTATAAAAAGTTTCCCCAAGATGGCCGCCGGCTCTTTTCCCGTCGCTTGCTGTAGCCCGACGTGCGCGCTCCCGAGACGCTACCAGCTGTGTCTCCCTGACAACCAGACGCCCCGCAGCCGCCGACCAGACCCCGGGATTGAACGCGGCCGACCAGTCACCCACCGCCAGGCAGCAGATAACCGGCGCTAGCCCCCGGCTCCCCCGCGCTAGGCCCCAGCTTCCCCGCGCTAGGCCCCGGCTTCCCCGCGCTAGCCCCGGCTCCCCAGAGGTAGGCCCCGGCTCCCCAGCGGTAGGCCCCGGCTCCCCAGCGGTAGGCTCCGGGGCCCAGCGGTAGGCTTCGGGGCCCAGCGGTAGGCTCCCGGGCCCAGCGGTAGGCTCCGGGGCCCAGCGGTAGGCTCCGGGGCCCAGCGGTAGGCTCCCGGGCCCAGTGGTAGGCTCCGGGGCCCAGCGGTAGGCTCCGGGGCCCAGCGGTAGGCTCCCGGGCCCAGCGGTAGGCTCCCAGGCCCAGCGGTAGGCTCCGTGGCCCAGTGGTAGGCTCCGGGGCCCAGCGGTAGGCTCCCGAGCCCAGCGTTAGGCTCAGGGGCCCAGCGGTAGGCTCCCGGGCCCAGCGGTAGGCTCCGGGGCCACAGCGCCAGTCAGTCACGCGTTACCCCCGTCAGTCCGTCACCCATCACTTACCTGGGCGGCTGGGCTGGGCGGCTCTGCTGGGCTGCTGGGCTGGGCTTCTCGGCTGGGCGGCTCCAGTTTCTGCACCTTCCTCTAACAAGGATGGTAGCAGAATGGCCGCTCCAGCGCGCTCCCGAGAAGATACAGCTCGTCTGCGCATGCGCAGAAGAGCTGTAGCGGCGAGCACACTGAAGCGGCTCGTGCTTAGAGCAGAAGACCGGACTGCGCAAGCGCGTCTAAAAAAGCAAGCTGCCAGCGAATTTAGACGGAGCCATGGAGACGGGGACGCTAGCAATGGAGCAGGTAAGTGAATAACTTCTGTATGGCTCATAATTAATGCACGATGTACATTACAAAGTGCATTAATATGGCCATACAGAAGTGTATACCCCACTTGATTTCGCGGGACAACCCCTTTAACTATCCACGTCTCAAATCTCTATCTCCCATAAAACAAGACAAAATGCCAATAAAATTTTTTTCTATAAATGCTAATAGGCTAAATTCCCCTTTGAAAAGATCCTCTCTATGGAAAGAAGCAATTTCTTCCAGTGCGGACATTGTGTGTGTGCAGGAGACCCACCTCGTATCCTTCACATCCCTAACACTATTCCACAAAACATTCCCCAAAATTTTTACAGCATGCTCCTCCAAAAAGCAAGCAGGGGTCCTAATTGCGTTCAGAGAAACCATACGCACTGAAATTCTTTCACAAACCGCAGACTCTGGTGGTAGATACCTCATCCTGACAGGGACGGTAAACTCCAAACTATTCACCCTCGTAAATTTGTATGCGCCTAACCACGCCCCGCTGCATTTCTTAACCCCTTAACGACCGGGCCATAGTGTTTTTACGTCCTGCAGCTGCAGGACGTGTATGGAGGGAGGTAGCGGCGCTATCTCCCTCCATACAGCACGGGCGTCAGCTGTTTATTACAGCTGACACCCGCGGGCAATAGCCGCGCTCGGCCGTTCGGGGCTATTAACCCTTTAAATGCCGCTGTCAATTCTGACAGCGGCATTTAAATCCCCCAAACGCTGTTTGGGGGTCCCGCACGGCCCCCCCGCGGTGAGATCGGGGGATCCGTGCAGGTGTCATGGCAGCCGGGGGCCTAATGAATGGCCCCAGGGCTACCTTAGCAGACTGCCTATCAAGCCATCCACACAGGGTGGCTTCATAGACTGCTTGTAAAAAAGCAGTATGACGTAACGCTATAGCATTACGTCATACTGCAGGAGCGATCAAAGCATCGCATGTTAAAGTCCCCCAGAGGGACTTCAAAGTAAAGTAAAAAAAAAAGATCAATAAAGTTTTTTAAATTGTAAAAAAAAAAAAAGTTATAAAAGTTTAAATCACTCCCCTTTTGCCATATCTATTATTAAAAAATCTAAATACTAAAATAAAAATATGTATTTGATATCGCCACGTCCGTAAAAGTCTGATCTATCAAAGCAGTGCATTGTTTTTTCTGCACGGTGAACATCGTCCGAAAAAAAAAATAAGGAACGCCAGAAATGCATTTTTTTTAGTTACCCTGTCTCCCAGAAAAAACGCAATAAAAAGCGATCAAAAAATCGTATGTATTCCAAATTGATACTATCGGAAACTACAGGACATCCTGCAAAAAATGAGCCCTTGCTCAACTACGTCGACAGAAAAATAAAAAAGTTATCGCGTGCACAAAATGACCGCAGAAAATAATTGAAAAAATTTTTATATCTTAAAAAAAAATACAAGTACTATAGCAAAAACAATACTATATAAGTTTGGTATCGTAGTAATTGTACTGACCCATAGAATAAAAATATCAGGTCGTTTATGTTGCAGTTTGTACGTCGTAGAAACAGGACGCACCGAAAGATGGTGGAATGTCGTTTTTTTTCCCATTTCTCTCCGCTAAGAATTTTTAAAAAGTTTTTCAGTACATTATATGGTACAATAAATAGTGCCATTGAAAAATACAACTCATCCAGCAAAAAACAAGCCCTCATACAGCGACTTCGATGGATAAATAAAGGAGCTACAATTTTTTAAAAGGGAGTAGGAAAAAACAAAAATGGAAAAAAGCAAAAAAGCCCGGTCACTAAGGGATTAAACAAAATGATGAGAAAAATTAGGAAATGCGAAACGGGAACCTTAATTATATGCGGAGACTTCAATGCGGTCCCTGATAAACTAATTGATTCGTCAAGAGGTCTCTTGAGATCCTCTCCCTCCTTGCTACCCTGGATACATAAAGAAACTTTGTTTGACACGTTTAGATGTATAAACGCATCTTCGAAAGAATTCTCTTTCTACTCGGCCAGATACAAGTCTTTTTCTAGAATTGATCTTATTCTAGTTAACAAAAATGCTCTCCCTCTGCTCAAAGATGCCCAAATAGGCACAATAACCTGGTCTTATCAGGCCCCGACAATGCTCTCCATAAACCTGGAAAACACACAGGAAAAAACAAAATCCTGGAGAAACAACGTCTATCTCATGAAACTCCCAAAATTCCGCGAAAAGATCTTAGCAGACCTTAAAGAATACTTCATAAAAAACACCACCCCTGAAATATCCCCACTCACCATATGGAAAGCCCACAAAGCATACATAAGAGGAACTTTAATTAAAATTAGTTCACAACACAAAAAAGAAAAAACGAAACAATTGGATACACTTATAACACAAATCTCCAATACAGAACAAAAACTGCGAGATTCCCCTACGGAAAATCTACATAAGGAGCTTTTTGTACTAAGACATAAACTTAGAAACACATTGCTAGATAACTATGATAGGGAACTAAAATCCTTTCGCTCTACTTTCTACATCTCAAATAATAAACCCTCCCGCATGCTGGCCAGAATAGTCAAAAAAAGAATACAAAAATCTTCAATCCCCTACATTTTAGACCCAAATAACCAAAAGACAAAATTATACCACCCTCTCCGAATTACAGAAGCCTTCCGGCAATACTACAATAGACTCTATAACCTAAAGGACGACAGAGACACACCTCAACCGACAGCCCAAATAATAGACACCTTTCTAAAAGGAATTAAACTCCCAACTCTCACAGAAAAACATCTTATCTACCTAAACACCCCTATCTCACCAACGGAAATTAAGGACACCATCCAATCCCTAAAACCCCAGAAAGCACCTGGACCAGATGGTTTCTCTAACGACTATTATAAAACCTTTTACTCGCCCCTTGTCTCCCATATGTCACAAGCATTCAATTAAGGCATCAAGCAACGTTTCTTTCCTCCAGAGATGCTAGAAGCAACGATAGTGACAATACCTAAACCGGGAAAAAATCCCATCTCACCTGCTAACTTCAGGCCCATCTCGCTATTAAACTGCGATATAAAAATATACGCAAAAACCATAGCTCGCAGACTTCTAAAAATTCTACCCGAAATAGTGCATTCAGACTAGGTCTGTTTCACCAGTGGGAGGCAGGCATCAGACGCGACTAGAAGAATCCTAAATCTGATCCACAAAAATACCAGTACACACTCCCCCTCAATATTAGTTGCCCCTGATGCTGAAAAAGCATTTGACCGCCTGCATTGGGAATTTGCTTTTTCTACATTAAACAAATTTGGATTCTGTGGCAATATCTTTAACGTAATAACAGCACTATATACATTCCCATCTGCAAAGGTATTAGTTGACGGTACACTATCAAACTCATTCCCCATAACCAATGGTACCCGCCAAGGTTGTCCCTTGTCACCTTTATTGTTCACATTGGTCATGGAACCTCTAGCTGAACACATAAGAAACAACCCAGACATACAGGGTATACACACGGGACTTCGTCGGCACAAAATCAGTCTGTTTGCGGACGACATCTTACTCCCACTTACAAACCCACTCCAGTCCCTCAGGAAAGTTCACCATACCCTAGCTAAATTCGCAGAAGCATCCTTTTACAAATTAAATATTACTAAATCACAAATTCTGGGCATGTACATAATAGAAAATCTAAAACAAGACATTAAAAGAGAGTTTTTGTTTCAATGGCAGACTAAAAGTATCCCATATTTAGGGATAAAACTATGCTTTCCCATTTCAGAATTAATCTCTGTTAACTTTTTCCCCCTCTTCTTACCGATCTACAAAAAGAACTGGACTCCTTCAGCTCACTCTTTATCGTGGCTGGGAAGAGTGATAGCATACAAGATGATTATCCTGCCCAAAATTCTCCACTTCTTCCGCACTCTCCCTATACAAGTCCTGAAACAAACGATTGAAGGTTTTCAAAAACAATTATCCAGATATGTCTGGCAAAATAAAAAACCAAGAATAGCGCTCTCTACTCTATCATTAAATAGATGCCAAGGAGGTCTGGGCCTTCCCAACCTGGAATCTTATCGCAAATCTACTATACTAAGCCAACTAACCTCCTGGATACGACATAACCCAAACATAAGCTGGCCTGCTCTAGAGTTAGAACACAATAGACAAAGACCATAATTCTACTGTTATACGCGCAAGCTTTGGCTACTTTCGCCCCCAACTTTAAGAAACACCTAAATCTCTCTAATTTATCTCCTCCTATGCAGGCCTCGATAGAAGCCTGGAAAGAGCTATTACAAAAAATTGAAAAAGACTCTCTCTGCACCTTTCACAATATACCCCTCAGAACACTGGAATACTTTATACCCAATCTCCAGTTAAAATCGTGGACAAATAGAGGAATTTTATACATCTCAGATTTGTTCTCCAAGGAACACTTTCTCCCTTTCCAAGATCTTAAATCTAAATACCACATAACGGCAACCGAAGCCTTCAAACACATACAGATCACCCCTTTCCTTCAAACACAAGATATTAAAGGGGTTGTCCCGCGCCGAAACGTTTTTTTTTTTCAATAGCCCCCCCAGTTCGGCGCGAGACAAACCCGATGCAGGGATAAAAAAAAAAAAGGGTAGTACTTACCTGAATCCCCGCGCTCCAGTGACTTCTTACTTACCTTGTGAAGATGTCCGCCGGGATCTTCACCCTTGGTGGACCGCAGGTCTTCTGTGCGGTCCATTGACGATTCCAGCCTCCTGATTGGCTGGAATCGGCACACGTGACGGGGCGGAGCTACGAGGAGCCGCTCTCTGGCACGAGCGGCCGCATTCAGAAGGGAGAAGACCGGACTGCGCAAGCGCGTCTAATCGGGCGATTAGACGCTGAAGATTAGACGGCACCATGGAGACGGGGATGCTAGCAACGGAACAGGTAAGTGAATAACTTCTGTATGGCTCATAATTAATGCACAATGTACATTACAAAGTGCATTAATATGGCCATACAGAAGTGTATAACCCCACTTTGTTTCGCGGGACAACCCCTTTAAGTCTCTCAAAATCCCTAAAACAGTACTATCTATACTTAATAACACTCAAAAGAAATTGAACACTAGATCATTTTACGACATATTCACAGGTCTATTAAGACCAACAAAAAAATGTCACTTACTGAATTGGGAAAGAGACTTAGAGCAAGAAATATCTATAGTCCAATGGCTGAAAGCCTTCAATTGGGTCGGTCGGGCTTCACAAGGTGCAAACCTGATAGAAACTCATTTAAAACTACTCACTAGATCAGGGGTGGGCAATTAATTTTCCCATGGGGCCACATGAGAAATTGGAATGGTTTTAGAGGGCCAGACCAACATACGAAGGCTCCATGCACATTGCCTTAATGGGGCCGTATTCCAGCCGCCCGATTTGCGGCCAGAATACGGCCGCCATTGAAAATGAATGGCGCTGTAATACGGCGCGGTGAACACCCGGTGTTTCACCCCGTTTTACGGCGCGGCCCCCGTGTCTGCCAATGGAGAGGGGAGCGGTAAGGAGCACTCCCATCTCCTCTCCGTGCCAAACTCCCCATCAGAGAATGGCTTACTGTCTCTTGCAATTTTGTAGGATACTACAAAGCAGGTCTTTACGGCTGCATCCCTGGATGAGTGAAGCTTTTTAAAAAATCCTTGCTGACTTTGCAGTTTTGCTAGCAAATCTTCAGGTACCCGTGCCCGCTCTGCCTCCGTCAAGTTCTTGTATTTCTCTCCGTGTTTAGTCTCATAATGGCGATGCAAATTGTAATCTTTAAATACAGCTATCTGCTCTCCACAAACTAAACACACAGCTTTACCTTTGGTTTCAGTAAATAGATATTTAGAAGTCCATTCTTTGTTAAAAACTCGGCATTCTGCACCAATTTTTCTTTTTTTAATGTTAGCCGCCATATTTAAGGGTTAACAGCTAACCTCGGAAAATAGATTTTTTTAATACACAGTAGTATGCTCCTAGGAGAGGGCACAGAGAGCTGCCCCAAGAAGAGAGATTAAAAAGTGAATATTATTAGTATTATTATTCTAATTACAATGCAAAGGGAAAAGTCCTGACACTTACCAATGACGAGCGTGGAACGATTGTCCTGGCACTCCCCAAGGTCCGCAACGAGCATCCTGGCACTCAGAAGTTACAGTGGCATCACTTACTCAGCATCGGGAAGCAGTGAAACTACAAACTCCGAAGCCTTGTCCATTTTGTTAACTTATGTGCTGTTTAATAAAGTTATTCAAGCCTACGTCATTGGTAGAGGTGCTTGAATAAGTAAGGCCTGAATAACTATTAGCACAGCACAGAAGTGAACAAAATGGACAAGGCTTCGGAGTGCATAGTTTCGCTGCTTCCCGTTGCTGACACCGGACTCATTGGTGAGTCACCAGGACACTCTTTGCGGGCCGGTCCGAGCTATTCAGTGGGCCGGATGTGGCCCGCGGGCCGTGCTTTGCCCAGGTCTGCACTAGATGGTACTTCACTCCAACTTTGCTAAAAAGAAGAGAACTATCCCCATGATCTGTGCTGGAGAGGGTTTGGAGGTCGAGGATCCCTGCTACACATATTTTGGACATGCCCACATTTGGAAACTTTCTGGAAAGAAACCTACAAAATAATACAAGAAGTGTCTGGAATACTCCTACCCTTCAATCCGAAATTAGCCCTACTTCTGATAGATCCAGGCAGGATAAATCCTCAATCAAAAAACCTTATAGGACATATCCTATTGGGCGCAAAATATTTAGTCACTAAAAAATGGAAATCTGAAATTCCACCTAATCGCTCAGAACTCATACACCTGATATCCGAACATAGCTCATATGAAAAAATAATATCCCTACGAAACAACACAATTCCGAAATTTAGTGAGACGTGGAACCCATGGTTAAGACTATTTCCGAATTAAAATAAATCTCCTATGGACCTAACTGTTGAATAATTTTTGGTTACAGGCCTCCTTCTTGTTTCATTCTACCTAATCACTTCAACCCCCCCCCCCCCCTGTCCCACCCAACCCTCCCCCCCCTTTCCCCCCCTCCCCTCTACCATCACCATCCGCCTAAAGTTATCTTTAGAATACATGTAGAACATATGTAAAAACTGTGTAAATCAAATTACTGTTGTTCATCCATTTAAGAATGGAAAATGTATTGGTCAGCTGACCTTTTATAGTTGATACGCATTCTAAACCAAACTTTAGCTTATTTCATAACATGTTTTTTCTCGCTTGTTTATACGTAAAATCTCTGAATGCTTATAATGTATCATTTCTGTATGCTGTCCAATAAAAAAAAAAATATTGATTTAAAAAAAAGAAATAGTAGAGAATAGAGATGAGCGAACACCAAAATGTTCGGGTGTTCGTTATCCGGAACGAACTTCCCGCGATGTCCGGGTGTTCGTTTCGAATAACGAACCCCATTGAAGTCAATGGGCGACCCGAGCATTTTTGTATATCGCCGATGCTCGCTAAGGTTTTCATGTGTGAAAATCTGGGCAATTCAAGAAAGTGATGGGAATGACACAGTGACGGATAGGGCAGGCGAGGGGCTACATGGTGGGCTGCATCTCAAGTTCCCAGGTCCCACTATTAAGCCACAATAGCGGCAAGAGTGCCCCCCCCCCCCACTGTCAGCATAAAGATCGTTCTCCTCTGCCACAGCTGTAACAGCTGTAGCAGAGAAGAACGATGTTTGTCCATTGAATTCAATGGAGCGGCAATACAGCAGGTTCCACTGAATGCAATGGGCTGCCCGCGATCGCAGGATGAATGGTCGGAAAGGGGTTAAATATATAACCCCTTCCCTGCAATTCATCCAGAAATGTGTTACACTAAAAATATATACCGGCGTATAAGACGACCCCCCAACTGTCACCTTATACGCCGGTAATACAGCGGAGCAAAAAGCATTACTTACATTTTTAGATGATCTGCGCCGCTCCTGCAGGCTGTCACTCCCTCCTAATCCACGGCAGACAAGCTTTCTCTATGAAAGGCTTTAAATCCCTGCCTCCAGAAAGACACGTGCCTTCAGCCAATCACAGCCAATGACAATGATGTCATTGAATGGCTGTGATTGGCTGTGTTTCTGGAGGCGGGGATTTCAAGTCTTTCGTGGAGAAAGCAATACTCTGCCGTGGACCAGGAGGGAGTGACAGCCTGCAGGAGCGGCGCAGATCATCTAAAAACGTAAGTAATGCTTTTTATTCTTTGCTCCACTGTATTACCGGCGTATAAGGTGACAGTTGGGGGGTCGTCTTATACGCCCCGTCGCCTTATACGCCGGTATATATTTTTAGTGTAACACATTTCTGGATGAATTGCAGGAAAGGGGTTATATATTTAACCCCTTTCCGACCATTCATCCTGCGATCGCCGGCAGCCCATTGCATTCAGTGGAACATGCTGTATTGCCGCTCCATTGAATTCAATGGGCAAACATCGTTCTTCTCTGCTACAGCTGTTACAGCTGTGCCAGAGAAGAAGGATTTGTCTTCTATATGTTCTCAATGGGGTCAGCGCTGCTGCCGCTGGCCCCATTGAGCGCATATAGAATGCATCCATAGCGAACCGCGGGAGGGGCAGACTTTTATATCAGGCGGACACCTTATCTCCCCAGCCACTCACAGCAGGGGGGTGGTATAGGGCTTAAACGTTGCAGGGGGGAGTTGTAATGCCTTCCCTGTCTTTATATTGGCCAAAAAAAGCGCTAACGTCTCAGGGAAGAAAGTTAAAGTAACCCGGACACCGCATGGTGTTCGTTACGGATAACGAACATCCCGAACACCCTAATATTCGCACGAATATCAAGCTCGGAAGAACACGTTCGCTCATCTCTAGTAGAGAACCATATAGTTCTTCACAAAACAGCTACAGATATGTTATATACATCATTTAATAAAAAGTCCCTAGAAAAAATAGAAACTGCTAACCCCCGAAGTATCTATAAAATAAGAAATATAGTGATTTAGTACTTTTTTCGGTAAAATATAGTCACTGCTTTTGTTAGGTAGGTTTACTGAGAGAATAGCGGAAGAACTAAAGATGTTGTCGAATGCTCATTAGTAGGAAGAAGGGGAGCAATGGAAGAGTACATACTGTAGCTGCAGGATGAGACCACACACAGGTTTGTTCGTAGTTTGTAACCCTGGAAGTATATAGTTCTGCAGAGGCTACATATAGGTTCTGTTCCCCAGGATAGTTACTGATTACCATTGTTATGGTGTGGGAATGGTTGAATGTCTAGAGTTATGGTAGATGCAAAGTGAGAAACAAAGCCAATGAGAGTGGTCTGGATCTAGCTAGCCAGAAGATGAGATGAAGATTAGTAATGAGCAATTAGTGGAATAATCAGTTTGGGTCTAGATCAGGCCAATTTCACCAAAATTATAGTGAATCGGGATTGCCGATTTCAACTCAAATTAATGTAAATGGGAGTAAAATTTTGGCCCACTAATTTGTCCTCCAGAAAGTCTCCAATGCAGCCAAAGCCCTGCAGATTGCATGAGAATACAGCCCCACATCCAGGGAATACTGTGCTCCTCCCAAAAATTGGTTAAAAAAAGGGTACAGTGGTGTGGGTGTCACTCTTTTGGCTAAAGCAAAAGAAGGATTTTATAGGGTCTTCTAGATCAAAAATTATGTCAAAGGAGAGAGCAGGTGCGCTGCTCGGATTAAAAGTAATGTCCTAAATTTTAAAAGAAACAATTCTGGCAGGTGAACAGAACACTCAAGCACGGGCCTTCTCCAAAGAACAGCTGTAGAGCAACCAAAAATTACGATAAGCAAGGGAGAGGGTGGGGTGTTTGTTTTAAAAGCTGGAGGCTCCATAGACTCCCATGGGAGTCTTTGGGAGCCTTCAGAAAAGAGAGGGGGAGGGAGTTTATCAGTGGCACTGCTAAAGACTGACAGGTACCTCTAGTGTGGCATTTAAAAGTGATTACTAGTAGTTCTGAAGACCGAGGGATTTCTGATATAGAGGCCCTTATAACCCATATCATAACTGAATAGGTCCCTAATAGAGATGAGCGAGCACCAAAATGCTTGGGTGCTCGTTACTCGAGATGAACTTTTCGCGATGCTCGAGGGTTCATTTCGAGTAACGAACCCCATTGAAGTCAATGGGCGACCCGAGCATTTTTGTATATCTCCGATGCTCGCTAAGGTTTCCATTTGTGAAAATCTGGGCAATTCAAGAAAGTGATGGGAACGACACAGCAACGGATAGGGCAGGCGAGGGGCTACATGTTGGGCTGCATCTCAAGTTCCCAGGTCCCACTATTAAGCCACAATAGCGGCAAGAGTGCCCCCCCCCCAACAATTTTTACTTCTGAAAAACCCTCATTAGCAATGCATACCTTAGCTAAGCACCACACTACCTCCAACAAAGCACAAGTACTGCCTGCATGACACTCCGCTGCCACTTCTCCTGGGTTACATGCTGCCCAACCGCCCCCGCACGACCCAGTGTCCACAGCGCACACCAAAGTGTCCCTGCGCAGCCTTCAGCTGCCCTCATGCCACACGCTGGCCTCATAGCCACACCACCCTCATGTCTATTTATAAGTGCGTCTGCCATGAGGAGGAACCGGAGGCACACACTGCAGAGGGTTGGCAGGGCCAGGCAGCGACCCTCTTTAAAAGGTGCGGGGCAATAGCCCACAATGCTGTACAGAAGCAATGAGAAATCCAATGCTGTGCCACCTCCATCAGGAGCTGCACACGTGGGCATAGCAATGGGGAACCCATGTGCCACACACTATTCATTCTGTCAAGGGGTCTGCATGCCCCAGTCAGACCGGGGTTTATTATAAATAGTCACAGGCAGGTACAACTCCGCAATGGGAATTCCGTGTGCACCCACAGCATGGGTGGCTCCCTGGAACCCACCGACGGTACATAAACAAATCCCATTGCAGTGCCCTGGACAGCAGAGCTAACGTCCGATTAAATGCAGGTGGTCTTCGGCCCACACTGCATGCCCCAGTCTGACCGGGGTTTTTAATACATAGACACTGGCAGGTACAAATCCCTAATGTGAAGTCCCTGTGGACCCACAGCATGGGTGGCTCCCTGGAACCCATCGGCGGTACATAAACGTATCCCATTGCATTGCCCTGCTCAGCAGAGCTAACGTCACATACAATACAGGTGTGCTTCGGCCCACAGTGCATGCCCCAGTCAGAGTGGTAATATGTACCTTAACAGTAACCACGCTGGTGGGAATGTGGTGGTGACTGCAGACCTAGTAGCGCGGTTTTATTTAGTTGGTTTTCGGAATGCGGCCAGGATTAAGTGGTCCATGGCGGGGGGATGGTGGTGGTGCTCTCTTGTTGTGTCGGTAAAGGTGAAATTCTTGGACTGCCACCAGACGGACCAATGCAAAGGTATTTGGCAAGAATGTTTTCATTGTTGGAGGAGGAGGGGGATGTTTTTGAGGCACTACGTGTCCTCTCCACGTGTCCGTGGTTATATGCACCTTAACAGTAACCGCGTTGATGGGAAATGGCCTCGCCACCATCATGTCTTTGGGAAGCCTCCGTTTCCTCACCCCAGTGACATAGCATTACCAGCGGTATAGGCAGAGCCCAGAATTAGTAACATTTCAGCGGTAGCATTAGGGACAGGCCCCAGTAACATATCACTAGCAGCAGTATAGGGGGAGCACAGTATTAGTTCCATTTCAGTAGTAGTAGCAGTCCAGACAGGCCCCAGTAACAATTCCGAAGCAGCAGTATAGGGGGAGCACAGTATTAGTTCCATTTCAGTAGTAGCAGTAGTCAAGACAGGCCACAGTAACATTCCCATTGCAGCAGGCCTACCCCTACCCCTCAGGATGGTGTATTACGAGTAGAGCAGAAACAGAACGCTGTAATTAAATGTGCCGCTTATTGGCCTGTGGTTGGAGGCTGACTTTGCTTACGGAACGCACAGCAGAGCCAGGAAACAATTTTGTGCACGCCTGTAGTGAGACGTAGGTGCGTAGGACTGAGCTAGTGGAATTCACAGCGCAGAAGCAGTCAACTGGCCAAAGGGCAGTGGTAGGCCTTAAGTATTTTGCTTCAATTTTTTAAGATGGTGAGCTGAAACACCAGACAGATACTGTATGCAGTGTATATATTGTATACTGTTTCCCTCTGGCGCTATGACGGCGGTGATGTAACGGGCACAGCAGAGCCAGGAAACAATTTTGCGTAAGCCTGCTGTAACGCTTTGCTGCGTATTAATTATGACCACTACCCCCAGCAGACACGCAGTACACTGAAGACGGTCACAGGCAGCCCAAAGATAGTATTTTTCCCCAATTGTTTTGAAAAAGCCCACTGCCTATATAGACAGTATATCTCTTTCACCTTTCCCTCTTTCCCTGCCTCACCAGTACTGGCCCTATACTATGTACAAGGACTGCAGACTGAGGACGCAATGATCTGCACGCCCGATATACAAAAAAAAAAATTGTGCAACACTGCTAAAAGCAGCCTCAACAGTACTGCACACGGTCAGATGTGGCCCTAAGAAGGACCGTTGGGGTTCTTTAAGCCTAAAATAACTCCTAACACTCTCCCTATAGCAGCTCCGCCATCAGCAGCACTGTACCTGATCTCTGTCAGAATGCATCTGTGG